>NW_027185694.1:31940975-32053565 GCF_028583685.1 Petaurus breviceps papuanus | reverse complement strand
GGAAGTGGAAGAGGTGAGAGTGAGTGTGCACAAGACCCAGCCTCTCCCACAGAGTTCTGAGGAGAGATGGGTCTGCAGAGATTTTGCACTAGAGAGAGAGAGAGAGAGAGAGAGAGAGAGAGAGCCCCAGCACTCTAGGAAGGTGAGAAGCTTGCAAAATAAGGTGCCTCAGCTCCCACTGTGCCAACAGCCCTCTCCCCACCCTCATTTCCCAGCCAGTAAGTTATCTCTGCAGACCCATCTCTCCTCAGAAGTCTGTGGGAGAGGCTGGGTCTTGAGCACAGAGGATGTGGTGACTGAGAGTATAGAATCTTAGGGCTGGAAAGGACCTCAGAAGTCATTCCGTCTGCCCCCTGCCCCCACTGCCTCCCCCTTGGTGCACAGGAACATTCTCTGTCACAGGAGCCGGTGTGGTACGGGGAAAGCAAACTTGGCTTCCAGGAGGACACACGAGTCCAGATTCTTCCTCTGACCTTCCTGGCTGTGTGATGCTGTAAACCTTAAAAGTGCTCTCTGAAAGTGAGCAGTTCTAATGATGTAGCATCCAGAACAGTCCTCTGCACAAAGTTCACTAGCTGCGTGTCACCTCTCTACAGAATTAGTCACTTTAGCCCTGAACCTCAGTGTTCTCATCTCCAAAAAGGGGCTAGTGATATTCGCACTGGCTCCCTCCTGGGCTTGTTATGAACACAGCACTTTACAAACCTGAAAGCACTATAGAAATGCAGGCTATTGTTATAATAACACCTTTAGTTCTTTGTGCTTTCAAAGTGCTTGCATGACTAGGATTTAGCTGGAGTCACACATAAAAACTCTGTATCTAGGTGAAGCAGGTATTCTCCATTTCACAGATGGGTAAACTGAGCCTCAGAGAAATGCCTTACCCAGAGCATCATGACTGGTGAACAACAGGCTGGCCAGGGCTTATGGTGTGATTTTTGACTTCTTCTAGTTCAGGGTTCTTTTCCCAATACCAGACTGTTCTGACAATGGTCCTCTGGCCTCCATCTGAACACTTGCAGTGATGGGAAACTCTACTTGGAGAGAAGCCATGAGCTGATGGCAAAGTCTGCCGTGCTCAGGTGGAGAGATGCGTAGGGAGGCAGGGGACAGTCAGTGTCCCCTCTCTGCCCCCAGCACTCTTTCCAGGAAGTGGTTGAGGAGGGCCAGACAGGTTCTTATCAAGCCATCCTATCAGTTACCTAGTGGTTTTCTGCTCCTGGTCTGAGCGGTCACAGGCAGAGTAGAGGGGTGTATATATGAAAGGGGTGAAACCAGGTAGCCTCCAGGGGTGGCAGGGCCTTCAGTTTTCTCATTTGTAAAATGGGAGGAATCAAACTATATAAAAGATCAACAAAATCCTTTCAAGCACCACAATTTCCCTCCTCTAAAAAGGAATGAAAATCATTACCCAGTCCTCTCCTTACCCTGCCCCACCAGCACACACATGCTCATTAGTTACTAGCCGTGGCCCCACCTGTCCACATGGGGTGTCTGAGGCTGGAGTCCCAGTGAAGCATTAGTGCTTGTCCTGAGCTAGCTGTCTTGCAGGCTCTACAGTTGCTGGGGAAGTTGACTGCATTTTGCAAAGGTAGCCAGACGCTCACTGCATCACCATTTGTGTGATAGATGGGAGGGCACAGCTAGGAAGGAACCTGACCCATGCTTTGAAGAGCTATAATGGAGATAAAGGTCATCATCTGAGGTCAAAAGACTAAGGGAGGGAAATTATGCAAGGCTCTGTGCAAGCCTGTCTCCACTAGCTACAGAAAAGGCTTCAAGTATAGGCTGCTAAGGTGGGGGGGGGGTTTCACCTACAGAGGATAGCACATGATTTGTCCAGGTTCAGGCCTTCCTCAGTTGCCCCCAAAGCATTGTTATTGACCTCTGTCCTCTTTATCCTGCCTAGAAAGTATGAAGGGAGCATGCATGGAAGCTCACCCCCAAACTAATGGTAACCCCAAGGCCAGAAGAGGGTACTAGCAGGGCCCGGAAAATTGCAAACTTAGCCTTGAGCTTCATGTCATTCCTACTTCCCCATTGCGTGATCTTTTTCCACCTCTGACTTTTTCTAAGGCCTTACTGTATGACTGGACAATCAATCCTCATGTGACATGATTTTCAGTCCTTTCCTAAAATGTGGTAACTGGAACTGAACAGTGTTGCAAACAGTCTGGCAAGAACATCCTCAACTTCCTCATTCTAGACTCTCTGCCTCATACTATAGTCCAAGATCATATTAGCTTTTTGTCCGCCATATTGAGTTGTTGGCTCATTTAACTTATGGTTCATTAGAATCTCCAAATCTTTTTCACATGAGGTGTGGTCAATACATTCCTGTCCCCTATTTGTTCAATTGATTTTTCTAACCTATATGTAGGGTTCAGTATTTTTATATTTTGAAAAAAAAAAGCTTCATGTGATTAAATTCAGGCCATTTTTCTGGCCAGTCAAAATCACTTTGGATTATTTGTTTGTTGTCTAACATATGTTGTTATCTCTCCCTTCCAACTCTGTGCCATTTGTAAATTGAAGGAGTACATTAGTCCTGCCTTCATCCAATCATTGATAAGAATGAGGGTTCAGTCATTCAATCAGTTCTAAGTTAATTATGCCTAATTATGCTATTATCTAACTCCCACTTCTCCATCATGTCCACAAGGAGAATAAGAGAAACTTTGCTAAAGAGCTTTGTGCAAATCTATGCCTTTAATATTTTCTTGGTCTACCAGATCTATCTTCCAGAAAAAGATGTCAGGTTGGTCTGGTGTGGGGTGTTCTTGATGAAGCCACTTGGGTTCTTAGCAAGCAGTTCCCCTCTCAACCCATCCCTTTGCTACCACATTCTAAAATTTGTCCAGGACTCCAAATTAAGCTTACCAGGATATGGTTTTTACATTACTCATGCCTTCTTTGAAAACTGGTGCAATATTTGCCATCTCTAATCCTGAGTCACCTCTGCCTTTTTCCAGTCTTTCAGAGATCATTGGCCATAGCTTGGCCATCGTATCCATCCATTCCTTCAGTACTTAGGAATGTGGTTTGTCCAGATGTGTGGGATGAACCCCTTAAGAGAAGATAGTCATCTTCTTTTCATTCTCTTCCTGGCCCTGTCCTTATTTTCTTTTGGACTTGGAAATCATACTCCCATGTTGGGTAACTTCATCTTTACACTCCAGACCACTCCACCCCATCTTTTCAGCTCCCTTTCATGTGTCATATTCCCTTATTAGGTAGGGACTTTTCCCTTTTCTTGTATTTGTGTTAGTATAAACTCCAGAGCTTAGCACAATGCTTGGCACATAGTAAGCACTTAATAAAGGTTTGTTTTCCTCCCTTCTCTTCCTTTTTCCTTTTCTCCCTCTCTTTCCTCCTTCTTTCCCTTCCTCCCTCCCCTTCTGCCTTCCCTCCCTTCTTTTCCTCCTTTTTTTCCTTTTTTTCTTCCTCTCTTTCCTTCCTCCAATCTTCTTCTTTCCCTTTTTCCTTCCCTCATTCCCTCTCCTTCTTCTTTCCCTTCCTTCCCTCCCTACCCTCCTTCCTTTGTTCCCTTCTTTCCTCATTCTCCTTCATTCCTTCCCTCCCTCCCTGCTTCTCTTCTTTCCCTTTTTCCTTCCTTCATTCCCTCTCTTCCTTCTTCTTTCCCTCCCTCCCCTCCTTCTTCCTTTCTTTGTTCCCTTCGTTCCCTTTTTCCTTCCTTCCTCCCTCCCTCGCCTTCATTATTCTTTCTCTTTTTCCTTCCTTCATTCTCTCTCCTCCTTCTTCTTTCCCTTCCTTTCTCCTTCCTTTTCTTTCCTTTTCTTTCCCACCCTCCCTTCCTTATCTGCTCCCCTATCTTGTTCTTCCGTTTCTCTATCCTGACAGTCATTTTTGTTGCATCATTCTCAATCCAAAGATCATTATCTTTGACAAGGAAAAAAGAAGCAAAATGGGAGTTGGGTCATTCTGCCTTCTCTTTGTCATCCTTTGTCATTGTCTCATTCACCCCAAGCTACAATTCGGTTCCTTGTTCAGTCTTCCTCTTGCATCCGACATAACTAAAAGAAAGTCCGTTTTGCTCATTACTGGCCTCAGCTCATTCTAATTTTGAACACTCCCTGACATGTATCTCATGACGCTGCATTGTATCCATGTTCTTTTCCATCTAACACAAGTCTTTGTCATCTAGCCTGGTGTAGTGGAAAGAACCACTAGCCTTAGAGTCCAGATTTAAGTTTTAATTCTGCCTTTGCTATTTACTTGTGTGACTAATGAAATTTTTCAATCATTTCAGTTGAGTCCAACTCTTCAATAGCTTATTTGATGTTTTGGGGTTTTCTTGGTAAAGATACTGGAGTAGTTTACCGTTTCCTTCTCCAGTTCAGTTTCCAGATGAGGAAACTGAGAAAACATGGTGAGATGACTTGCCCAGGGTCACAGAGTTAGTAAATTTCTGAGGCTGGATTTGAACTTGTCTTCCTAACTCTAGGCCTGGTGCTCTATCCACTGTGCTACCTAGCTGTCCCCACTACTTTTTTTTTTATTAATTTGTTTGTGTACTTTTAGTTTACAAGATTCAATTCCACAATTCCTTGAGTTTCAAATTCTGTCCCCCTCCCTCCCTTCGTCCCCATGGCAGCATACAATCAAGTATAGGATCTGTAAATACTTTCATATTAGACATCAGTCAGGTTATAAAGACGGATTGTATCAGATGGAATGAAAAATGGTAAAGAGGAAATAAAACCAAACAAGAAAGAGAAAAAGATCAGGTAGTTTGCTTCAATCTGGATTCAAACTCAGTTCTTTCTAGTTATTTCTCTGGATGTAGACATCTCTCTCCATCATGAGTCTTTTGGGATTGACATATCACTGCATTGCTGAGAAGAGTCCAGTCTATCAAAGTTGGTCATCACACATACGTTGTGTCTGTAATTGTGTACAAATTTCTCCTGGTTCTACTCTTCTCACTCAGCATCAATTTGTGTAAGTCTCTCCAGGTAAATATGAAGTCCATCTGCTCCTTGTTTCTTATAGCACAATAGTATTCCATAACACGCATATAACATAACTTGTTCAGCCATTCCCCAATTGATGGGCACCCCCTTAATTTCCAATTCTTTGCTACCACAAAAAGGGCTGCTATAAATATTTTTGTACATATGGGTCTTCCTACCACTTCTATGATCTCTTTGGGATATAACCCTAGAAGTGGTATTGCTGGGTCAAAGGATATGAAATTATTTATAGCCCTTTGGGCATAATTCCAGATTGCTCTCCAAAAAGGTTGGATCAGTTCACAACTCCACCAGCAATGCATTAGTGTTCCAATTTGCCCACATCCTCTCCAGCATTTGTCATTTTCCTGTTTTGTCATCTTAGCCAATCTGACTGGTGAGATGTGGTACCTCAGAGTTGTTTTGATTTGCATTTCTCTAATCAATAGTGATTTCTTCATGTGCTTATAGATATCTTTAATTTTCTTCTCTGAAAACTGCCTGTTCATATCCTTTGACCATTTATCAATTGAGGAATGACTTGTAGATTTGACTCAATTCTCTGTATATTTTAGAAATAAGTCCTTTGAAAAGGGACAGGATCAAAGTAGAGAGTAGAACAAGTGGGAGGTGGGATAGGAGGGAGGGAAAAATAGTCAGTCTTTTACAATACATCTACTATGTTATTGTTTTGCATTAACCACACATGTACAACCTATACTGAACTGCTTGTCCCCCCAGTGGGGGTGGGTGGCAGGGGGGGGAAGGGAATGAATCTGGAACTGAAAGTTTTAAAATCAAATATTCAAATATATATATATATATGTGTGTGTGTGTGTATACTATTATTAATACCATCTTACATGTAATTAAGAAAAAAGATATACAGGCACTGAGGCATAGAGATCCACTGGAAAAGTTGAAACGGGTATGGGAGAAAATATGGGAGAGAGCAGATTGGAGGTGGGGATATCCTGTGGGACTGCTGTTTTGGGGGGATGGGTGGGGGAAAAACGGGGAGAAAATTTGTAACTCAAAATCTGGCGGAAATGAATGATGTAAATCAGCAGTTAATAAAGCATTTAAATTAGAAAAAAAAAAGAAATGAGTCCTTTATCAGAGACATAGGTTATAAAAATTCTTTCCCAATTTCCCACTTCCCTCTTAATCTTGGTTACATTGGCTTTGTTTGTACAGAAGCTTTTCAATTTAATGTAATCAAAATTATCCATTTTGCATTTTATAATGCTCTCTAATTCTTGTTTAGTTATAAAGTCTTTCCCTCTCCACAAATCTGACAGGTAAACTATTCCTTGTTTTCCAAG
Source organism: Petaurus breviceps papuanus (assembly GCF_028583685.1). Classification (NCBI taxonomy): domain Eukaryota; kingdom Metazoa; phylum Chordata; class Mammalia; order Diprotodontia; family Petauridae; genus Petaurus; species Petaurus breviceps. The sequence continues at coordinate 32,047,267 of NW_027185694.1, read as the reverse complement.
ATTGCTTACAGTATCAACCTTTATACCTAGATCATGCACCCATTTAGACTTGATTTTGGTATATGGTGTTAGATAATGGCCTATGCCCAGTTTCTGCCATACTATATTCCAGTTTTCCCAGCAGTTTTTGTCAAATATCTTATAAAAACTGGGGTTTTGGGGTTTATCAGACAATAGATTACTATAGTCATTGACTGCTGAATCTCGTGTGCCTAATCTATTCCATTGATCCACTACTCTATTCCTCAGCTGGTACCAAGTAGTTTTAATGACTGCTGCTTTATAATACAGATTGAAATCTGGTATAGCTAGTCTACCTTCCCTAGCATTTCTTTTCATTAATTCCCTTGATATTCTGGACCATTTGTTCTTCCAAATGAATTTTGTTACTATTTTTTCTAGCTCTATAAAGTAGTTTTTTGGTAAATTGATTGGTATGACACTAAATATATAATTTAATTTAGGTAAAATTGTCATTTTTATTATAATAGCTCAACCCAGCCACGAGCAATTGATATTTTCCCAATTAGTTAGATCTGACTTTATTTGTGTGAAAAGTGTTTTGTAGTTGTGATCATATAGGTCCTGGGTTTGTTTTGGCAGGTAGATTCCCTAATATTTTATAATGTCTACAGTAACTTTAAATGGGATTTCTCTTTCTATCTCTTGCTGTTGAATTTCATTAGAAATATATAGGAATGCCAAGGATTTATGTGGGTTTATTTTATATCCTGCAACTTTGCCAAATTTATTTATTGTCTCAAGTAATTTTTTACTTGATTCTCTAGGATTCTCTAAGTAGGTCATCATATCATCTGCAAAGAGTGATAGCTTAGTTTCTTCTTTGCCTAATTTGATTCCTTTGATTTCTTTTTCTTTTTTTGATAGTGGATACCCTTGTTTCACCCCTGATCTTATTGGAAATGCTTCTAGATTTCCCCCATTACATATAATACTTGCTGATGGCTTTAAATAGATGCTACCTATTATTTTAAGGAAGGCTCCATTTATTCCTATACTTTCTAGTGTTTTTAATAGGAATGGATGTTGTATTTTATCAAAAGCCTTTTCTTTATCTATTGAGATAATCATGTGGTTTCTGCTAGTTTTATTGTTGATATGATCAATTATACTGATGATTTTCCTAATATTAAGCCATCCTTGAATTCCTGGAATAAATCCTACCTGATCAAAGTGTATTATTCTTGAGATAAGTTGCTGTAGTCTTTTTGCTAATATTTTATTTAAAATTTTTGCATCTATATTCATGAGGGAGATTGGTTTATAATTTTCTTTCTCTGTTTTATCTCTTCCTGATTTAGGTATCAGTACCATATTTGTGTCATAAAAAGAATTTGGTAGGACTCCTTCTTCACTAATTTTCCCAAATAGTTTGTAGAGTATTGGAATCAATTGTTATTTAAATGTTTGATAGAATTCACTAGTCAATTCATCTGGCCCTGGAGATTTTTTTTCTAGGGAGTTCACTGATGGCTTGTTTGATTTCTTTTTCTGAGATGGGGTTATTTAAGTAATTTACTTCTTCAGTTAATCTGAGCTGTCCCACTATTGAGGTAGTGTTACACAATGGAAAAGAATATTGGGGCTGGAGTGAGAGCTTCAAGTCCTTAGGCAAACCACTTAACCTCTATGGCCTCAGTTTCCTCATCTGTAAAATGAACCAGATAACTTCTGAGGTCCCTTTTAGTTCTGAATCTCTACAACCATAAAATTTAACTTCTGAGTTAATATAATAGTATGTATTATTATAATAATTATATATGACTGGACAATCAATCCTCATGTGATCATCATCATCTATAAAATGGGAACAGTCTCTAAAAGCATTTACCTCACAGTGCTGTTGTGAAGCTTAAATGGGGTGACATACTATAGGTCAAGCTCCCTGAAAACATTCAAAGTGCTCTGGAAATGTCACTAATTAATTAGTCCATCCCTCCCATTTTACAGATGAGGTAAGTGAGACACAGAGAGGAAGCAATTTGCTCCAAATAAGATAACAAGGTAGCAGCAAGAGCCAGGTCTCTCATGCTCAAACTGATATCTCTTCTCCTCAGTGAAGACTGAAAAGTGTTTTCTGGAGTTATCTCCAGCAGTCAGTCTGCGGGCACTTACTGGCCAGGACCACTGGAGCCACAGGGGGAAGATGAGTCTCAGATCCTGTCACTACTATGTAACTTGTCTCAGGCTGGATGAAGGGAGTGTTGGAGCAAGGTAGTCAAAGGCTACTGTTCTTGGTCCTGATGTTTCACCTCTGCTCCCAGGCCCAGTCTGTTACCTTTTGTCTCTCCCTGTGTTTACTCTGACTGATATCTTGGGGTCTTTTCCAGATTTGCTTTGCTTTTTCCTTTCTACATTCCTGATTGAGCTGAGGAGAAAGGAAAGGAAGGGAATAAACATTTATTAAGTGCCTACTATGTGCTGGGCATTGTACTAAGGGCTTTACAAATATTATCTCATTTGATTCCTGCAACAACCCTGGGAGGCAGTTGAAAGGCCCCAGGGACACCAAATCAGGGCTTTCCCCTGTAGGGGGACTGCTAAATAAATTTTTCTGGTGCTAATCCTCCCTACCATCTTAGGGGGCTCTGAAGTGCTAGATAAAGGAGAGAGTGAAGGGCGTGAGGCAGGGCTAATCTCTAGCTTTCCATCTTCCTAGCAGACGGGGGCCAAGGAGGCATCTGAAGGCCAGGTGATTCTGGAGGAGGAAAGTAAAATGTTGAAAGAGCTCTAATGCTTAGCACAATGCTTGGCATATAGTATGTGCTTAATAAATATTTATTGATGGATTGATCTGAAAGATCAGATATGACCATACCTCTGCCTTAGACTGTTCTCAGCTCTTCCTACCAAATAACGAAAGCCAAGAATGGAAAGACAGGAGTCTACTGGCTACCCCAGCTGGCACCTTCAGGGAGAGAGGTCCTAAGGGTGCGAGGCCACATTGAACCCAACATCCTCATTTTATAGAAGATAAAAGGTTCAAAGAGGAAGACATGATTTATTCAAATTAATTAGTGGCTGATCTAGGACTAGAACCCAGGTTTCTTGACCCTAAGCCCAGCTTTTCCATGATGTGTCACTACTTGACAGGTGTCATCCCCCTGAACACACCTGGGAGCATTCTTTCCTCTCTATCCATCAGCAATGGCTCTTTCATAGATTCAAGGGAGAGAGCCTCAACTACACTGATTCAAAGGAGAGGTCACCTCAGGGAACTTACTTAATTATAGTTTATTGATAGCAACATGTTGTTGCAGTTTGTCCTTCATTCTCAAAGAGGACCATGACATCAGGGAGGGTATGCCATGACTTACAGGTGAATTAAATTTAAGTGGGGAAGGGCTGCGCAAAGTCACCGGCCTCACTTTCTCCTCTGGAGCCATCTGGGTTCATTGGCAAGATATAGGTCAGGCATGAAGGATATGATGAAGATACATGCATATCAATGACTTTGCCATTCTGGGTCCTGGACTTTTTTCCTAATCTGGGGACGTGTAACAGCATAGATGAGATCCAAGCAAAATGTAGGCTAGTTAAGCCAAGGGCTGCAGAGTGGATGTGTGACCCCTTTATACTCAAATGCAAAAAAGTTACTCAGATGAATGAAATAAATGCTCAAACCATAGGATCCTGTTTCTAGAGCTGGAAGAGATATGAGAGGCCATGTGATCTCATTCAGTCCTGCTGGTTTCCATTTTACAAATAAGCCAGAGTTTCAGTCACTCAAATAATAATGACTGTAACAATATATTTGGTCTAGGGGGTGGCTAGGTTGTGCAGTGAATAGACCACCGGCCCTGTAGTCAGGAGGACCTGAGTTTAAATCCAGCCTTAGACACTTAACACAAAAACTAGCCATGTGACCTTGGGCAAGTTACTTAACCCCAATTTCCCTCCAAAAAGCAAAAAAAAATATATATATATATATATATTTGGCCTATATTATTATAATAATATACTACATATTATTATAATAATATATTATATATTTGGTCCATATTACTATAATAATATATTATAAACATATTTTATGTATTTGCCATAAACAAATAATAATAATAACTATTATTCATATTATTACAAGAAAGGCAATCTGGTATAGTGAGACATGCTACTTAATCTCTCAGTGTGCCCAGGCAGCCTTCTAGAACCAAAAGTTACAAAAGATTTGCTGCTCTGCATTGGTGAAGGGAGTTTCAACACTGGGAGATCCTTAACCAATGAAATTATAGGTCCAAATTCCTCTCTCTTCCCTAGAAAAATGAGGACAGAGTTGGGACTTGAACCCACATATCCCCAAGTCTGCTCTAGCTTCCTAACTGTGAGGAAGTTAAATATAACCAAATCCCAATTCTTGGCTTTAGATTGGGCTTCAATCCTACTCATAGTTAAAAGGGATAGTTATCTTAGATCAACATCTGGGGAGATTCTGAGAAGCCACATGGATGTTGCCTTTCTTAGGTTGCCATGATGAATGAGACTGGTAGTGAATTCCTTGTCACTGGAGCTTTTCAAGGAGTAGTTGGATGACCATTTGTTTGGAATGTTGTAAGGGGATTTCTTGGATTAGATAACCTGTGAGATCCTTAGAATTCTTGTTTATGATCCTATGAACTATACATGTGTATACAAATACATATACACCTAGGTATATTCTTATATATTAGGGGTTTGATTACAATGAGATTGACTTTATAAGTTGCATATACAAACCAACCTCATTATTTCATGCACACATACACACTTAGGTCAAAGATCTCTGACCACAGATCATAGAATATTGGAACAGAAACTCAATTCCTTTGAAACAGCACTTAAATACCTTTTATTGTTGAACCCTTATAAGTGCTGGAAATATAAAGACAAAAACAGAACAGTCCTTTCCCTCAGGGAGCTTACATTCTACTGACATCTTAGAGGCCTAGTCCAGTTTCTTTAGTGTATAAACAGGGAAATGTTGATCCAGCGAATAGAAGTGATTTGGCTCAGATTGTAGAACGGTGGGACCAAAAATGGGCGTCCTTTTGAACCTTTAATTTCATCAATGTGGAGAACTCCTGGTTTGGAAATTCTCTCACTGGTACAGATTGGCAACATATCTGTAACTTGCCATCTTAGAGAGCTACCTTGGGCCCTCAAGAGGCTATATGACATGCCCAGAGTCCTGTAGTCCTACTTCCTTTTGAACCTTTAATTTCAGGCAGGCACTCACTCCCATACAAGATGCTGCTGCTGTACTCATTACCATCCACACTCATGCCAATGAGATGGATCAGGGGAGCCCACTTAATGATTTGAGGAACTTGCAAGGAGTAAGCATTTTTTTTTTTTCATCTGGGTCTGGGAAATCACCTCCTGTTGGAGAGTTTGCCTAGCAATGCCTTGTTGAGACAACAAGAGACATTATTTTAATTGGGTTTCAGGGCCCGGTTCTGGCCTCGAGGACTTTCTTTCTCCACCTTGGTCACCAGCAGCTTACACAGATACATAAGAAGCTTTAGGTCCTTCTGTACCCACCACCTCAGTCAATGCCAGCAAGGGTCAGGTATCTTTTTCCAGGTCTCTCCTCACCCCAAGAGCCTATGAGTCTCATGAACAAAAACAACATTCATCAAATCACCACAGTCAATAAATAACATATGGAAATTCCCCAAACAACAGGAAGCCAACCAGTGACCAAATTAGTTTTGTACTTTTGTTTTATCAGATTAATTTTTTGGTTATAATCTTAATAACTATCAATGCAGACCTTTCAACAAAAAAAGGAACTTCATCTTTTGCCCATCATCCCTGTACATTGTATGGCTTTAATCTCAGTCCTCAGAATAACCAGATGGTATAAGTATCCCAGTTCAAGGGTTAGAGAGCTACAAAGAGGTCATGTATTCAATTCCTGGTTAGATGGAGATCACTATTGTCCACTGAGGCTGCCAAAAGTGGGAGTGGTAGTGAATACACCATAGACAAACAAATAACCAGAAAAAATAAGAAATAAATTCTTACATAAAATCCTTATCACTTAACAGCTTTGAACCAAACAAATGATCAGAAGACAAAGAAGAAACATTTTCTCTATGCCCTTTTCCAAGTCTTCCTGAGGTTCTGCTACCTCTAACTTTATTTTCTGTATAGTTGTAGTCAATACACCTACACTTCTGATTCTGCCAATCTTGCTTTGCCTCATGTCATATAGGTCTTTCCATATTTCATTGATAAATAGTTATCATTTTTATGGCACCAATTGAGAGGCAGTGGATTACAGAGTTTGCTTTGGAGCTGAGAAAACCGATGTTGAAGTCTGGTCTCTGGTACAGACTGGCTACAGGACTCTGAGCATGCCATATAGCCTCTTGAGGGCCCAAGGTAGCTCTCTAAGATGGCAAGTTACAGATATGTTGCCGATCTGTACCAGTGAGGGAATTTCCAACCCAGGAGTTCCCCACACTGATTAAATTAAAGGTTCAAACAACAGCAAAAAATTATTCCATTTTGTAAATAGACTATATATATACTTTACAGAGTCATTCTTTAATTATTGGACATATTGGTTATTGCCACTTTCTCACTATTACTAATAAAGAGCAAATAAATATTTTTGTGCTGCCCACCTTTTCTTTTTGTTAGTATTTTTAAGGGCAAACAAAGAAATTGCTGAATATTATATGATTCTCATTGTTCACTACCAGATTGCTTTTTCAAAATCTTTGTACCATTCTGAAGAACTGCTATGAATGTAGTTTTTTCACATTGCCAACAATGAATTTAATAATTTTTTTCTCACTTTCTAGTATTTCAATTGGCAAAATCTTGAAATTGTCTTGATTTGCATTTCTTTATCATTAGGGTATGGCTAGTAGAAGTTTGTGTTTTCTCTTTTAAACATATCTGCTCATGGTTGTTGCCTGTTGTTTCACTAGAGTTCATATGTGTCTCATGGTAGATATCAGTTTTATAGTTTCAGCATGTGAGGCCATTTTCAGATGCATTTACTGCCAATATTTTCTAAATGTCTTTGCCTTGTTTTAATTTTAGAGGTCAATTTGTGCAAAATCCTTTTGTCTGTATATAATCAAAGATGTCAATTTCTGTCTTATTGATTTCTGCTTTATTTGATTGATAGAAACAGTCATTCTCTCCATATTTGGAACAAGTATCATCTGTAAAATGTCTCATCTGTAAGACAAAGGGTTGGACTCCATGCCTTCCTGAGTGCTTTCCATTTCTTAATCTTTGATTTTAGTTTTTTTTCTAGTTTTTTAATTGGAGACTTTAGTCCACTTTTACTTTGCTTTGCAGTCGTGAGGACTGTATTTTCATTTTATAAGAAAGGAAATGCACACTCTCATTTTTATTATGTATATTATTAGCCCAAAGATAATAAAAACACCTAAATGAAGTAAATATCTTTAACTTGGACTTCCCCTTCAAAGAAAGGAGCTTCATCTTTTGCCCATCCTTCCCCCACCCCCTTTGTGGGATTTTCCTCCCCCACTTATCTGTTTCTCTGAAATACTCTTCTGAAACATTTACTGATTTAACTTCTATATTATACTTTCAAGGTACTCACCTCATTAGCAACTAGTTTATCTTGATTCAAGAGATACAGTTGTTTTAAATACTTACCTTTTTAAGGGGATGCTAGGCTATTGTTGGAAGATCTCCTCTAAGTGGAGGTATCCTTCAACAGATTTTTTAAAAGTTGATTGTTTTTCAAATATCCGACTATTCCTGTAAAATGGAGCACTGGATTTTGCTAAGCATTTAGTTCTGGGTTCATAGGTTTCTTAGTTCCATATTGCTATATTCCAGTTTCTCCAATTGCTCTTGTTGACATGTTTACTATGATACCAATTTGTGTTCCTCAATAGGTAATTTCTGTTTTTCTTCTAGTCACTTGAAACATTATTTTCACCATTGTAACATTGGAGCTCAAGTAGCATGTGTCTAGAAATATTGAATCTTAGGTTTTTATAAGGGTCTTGTGGAATCTTTCCATTTGTACATCACAACTTATCTTTGGTAGTTCGGGGAATTTTCTTTGGTGATTTCCTCGAATATTGTGTCTAGTTCTTTTGTTTTTCTTAATTTTATGGGATATTATCAATACTGAGATTTCTGGGTTATGATCTCTACTCCAGGTCTCTAATTCTTGGGGAAATTCCATTATTTTCTGAGCCTGATTTCCTTTGTTTGGTTTATGGTGACTGTAATTGTCTTTCCCACTGTAGTAAATCTATTGGAAATGATTCTATAGGCTCTCTCAGATTTTCTATTACATTCTCTTTATTGGTCATCATATTCATTATTTTTTAATGATCTTTTTTCCTCTCAGAGTTTGAAAATTTTAAATTGAAGGACAGGGGGGATGGATATAAGGTGATATGGTGGTAGAATCAGGAGAACTTGGTAAGTGATTGGACATGAAGAGTGAGGGCTGAGGATGATTTTTGACCCTGAGTTTGAAAAGATGGATGGTGGGTGCACTTGACAGAAATGGGGAAGTTAGTGACAGGAGTGGGTTGAGGGAAGAGAAAGACAATGACTTTTGCCTTGGACATGTAGAATTTGAAGTGCCTTTGGGACTTCCAGGTGGAGATGTCTAGCAGACAGCTGGTGATTCAGGATTACAGTTCTGGAGAGAGATAAATAAGGTTTAGATATGCAGATCTGGAGATGCAAAGAAATTATATTTCAATCCAAGGGAGTCAATGGGATCATCAAGACAGTGAGTATAGAGAAAGAAGACACAAATCAGAACCCTGGAATACAAACACACAAAGGGTGTATAATATGAATTTTGCCTCATGAAAGAGGACTTGAGAATTGACTAAAAATGTAAGAGAAAAACCAGGAGAGAACAATGTCACAAAAACCCCAAAGAGGAGAGATTATCTAGGAGAAAGACATCATCAGCTCTGCTGAAAGCTGTAGAAAGGTCAAGAAGGAAAAGGCCATTGAATTTAGCATTTAGGAGCTGGGCTGGGTGAAATGTCTAAGGATTGTTGAAAGATATTTGTGAAGCTTCCGTCTGCTGATGGATTTTCCCCCTGGGTTCCATCACTCACTTCCTAGCTGCACAACCTTGACCACATCCCCTCATCTTTTGAGGTTTCAATTTTCTCAATTATGAAATGAGTGGATGGGATAAGATGATCTCTAGGTTTCTTTTAGCTCTAATACTTTATATTTAAAGGTCCTTTCCAGGTCTAAAATTCCATGTTCAAAGATTCCTTCCAGCTTGGACATTCTGAGATACAATAACTAGATGGTATGGACAACTGTGGGGGCTGATGACTAGGTGGATTGATTGAATCGTCTATCATGGTGACCAACCTGATGGTCAGGGCTCTTGGGAAGAGAAGATAGAATCGTCTCCTGGCTATGTTTCCATGGAGAGCCCTAGAAGGTCCTGGTCTGGCCAGACTGGGACCTTGGTCAAACATTCATTTTTGTTTGGAAAAAATTAAAAACTTTTTATCTAGAATCACTTGCCACCAGATATCAGGCTCTTTGGTTTTCTAGTTGATTGTCTTTGAATGAATAAGGAAAAGCATTTACCAAGTCCTGCATGCCAAAGCTGAGTGTAGAAATATAAAGGATAGGATGAAATATAAGAACAGAAACATAAAAATGAAACAGCCCTTTTAAATAGAATGAGACAACACATAAAAGGGAGTGGTAGACAGTGAAAGGCATTTCAGTCTGGGAAGTCATAAGGATGGTGGGTGGAATCATAGTGGAGTTACAGAAGCAATGGTAATATTGATTTGATGATGTTCTCATGGCCTAAGATAATGACACTGTCTACTCCTCTCACTCTTTTTGCAGAACTGGGTGGGAACATCTTACACCAGCATCATCCTAAATTTATTCGACTGGGGACTGGTGTCCCCAGAGGCACTGGAAGTATATGGCAGCTGCCTCACCAAAGGATTTGAGTTGATTGATACCAATGGGCAACCCAAGAAAGGATACTGTGGAATCCGTCCCCCTGGACCCTCCCAGACAGAAGTTGTATCCTTTGCCTTAGGATTTGGTGAGGGGAAGGACAAGTCCTATGGCCATGTGTCCCTTGACACAGTGATGGTGGTTGATGACAAGGAGTCTGGTCAGCTGCACTGTGACTGCAGTCACCTAGCTCAGGACAGAGGTGGTGACTGTGATGGAGATGACAACTACCCCAAGATAAATCTTGATGGTGACCAACTTGATGCACAGGGCTCTGGTGAGCTGCTCTTGGGAAAAGAAGATCTAATCATCTCCTCTGGCCATGTCTCCATGGAGAGCCCTGGGAGGATCCCAGTCTGGCCGGAAGCCCCCAGTATTTTGGAAGCCCTGTGCCTGCATCCTCCAGAGGACTGGGATCCAGGGAGCCCTATTTCCCCACCCTCACAGGAAGGGGAGGGTGCTCCCTTCAGCCAAGGACCTTATGCACACTTCTCCTGCAGCTCAGAGAAAGAGGCCTTTGGCCACCCATTGATCAGCTTGGATATGGACACCTTCGACAGTGGTTTTGCTGGTTCTGACTGTGGTAGCCCCTTAGAAAGTGACTTCATTGGGGGCAGTCCAGTGGAAAGGGAAGGCACCTCAGCCCTGGGCACCGGTCACGTTGAGGATGATATCCCAAGAAGTTATGTCAAACAGTGGATGATTTTCCCCCCTCCCTCCTCAAATCCCGGATCACATAACAGTTAGTAAGCTGAGCATCTCCCAAAACTGAAGTGGGGTCAGCGAGGACTAATATGTAAACCCGTTGTCACATGTCAACTATTCATACAACATTCACTCCAAAAAAAAGCCATAGCTCATCTTCATCTGTAAAAAGATGAACATGATGGTGCAGAGCAGATTGATGCCCCAAGAAGCAACAGGGCATAACAGGAGACTCCTTGGAAGTCAAGTAGGTCTGAGTTCAAGTCCCATCTCTGACACATTCTGGGTGTGCGACCCTGGGCAAGTCACCTAACTTCTAAGTGCTAGGCAACTCTCTGAAACAAAAGGCTAACTTGCATTGATAAAGGGAGTATCCTCACCTGGCATTTCCCTATTCCCATGAAGCCACAGTTTTAATAGGTTTAATACTTGTCCTTACAGACAGCCCAGTGTGTGTGTGTGTGTGTGTGTGTGTGTGTGTGTGTGTGTGTGTGTGCGCGCGCGCACACACACTCTTGGTTTGCATTCACTTGATTTGCTGATGCTTATTAGCCCTTGTTAAAGACACAATTAGAGTAGTTTCCCCAGGAGTGGGCATAGGCTGCCCTGGGTCCTGTGTCCTCTCTTTCGGTCCTCCCTTATGCCCCACATCCCATACATTAAGTGTTAGAGTGTTGGTGGGGGGGCAGAAGGAGAAGCCTGTGGTTACAGAAACAGAGACTATGCAGGGAATGACTTCTCCTGCACCGCACTCATGAGCTGTGGACCCTTGGGGACAAAGAGGATGTCCAAGACCGATCTCTGCCCAACGGATCTTACAACCTGAGCTGGAAACACGGATTTGGACGGGTGTGTGAAAAAAGTGGTAACAACTGGAATCATACTATGAAGACACCTTAGAACTGGAAGGTTGACAAGGCCAGAGAGTCGATTTGCTAAAAATAAAAGTCCTCACATTTTGATCCTTCTTTGCCTCCTTCCAAAGTCTTCCCCACCCCCATCACCATAGTGATGAAAATAAAGTTAGAGAGAAGAGGGTCAGCCTTAATGATGAACAGGCAGAGGGGGGTTATATGAAATATGGAAAAGAAAGTAATACAAGGTAGATAGGGAGAAAGGGAATAGTCTTAGAAAAGGTGATGTTAGTCATTATACTCATAGAACTCCAGATTCCTGTGGTCAGTCAATAAACATTTATTAAGCACCTACTATATGCCAGGCACATAAAGAAAGAGGCAAAATGGTCCCCATTCTCAAGGAGCTCACAATCTAATCCCTCTGTAGGAAGGATTATCCCTGTTCCCCATTTCTTTTTCTCTCTATGTCTTCTTCCCTCCTTTCCTCCCTCCCTCTTGCCCTCCCTTTCTTTCTCTCAATTCCTCTCATTCTCTCTCCTCTTCCCTTCTTTCTCTCTGTCTCTGTCTTTTTCTCTCTCTCTCCCCTCCCCCACTTAGCCATTGCTTTTCCCCAATCCAGGTGTAAAAACCAATGGATCTGGATATTGGAGTTATGCTGATACAGTGACCCATTGTTCCCAGCCCAGCTAGTCAAACTGTGTAGGGGGAGGCTCCCTGGGGGAAAGCCACACCTACACAGAGTCAGCAGTTTTCTGCATTATCTTCTCTTGGTCACAGCCACCTCTGACTTTGTTACCCCACCTGCTAATTGTCACATACCTGCTAGCTTGGGGAGGAACTGAGATGCCAAGGCCCAACCCCTTTTGTTGACATTGACATATCTGAATTGTCTTTATCTCATTACAAAAGTTACCTGTAAAAGGTGGCTCCATCTTGAAGACATCGCTAATCTCTAGTGATCAGTCTGTCTACTTGTTGCTACATTAATGTACTTATAATAAACTCCTTTTAATTTTCTTTGTACTGAGTTTTGCCTTGTTAATCAGGGTGAAAGCCTGGAGGAAGAATTTTCCTTTCTACTACCAGGCTAGGTGACTCCATTCTACAGGGCTCACTTCCTTCATCTGCAGATGAGGGAATTGAATCAAGTGATCTAAGACCCCTTTCAGCTCAAACAGATCCCTAAAAAGAAAAGACCCTCAGTCCTTGAACTTTCTTACAAATTTCAGGAACCCAGATCCCTGATGTTTGTCTGAGGCATCTGGCCCAACCCAGTATAATATTTTCAACAGTCCTTCCATTGTGGCCCAGCCCAGGCCTTCATTCTATGTTACCTCTGGACCAATCCAGGCTACTTACCACTTCTTAATCAGACCCCCTCTCCATTACCTCCTGACCATGCCAGGCTACTTGCTACTCCTAGATCACATTCAGATCTTCCCACAATCTTTTTACTATAAAAGTATCAGTCTGATCCTTATCAAATGCACAAGAATCTCACCCACCGAAATGGTGTTTTAATAAACTTGCTACTTGGACTGAAAGAAGGTTTGAGTGGTCAAATGATTTTGAGGTAGACCCCACCCTGTACCCTTGCATTTTGGAGTTTCTAGCACCCCTAGACTACAACACCATGACTGAGAATCTCTTTGAGTCCACTTCTCAAATGCCAAATAGATCTCACAAAATCTCCATGGGAAGATGATAGGTTTAGAGATGGCAGGAACATTAAGAGGTTATCTAGTCCATTCTACAGATGAAGAAACTGAGTTCCAGAGAACTTAAGTTATTTGCCAAACATCACAGTGGCATCAGAAGTGGGTTTATTCAAACCTCAAGTTTTCTGGCTCCAAATCCAGGAGGGAATAGATAATTTCTGGGCCCTCTCCAAATACAGTACCCTTTTCAATGTACCATAGTAACACAGATTTTCATGGTTACATGGAAATCTTTCTTCCTATCAATGAAATGCTATTCTTTGATCCCAAGCAATGACCAGTTTCCTCAAACTCAATGTTTTACACTGAACACTTTGAGTGCTGGGGTAGCTTAAATAGGAAGGTGTGGCAGGAAGAAAGACAAGGGCATCACATTGGGATGAAATGGGAATGATGCTTTGCTTTTAGATCCAGGGAAGCTGAGGAGAAAGATATCTGTGCTACACTCTGGGATATTCTGTCATTTAGGAGCCTTTATGCTGCTCTTAAAGATTAGTAGTGTTGTCTCTTTTGCTTTCCAAGGTCTCCTGTGTCCAAAGTGATTCATAATAACATGCTCCATTGGTGACTTTTCCTTCTTTCCAAGTCTTCTGTGAGACTCTCCCAAATAGCTTGGAATAGGAGTACTTTGTAAGCCTTATAATACTATATCAATGGGTTATTGTTACTAATATCACCCTCAAATGCAGGAGAATGCAGCAGGGTACCTTTGGAGATATCTATTCCTTCCACCATCTTAAAGAAATTTTATTAAGTAATAATTTGTGGAGGTCATTGTCTTGGGCAGAGTATATGTCTAAGGTTGTGACTACATAATAGTCAAACTACTAATCTGACTGGGAAAAAAAATCAGAGCATTGGCACCATGTAGGTGAGAGTGATTGAATGAAGTTTTTGCTTTTTAACTGTCTTTAATCATTTGATCAGCTAGTCAGTCAATAGGCATTAATTAAGTACTCATTAGGTTGCTGTTCATTCTTTGTTCTCAAAGAGGACCAATGACATCACAAGAGTAATATCTTGACTTGCTGGAGACTAGGATTTAAGTAAGGCAGAGTTGCACAAAGTTGTCAGCCTCAATCTCTCATCTAGAGTTTATCAAACTCCTTGATTAACTCCTATTAGAGTTTTATCAGTGGCAAGACAAAAGTCAAGACAGTGGTGATGGCCCAGGATGCAATGAATGACCTTTGCCTTTCTAAATTAAGGTCTTTCCCAGGCCTCAGTTTGTCTGCAGCAACACCCATACATTGGTAAAGGGCTAGGTAAGAACTGAGATGACCTAATTTACCATCACAAAAATATCAGTCTGGGAGGGAAAGAGCCGCAAAGTTTCTGACCAGAACAGAAAACGACTGCTATTTACACTCATTCTAAGGTACTGTGCTAAATGAGGGTACCAAGACAAAGGAGAAACAGTCCCCAGCCTGGAGGATCTTACATTCTACTGAGGGAGGAGGCAGGGCGGGATATGAGAGTTCACCAATAATACAAAATGTAGACAAAATAATCTCCCCAGACTCGGGGCAGGGAGGTTATAACTGGGTGACTCAGGAAAGACCTCTTGAAGGAAGTGGCATTTAAGCTAATCTTTGAAGAGAGCTAGAGGTTCTAAGAAGCATAGGTGAGGAGGAAAACACTCCAGGTATGGTGGAAAGAAACCCTGTGAAGATGCAAGAAGGTGGGCAATGGAATATCCTATATGAGGAATGTTAAATAGGCTGGAAAACACTGCTTGACAGGAAGTAGTGGGTCATAAGCCTGGGAAGACAAGGTGGGTGCTCATCAACTGGGCAATTACTGAACAAATTGTGGTACGGGAATGCAATGGAATAATATTGCACGATAAGAAAAGACTTTAGAACTTTGATGAAAGCAATGGCCAGTCACGACTATTGAAGATCAAGTAAGGAAGCATGCCTCCTATTTCATGGCAGAAAAGTGATAGACTAATCCAGGGGTGGGGAACCTGCAGCCTTGAGGCCACATGTGGCCCTCTAGGTCCTTGGGTGTGGCCTTTTGACCAATTCCAAGTTTTATAGAACAAATCCTTTTATTAAGGGGATTTGTTCTGTGAAGTTTGGATTCAGTCAAAGGGCCACACTTGAGGACCTAGAGGACCACATGTGACCTTGGGAGGCTGAAGGTTCCCTAACCCTGGACTAGACATACTGGGCAAGCTATCCATTTTCATACTTGGACAATGTTTTGATTTGTTTTGCTTGAGTATGCTTGTTATAAGGGAGGCTATGCGTGTGTGTGTGTGTGTGTGTGTGTGTGTGTGTGTGTAGAAGAGAAGAAGGTATGAGAGAAGTAAAGGAGTAACATTTTTTAAAATAGAAGGAAAAAAATTCAAAAGGGAATACAAATAGCAATTTTGTTACTGCCATCTTTAATATACACTTTGAAACAAATTGTAACAAATGTTCTTGGTTTTCTACACAATTTTGCTTTGTATTCTTTACATATTGAAATACTCTCATCGGTTGATGATTATTAAGTTAATAATAAAAAAGAAAATTAACTTTAAAAAAGAAAGCTAGAAATGTTCAAAATCACTATTGATTAGAGAAATAAAATTAAAACAACTTTGAGGTACCACCTCACACTCAGCAGATTGGTTAATATGGTAGAAAAGGAAAATGATAAATGTTGGAGAGAATGTGGGATAAGTAGGACACTAATGCACTGTTGGTAGGTGAAGTTGTGAAGAGATCCAACCATTCTGGAGAGCAATTTTAGAACTATGGCTAAAAGGCTATAAAACTGTGCATACCCTTTGATTCAGCAATACCACTGCTAGCTCCATATCCCAAAGACAAAAAGGCAAAGGGGGGGGGATCTATTGTACAAAAAGGTTTATAGCAGCTCTTTTTATGTTTAAGAATCGGAAATTGAGGGTATGCCCATTAATTGGGGGAATGGCCGAACAAGTTGTGATATGATTGTGATGGAATATTACTCTGCTTTCTTATAGAAATGACAAACAAGATGCTTTCAGAAAACCTGGACTTACATGATCTAATGCAAAGTGAAATGAGCAGAATCAGGAGAACATTGTACATAGTAACAGCAAAATTATACAAGGAACAAATGTGAATGACTTAGTCATTCTCAGCAATACAATCCAAGACAATCCCAAAGGACTCATGATGAAAAAGGCTATCCACCTTTAGAGAAAGAACTGATGTCATCTGAATACAGACTGAAACATACTATTTTCACTTTCTTTCTTCTCCTTTCCTTCCTTCTTACTTTCTTTCTCTTTCTTTTCTGAGTTTTCTTGCGCAAAATGACTAATATTGTAAATGTTTTACATGATTGCACATGCATAACTTAAATCAGATTGATTACCAACTCAGGAAGAGAGAGGGAAGTGAGGGATAGAATTTGGAACTCAAAACAAAAAAAAATGTTTAAATTGTTTTTACATGTAATTGGGAAAACTAAAATATTATTTAAAAAGAAGAAAGCTAGTTTGTAACCAGATTGTGAAGGACTTTAAATGCCCAATGAGGAGTTTGTGTTTTATAGGGATAAGGTAGTGATGTGGTCAAAACTCTGCATTAGAAACATCACTTTGGCAAAGGTATAGAGTGAGGATGAATTATAGAGTGGAGAGTAGATAGATGCAAAAAGATCAATTAGAAGTCTCTTGCCATAGTCCATAGAAGAGGATAAAGGTCCTAAAGTAGCAGTCATCATAGGCATATAGACGTAGAGCTGGGAAGGACCTTGGAAGTTGTCTACTTCAGTTTTTTCATTTAGGAGACAAGAAGGTGAGACCTAAAGAGGACAAGAGTGTTCTCCAAAGTCCCACAGGTAGCAAGTAGCTAAACCAATATTTGAACCCAGGTTCAAATCCCTTTCACAATGATGTAGGGAGAAAGGATGGATGTTGAGAGATAGTGTAGAGGTAGAATCAGCAGGATTTGGCAACTGATTGGACATGAACGCTAAGAGAAAGCATTTTTTGGTTGCGTACCTAGGTGACTAAAAAGCAGTGGTGCCTTCAATAGAAATAAGTAAGCTATGAAGGTGGATGGCTTTGAGGAAGATAAGGAGTTAAGTTTTGGATGTGTTCAGTTGGAAATGCCTGGAAATTATCCAGGTAGAGATAGCCAGCTGGTAGTTTTGCAAGGGGACTGAAACTCAGGAGACATATGTAGACTTGGCAGTCATCTGTACAGAGAGGGTGACTGAATTCCTGGGAGGTAACATGGTCACCAAGAGAGAGAGTAGTTTCAGATGAATGATGGAAATGGAAGCTAGATTTCAGGGTACCGTGAAATGAATGAGAAGGGGTTGAGATGAGGAAGCAGAGACTTTGTGAAGATAGGCTTCCCCACTAGGAATTTGACAAGGAAAGGGAAGAGATGGAATGCTAACTTAAGGGGATAACAGACTCATGCAAAGGATTTTTTGTTTGTTTTTTAAGGACGGGGGAGATATGGCATGCTTGTAGGCAGTAGGGAACAAACCAGTGGAAGGAAAGATTAAATATTAGGGAGAGAGACAAGATAATTGAAGTGGCAAGTTCCTGAAGGAGAAGGGAGTACATAGGCTCCAGGGTACAAGTAGGTGGGGGTGGTCTTGGCAACGAGAAAGAATTCTTCTTCCTCCAAGATTTGAGCCAAAGAGGTAAATTCTTTGACAAAGGCACTTAGTCCCTCTACTTTTTCTCACTCACTTCTAAATCCTCTTCATTCTGGCTTTTGAACTCATCATCCAATCGAAACTGCTCTCTCCAAAGTTACCAGTGATCTCTTAATTGCCAAATCAAATGGCCTTTTCTTGTTCTTCATCCTTCTCCATCTTCTCAGCAGCCTCTGATACTGCCAATCACTCTCCTCCCCTGGATACTTTCTCCTCTCTATGTTTTCATGACACTACTCCCCTGGTTCTTCTCTTATCCACCTGACTGTTCCCTCTGTCTCTTCTGCCGGATCTGCATCTAGGTCATTCTTTTTAACTGTAAGCGTTCCATGAGTTCTCTTTTTCCTCTACTCTATTTTCACTTGATCTCATCAGTTTCCAGTGGTTCAGTTATCACCTCTATGTAGATGTTTCTCACATGTATTTATCCAATCCTAACTTTTCTTCTGATCTCCAGTCCAGTTGCCTCTTGGATATCTCAAACCAGATATCCCCGTAGACATTTCCAACTCAACATGTCTAAAACACAACTCATTATCTCTGCCCCTGTCTTTCCTTCTTTAGAATTTTCCTATTATTGTCAAGGGCACCATGCCTCTGGTGGTCACCCAAGCTTGCTGCCTTGTGATGTCATCTTCATCTTCTCTCTTGAAATCACCCCAACCAATCTGTTCTCAAATCTTATCTCTGCCTTCACATCATCTTCTGTATATGTCACCTCATCTCCTCTCACACCAGCCAGTACACTCACTACCTCATACCTGGATTACTGAAAAAGTCTTCTGGTTGGTTTCCCTCCTTCAAGTCTTTCTCTACCACAATCTGTCCTCTACTTAGGTACCAAAGTAATCTTCCTAAAGTACAGATTTGATCCCAAATAATAAACTCCAGCGGCTCCTTATTACTTCTGGAATCAAATACAAAATCCTGTTTGGCTCTTAAAGGTCTCCATGACCTGGCCTCTTCTATCTTCCCCAGTCTTCTTATACTCTGTTCCCTTCCATGTACGTAAAATGCAGCAACACCAGCTTTCTTGCTGTTTTATGCACACAATATTCCATCTCCTGACTATGCTTCTTTTCGTTGGCTTTCCTGTCTCTGTAACACTCTTTTATCACCCCTGTTTCCTGGCTTCCCTGAAGACTCAATTCAAATCCCCTCTGCAAGGAAGATTTCCCCAGGCACTCCAAAGATGAATGCCTTTCCTCTGAGTTCACTTTCCATCTATCCTGAATTTATCTTGTATGTAAAATTCTTTGCACTTTGCTGTTCCAATTGAATTGCTCATTGAGGGCACTGACTGTATTTTTGCCTTAGAAAAGTTCCTGGTCCATAGTAAGTGCATAATAAAAGTTTGATGATGAATGGGGGATGATGGTGAGGGGATTTCAGGCATAGTATTGGGGAGGAAAGGGAGTTCATAATAGATGGCTTCAATTTTTTGGGGTCAAGTATGAGGCAAAATCTGATGAAAGTAAGGGAGAGATGCAGTGTGATAGACTTGAAAAGACAATTAGCTTCAAACAGGTGCTGTGGGGAGTGTCATCTAGGGAGGAATCATGATGGGCATGCAGAGAATAAAATTGTAGGGACCCAGTCCCACGTAAATGATTGTGTGAACTCCTCTATCTGTGTTCTGCCTTCACAGAACTGTCCCCAAAGTCAGACGATACCTGTTTTGTAGAATATGCTGAGAATGTCTGTTTAGTAGTAAATGTATAATAAATACAGAAACAGGAAGGTTAAACATTTCCACTGAATGCAATCTTATGGTAATAGAATGAACACAACTTTGCCCCCCCCCCCACTGGTATTAGTCAGAGAATTCAGGTTTCTGTTTACATCTTTTTTTTAATGAAGACTAATTATTTACTTAATTCAAAGATCTTAGGCCTTGACTGTAGTTGTCAGCTCACAAAAAGGTTGGCTGAACCACTCTTGAGACATTTCAACAGGCTTATGGAAATCCAAATCTATTTTCACTCACTAATAGGCAGATGGATTGAATGAAGGTACAGCATGTAACTTAGAGAGAAAAAGACTCAACTTGCAAGTGTTCATCCCTCTCTGGGCTGCCTTGCTGACTCATCTCCAGGGGACTTTCTCCCCCATGCCATAGAATTTGCTTCACCCTGGAAGTTCATTCCAGCCCTGGACTACTTACTTCTCAATTCTCACACTGGAAGAACTTTCCACCCTGAGACTTCACTTTTTTTTTTTTTTGGAGGGCAATTGGGGTTAAGTGACTTGCCCAAAGTCACATGGCTAGTAAGTATGTCAAGTGTCTGAAGCCGGATATATGCCCAGTTTAGCACAGCTCTTGGCACATAGTAAGTGCTTAATAAATCTGTGCTGACTGACTGCCTAAAGAGGGAAGAGCAGCTGCAAATTTGCTAATTGTTCTTTCTTGCTGTGGCCATTAGCTGATATGTTTCAATGTTTGACAGGCTAAATGCATTGGGCAGGGTGGGGAATGATTCTCTTAGAAGTCACTGGAATTCCCCGTTTTTCAGGATGTGGAGAGTAGAAGCCAACCAGTCCCATCAAAATGATGAGGTGAAAACTAGAAATTTTAAACACTTCTACTGACATTATTGCAGCTCCTGCTTGGAGCTTGAAGGTATGAAGGGGAAGTCTGGATCGCTTTGGTTCTTAGTACTTTTCCCAGCATACTATCTCTTGTATATATCACCACTTACACACAGCCATCACCTAGTTCAGGTCCTTATCACCCTTAACCTTGTTGTTTATTCAATCAATATTTTTCAATCGTGTCTTACTTTCCTTGACCCCATCTGGGATTTTCTAAGCAAAGATACAGGAATCGTCCACCATTTCCTTCTCCAGCTCATTTTACAGATAAAGAGACTGAGGCACACAAGGTTAAGTGACTTGCTCACAGTTACACAGCTAATAAGTGTTAGAGGCCAGATTTGAACTCAGCAAGATGAGGACACTCTGTCCACTGTGCTATGTAGCTGTCCCACTGTTAGCCTAGACAACTACATATACTGCAATAGCCTCCTGATTGGTTTTCTTGACTACTTTAATCCATCCTCCACTTGGCCAAGAAAGTGATATTCCTAAAACACAGGTCTGCCCATGTCTGTTCCCTATTCAGTAAATTCCAGCAACCTCCTGTTGCCTCCAGGATCAAATATAAACTCTCTTGTTTGGTTCTTCATGCCTTGGTCCTTTCCTGTGCTTCCATTCTTCTTCCTTTCCACATACTTCTGTGGTCTAGCCATGGTAACTGTTCTCACAAATGATGCTGCATCTTCTGCCTTTGCGCTTTGCACTGACCCTTCTCCATGCCTGGACCACTCTCCCTCTTCATGTCAGCTCCTCAACACTCCTGGTTTCTTTCAAGTCTTAGCTCAAGCACTACCTTATGCAAGAGGCCTTTTTCCCAGTGGCCATAGCCACTACAGTGCTCTTCTAAAATTCCATTGTATCCACTTTATATGAACCTCACATATACTTATATATGTAGATACTGTCTTCCCCATTAGATTGTAAGCTCCTTGAGGGCAGGGACTGTCCTTTGCCTCTTTCTCTATCTCCAGCACTTAGCCCAGTGCCTGGCTCATAGGGGAAGCTTAATAAATGTTTATTGAATGGAACGAATGAATATATTCCAGGTGCTTAGCACAGGGCCTGGCATTGTTCAGTCATGTTTGACTCTTTGTGACCCCATGCACTACAGCATGCCACCAGGCACTTCTATCTTTCACTATCTCCTGAAGTCTGTCCAAGCTCATGCTGCTTCCATGACACTATCCATTTCATCCTCTGCTGTCCCCTTTTCCTTTTGTTGGGCTTGGCATGGTGATTAATCAATGCTTGTTGATTGACTCATTGGAGGAGTAGCTCAGTTGCCCATAGTTGAGTTGCACAGTTTTGGGACATGGATTCGTGCCCAGGTCCTCAGAAGCCAAATCTAGTACTGTGTCTAGTACTTTTTACAGTCTCCATTGAGGAAACTGGGTGGGGATGTTTAGCCTGGAGAAGATAAGAGTTGGGAGAGGGGATGATCCTTATCTTCAAATTTTTTGAAGGACAATCACATGGAAAATGAAAATAGCTACTACTTATAATGTTTTGAGGTTTGCAAAGCACTTCTCACAAGAGGTCTTCAAGACAAATACTATAAATACTATCTTCTTCATTTCTCAGGTGAGGAAAGTAAATCCAGGTTTTTCTAATGTCAAGTTCAGCGTTGCACCCACTACACCACAATGCTGAGATCTGCTTGGCTTCAGTGAGCAAAATTCAGATAAATGTTTGGAAGGTACAGAGGTAGATTTTAACACAATGTAAGGAAAATATTTTTCTAATAATTAGATATACAGGAGTATATTGGGTTGCATTAGTGGGATTATGGATTCCCCTTTGGGGAATGAGGATGGATGATCTTTTGCCAAGATGAAGCAGGAGGATTCCTGCTTAGGTATGGTTTGGTCTGGACGTCTTCAGGGACCTTCCAATTCTAAGATTCTTCCAATTGGTCTTGTGATTCAACCACCCTATAATCTCCACACATTCCTTCATGCCTTTGGCTAATCGTGTTGGCGTCTAGGACTGAAAAACATCATTAGTAAGTTACAGAGCAAGAACTGGGCATAGAATCATTGCATTTTAGAGCTGGAGGGCCACAGGTGTTTAATGATGCCTACACTGGCAGCCTGAGCCAATGGGTTCATTTGTTTTGGTTACTCTGCTTTGTTACAAAGGAGGGTTCTGTTGGGTAGTAGGAGGAAGTTATTGGGAAAGTGACAGTAATTAAGGTATTAAAAATAATCCAGGCTTTTCATACACCAAGGGCAGGGGTTCTTAATTTTGTGCCATGAGCTCTTACTTCAGCAGTCTGGTAAAGCCTATGAATCTCTTCTTTGAATAACAGTATAGAGGGAGCTGGTGATACAGTGACAGAATTAAATACCCCTGTCCTAGGGTCTTGAGCTGGGCCTATGCCAGACCTCTCTCTTTAACATCCCACACCTGCATACTCTTGCAG
The DNA here is from genome assembly GCF_028583685.1 of Petaurus breviceps papuanus. Lineage (NCBI taxonomy): Eukaryota > Metazoa > Chordata > Mammalia > Diprotodontia > Petauridae > Petaurus > Petaurus breviceps. The sequence continues at coordinate 32,024,342 of NW_027185694.1, read as the reverse complement.
AAAAGGCTCCCCTCACCTCCTACCCCCTTGCACAAAAGGCTCAGGTCTTGGTGGGTTGGCAGGGCTCAGTGCCCAGGAAGGCTGTGGTTTCCACACCCTCATAGGTCACAAGTTTCAAACTGCACACCCAGCTGAGCCCAGCCCCACCCAGCCAGTTCTCAATACAATCATTTCCAGCTACCACAGCTACTGGGAAAACCACTTCCCCTTCATACAATCTGATCTCAGGGAGACTGACGAGACGGAGACTATGTCAGAGAAGTTGAGAAAACTGGTTATGGTCAAGACATAACTGGCTGCCAAGACAGAAATGCCTCACTGCTTCCAATGGACCTGCAACAAATAAGAATCAAGCAAAGAGGTCCACAGACTCGACAAACACTATACTCACTCATTGATAGCCAGACCCAACTTACCCCTGGTAACAAGATTAAGGGGGAGGGGGAGGTGGGGTGGACAGTGCCTCCCTCTTTGGGATGGAAAGATGGCACACATGAGCTACAGGTAGAATATCTCTAAGTCTCTCACACCATAGATCTGAGGGCAGGAAAAAGAGACAGGAGAGCAGTTGTCCAGATGATTCCAAGTGCTTGAGGAGTTAGTTGTTATGGTCCTGGAATGATAGAATGTCCTAAGGCTGCTGTGGTATGGTGGAGTCAGTTGACTGTCAAAGGATGACAGTGCAATGGGAATGCTTGCACCATTTGGGATGAAAGGCCTCTACAAATGTCTTCCCATTAAGCCCTCATTTTAAAGTTGAGGAAACTGAGTCCAAAGAGCCCTGCCCAAGGCTTCACACAGTGGCAGGACCAAGGATAGCACCAAAGGCCTTTTGATGCCTGGTCCAATGCACTTCCTGTCATGTACAGTTAAATATGGAAGAAAAGAAGTGTCTGGCTATATGAAAACATAGGAGAGAACAAAAAGTTCAGGTGCTACTTTCCAAATTTTGTATCCTTCCTCTCCCCCCAAAAATAACAGCGTATGGGGTCTAGAATCATGAAGACCTGAGTTTGAATCCTGCCTCAGTTACTTAGTAGCTGTGTCACCTGGGACAAGGCATTTAACCTGTGTTTTCACTTCCTTATCTGTAAATGGGAATAACTATAACACCTACTGGTCCTGGCAAAAGTACTGAAAGGGCTGAATGAGGTGGCAAGAAGGGTTGTTAGTCGGGAGCCCCATGGGCTGTATACTGTGCTCTGGGCCGCCACAAAGTAGATGCATGCATAGTAATCTATAGATGGAGGCAATCTTCTTACTATATCCCCATGATTGCTGCAGAGCTTGGATGGAAGAGAAGGGCAGGGTAGGGTATTGACATACAAAGCTGTCTTATTCCAGAAGCTTCTAAAATGTGTTGCTCTCCACCAAAACAAGAACAAAAACGCCCTTGCTATTACTGAAGAGACCAATGCCACTGAACATGTAAGTGTTCAGAGCTCCTTTTGGGGCTTACTCATCTTAACCTGAGGAGAACCTTGCCTCAGAGGAAGGGCAAGGTAGGAGAGGACTTTAGTACTGGAAGGGACTTTGGCTGGGTTGATGCACTGCTATTGTATTATATTGGTTACCCACCTGTTCCAGTAACAGTGAACTACAGAATTAGCCAGCAACGTGTGCTTTTTGTGCCACCTGCTGGCTATCTCTCTGAACTGTGGGTTTTGATGGAGGTCAGATGCTGTATTTATTTCTTATTAGAGCAGGCCATTAAAGGGGCTGCCTGCAGCAGTTGTACTTCTCTTCCAGTTCTGAACCACGGAGCTAGCTGCCAGTGTTTCCTTATCTATTGGCTGATTTCTCTAGGGAGAGGGGGAGTAGGGGATGTGAGACAGAAGCTTTCTGTGTGGGTGAAGGAGGGAGGTCAAGGGAGGTAAGGTACAAATTGAAGCCAGACACATGACAGGGAGGGCCACAGGTCAAGATTCTCAAAAAGTTAAGTCATCGTGCCTAGGACAAAAAAAAAAAAGAGGCTGTGATTAGAAAGGAGGGTGCATGCAGGTAAAATGCCTGTGTAGGCCAATTTGAATTCCTGTGACCTAGTGGGCCTAAGAAAAAATTATTTACAAGATTAAGAGGGAGGGCAATTGGGGTGGCTGGGTGGTGCAGTGAGTAAGAGAGCTGGCCCCGGAGTTGGGAGGACCTGGGATCAGTTCCAGTTCTGGCCTCAGATACTTAACACCCACACAAAAAAACTGGCCGTGTAACCTTGGGCAAGTTACTTAACCCCAACTGCTTAAAAAAAAAAGAGGGAGGGCAATCTATCCTAGAAATAAAAGATCCCATATCCTTTAGAATCAAAGATCTCTTCAGGTAGGATCATGTTCAACTAACAGCTAAGAGGAAATCCCCTCTATCAACCTCCCCAACAAATGGTTATCCACTTGAACCACGGCTTCCCAGGAGGCAGCCTATCCCTTTTTGGGACTGACTGAATTGCCTGGGAGCTTTCCTTCACATAGTGCTGCAATCTGCCTCTCTTTAAGCTCTACTTGTTGCTCTTACATTGGGCTTCTGGCACCAAGCAGAGTGACTCAAACTCCTGCTTCCATCAAGGAAAGCTGGATTTCAAATACTTAAAAGCATTTACTATCCCACCCCCTCCCCTTCCCCCTGCCCTGGGTACTTCTTCTCCTCCTCATTTACTGAACCTCAGTCAAGAAATATTTCCACATGTTTAACTTATGGAAATCTGGCATCAAATAAAACCCAGTAAGATCTAGATATGCCAGAGTCCCTCCCATGTCTTTTTTATCCTGCACTCTTACTTATGGGTTCCTTTCTCCCTTGGTATGATTCTGGCTCATACAGAAGGAACAAGAGGGACAGTCCACTCTGCTGCACTGTCCTGAACCTGGAGTGCTGAGACAAGTTCTTAGACAATAAGTAGACTAAGGCTCAGAACCACAGGCCTACACTCCCTCATCCTTCCTGATGACTCTCAAGCAATATGCTCTTCTGGATCTGCTACCAGAAGACCCAGGTTCAAATGGAAGAGGGATCAGATTTATTCTGCTTGGTCCCAGAGCGCAGAACTAGAAGCTGTAGGGAAGGTTAATTTTGTTTCAATAGAAGGAAAAATTTGTTTAATAACTAGAGATATACAAAAGAAGAATTAACTGCTGCTGGTGAGTTTCATGTTGCCCCTATCACTGGGGACAGTGAAAGCTGAATGACCACTGGGGGAATGTTTGTATCTAAGTATGAACAGGAATCATTTCATTCATTGTAATTGTATCCCCAGCCCCCAGCACAGAAACACTTAGGAGATGCTCAGGAAATATTTGTTGACTGATGAACTGTGGACAGGATTCCTATCCCAGTGCTAGTTGGACTAGATGACCTGTGTGGCTCTTTCCAATACTTCACTGTTTGCTAGCTGTGTGATCTCAGGTAAGCCATTTAATCATTTTGAGTCTTCATTTTAAAAACCTCTAAGATGGGGATACCAATACCTAGCCTACCTTCATCAGCATGTGAACATCAAATGACATCATGCCCACAAACATACTGTAAACACTAATGGCACTATGTAAGTGCCAGCTATTAATATGATGGAAATATTGTTAATATTATGGGAATAGGTCCTGATATGGTAGGGACTGCACTGTTTCCAAATGGCATCTGGAACTATGATCCACCTAAGAGGATTATGAAGAACTAGCCCTCCTATGGGCCCCCCCAATTCAATGAAACTGAAGCTTTTATACATCAGAACAACTTCATTTACAATAAAAAAAACACACACACAACTACAGTGACTGTTTGAGAAATCAATACAAGTCATATAAAAAAGGTGGGTTGTGGGGATTGGACAACTGGGAGGGAGTATATATGTAGTATCACATATTTACATTCAATATCAGGCCCCATTACACACCTGAAACTCAGGGCTGCTCCTTACCAGCTAAGTGCATTAGCATCTAGCTAATATAAGAAGCACCAAAGTGAGCCTGCTGGAAAGAGGGAATCAAGGCTCTTTGGGGATCTCTGGACAGTTAGTGAGGACCATTTTCCCCGGTAAAATTCCTCAAAACTCTGAAATTCAGAAGCTATAGTCTGAGCTCCTGTTTCCAAAGCTAGATCCGTCCCTTCCCTGTGTGACAGAGGAAGAAGGTGAATGAGGCATTCATTCAGCACCCAGTGTTGGCAGCTGAATAAAGCATGGTCTGGGCAGACTGCGTTAGACTGGGATTATATTAGGTCCATGACACTTCTGGTGCCCCAGGAAGCAGTGGGCTAAAGAAAGCCTTTAATTTAGATGCTCCTACAAAGATATGCCATGAGACTGGCCTGGGGAAAGGCAGACTGTGAGAGGGGCCTGGCAGATAAAAGAGAACTGATGTTTCTTTTCTGTATAGCTTGTTGGCTACAGATCCCATCCTGGTCAGTGGGCCTGTTTCTTGAGGCCAATTTCACTGATGTTTATGGGGTACACTGAGTCTGGTTTTTCTCATGATGGAGGGTAGGGGGTGTCTCACTGTTGACATGATTATGCTCCTTCATAGCAGGAGGAATCCTTGTCCTGAGGCAATCCTGGAGCCCAGAAAACACAAGGTCATAATTGGGAGTGAGGTGGGGAGAGAAGAGATTGCTCAGCACCAAAGCCACTAGCTGAGGAATCCATCCACAGCTCTCCAGCAACTGTCTCCTCTCATCTAATGATGCTAGAAGAAGTAAACGAAAACAGGTCTTCTTACAAATGGATCATCTGCACCCATTTGTTCCAGTTCACTTCTTGTGGGAATACACGGCCCATGCGGAGCGTGCAGTCTATGGTGGGCTCATAAAAGACAGTCGACCTCTCACTCAGGCCAGGAGCCATCACTTCCTCTTCTACTACTGGTTTGGAGAAGAGAGAGACTCCAGGTGACTTTTTTAGGAAGAATTTTCGGATGCAGCCAAGTGCTTCTAGACCCTGAGAAAATAACCAAGATGGTCTTTCAGATTTTATGTTATAGACAGATTGGCGTGCCTCAGCACTGTGCACGTCTTGGCCATGCTCTCCCACAGACCCTCTATTTGGGACTGAGTACTAGTCATCATGCAGCCTCCCTCTGGACTGCTTTTCTTTTTAAGCTACTTGAGTACCTGTGCTAAGAGACCTTCTTTCATATCTAAATTTGACATTTACAGCACTGTGGGAAAGAGCATTCAACCTAGAGCTAAGAACTCAAGTCCTAGTACAAGCCCCCCACTTCCTAGATATGTGGCTTTGGGGAAGTCATTCAAACTCTCTGGGCCTCAGGTTCTTCATGTGTCAAAAAGTGCCCATGCCTGGGATGCTCCCTGGCCTCACTTCTCTACTCCGTCCTCCTTCAGCAGGGTCAGCTCACATTCTACCTTCTGCCAGGCGGGAGGTCTGGCCCAGTTCTTGTCGCTGCTAGTACCTTCTCTCTGAGGTAACATCCTAGTTACATGATACATATCTTGTATGTACATAGCTATTTACATGTTTTCTCCCCCAACAGACGATGAGTTCTTTGAGAGGACAGACTTGGGTTTTGGGGTTTTTCAGGGCCTTTTTTTGGTGTTCCCAGTGCTAAGCATAGTGCCTGCCCCAAAGTAGTCTCTTATTAAATGCTTGCTCATTAACTGACTAGACTAGATGACCCCCGAATCTCTCAGTTCTAGTAAGTCTGTAGTCATATCAGAAGGACACATACTTGGAATTTTTTCCCCAGCACAGTAGATGGTCTGCACTGAATTATCTACATTATCCTACTTGTAAGATGGGAGATCCAGAATGCTAAGGCCCATTTAAAATTAGAGAATTCTCTCTCTGTTTCCTTGTTCTCCAAAGCACAACTAAATCTAAAATTGAGTTTTTGTCACTTGTGCTCTGGAAAACAAGTATCTCTTTCTACACCTGTGCACACACCTGGAGAATTTCTAACACTGCAATGGGCTGTAGGACTCCTTGGTAGTGCTGCAGCAGGGTATTCTCAGGGATGCCGGGCTTGGTCATGATGTGGTAGAGGACAGCTTCCATCATCCCCTTACAGACTGGCTTATTTAAATGGCCATCCACAATGCGCCAGGGCCTGCCGATGAAGCAGACATTCTCACATTCCCTGTTGGAGAGACAGAAGACACATTCAGTGCTTACACTTGGCATTAATGTTATTGGCGAGTAAGCATCTGAAGAAGAGCAGAAAAACAGAGGGGAATGGCTGTATATGCTGTCAGACTTAGTCTTGACATAAGTCAGTTTTGCTGACTTGCTTTTCTTTGTTATAAGGGAATGTTCTATGTTGGCAGGCATGGTATATTGGAAACCACCTTAGTATGAAATACAAAAAACAATCATTTAACCCTACTCACTTTTCCCGGTTTGTTTGGAAGAGGCTGCCTGCTCCGAGATTTTCTGTTAGAAAAACAACAGAAAAAGAGCATTACATATATGACTTTTCACAAGAACAGGAATCATGCTTTTTAAACCAGTCTCCAGGATGGTAGCCATCTGGGTGCTGCTTGCAGAAAATGGAACTTTGTGCTCATTACCAAGAATATGGACCTAAGTAACATTTTCATGAACTTTATAAAGACTATCTGAAGAAGACATCCTTAGGCCAACGAACATACAATAGGAGAGGAAGAATTAGTTAAATGGAGCAAAGAAGAACAGGTGGTCACACTTAACAGACATGTTCTGGTAGAAGAGGCACTGCCTCAAAGGAAGTTGGCCTCTCAAGGAAGGGGTGGCTTTGGATTCAGACAGACATACAATAATCAGCCTTGGGATTTTTCTGAGCATGACATGCAATTTAATAGCTAAGTTCTGTTATACAGCTGCAAGGGACCTTTGCACACCTAGCACATACTAGGTGATTAATAAACACCTGCTGATAGACTGTTCCAATGCTCCTTTGTCTATACCAGGCTGCTAAATATAGGTGGAAACTAGTTAGGACCTATACTGTTTCCCACATGAGCTTCACCCCAAATAGCACTATGGGAAGAGCACTGGACTTGGAATCTAAAAACATGATTTTATTTTGTTGGGGTTTTTTGTTTGTTTTTTGCTTTTTGGAGGGGGGAAGGTAGGGCAATTGGGGTTAAGTGACTTGTCCAAGGTCACGCAGCTAGTAAGTATGTGAAGTGTCTGAGGCCAGATCTGAACTCAGGTCCTCCTGACTCCAGGGCCAGTGCTCTCTATTCACATCGTCACCTAGCCGCCCCTAAAGATATGATTTTAAATCTCACCTGACATATCCCTAGGAACCCATCAAGGGCAAGTCATTTACCTTCAGAACTTTCGATTCCTCAGGCTCTATCCCTACTCCCGTAGGAACGACAGTATCACCACCACCTACTTTATAGGCTTGTTGTGGGCAAAACACTCTGTAAACATTAAAATGCTACAGAAACCTGAGCTATTGTGCCGAAGCCTTCTGACAAAAGGGAAAACAGACAAACCGACCAGAAGTCCCTCTGCCAGAGCTCACTGATTTTACCGACTACTGTCAAAATGTCATCCCTACAGGTATGGGGACATAATTATGTACATTCAAAGCTTGATTATCTGGGAGGTTTAGATAAAGTTAACGCGGAGTTAGACACGCCTCTTTTTCCTGTCATCATTTCCTACTGACATTTCCATCACTTCTTCCTTCTACCCAATTGCTCTAATAAGTACTTCCCACCTGGGCCATTCTTTGTTAGAACCACCACTAGCTACATGCATTTTTAATGAGATTTTACTTTTTGTCTATCTGTCATTTGCCATTTCTGAAACATTAAGTTTCCTACCAGGCTATAAGTTTTGGAGAAAGAGTTTACTTTGCTGCGGAGAAATTTGTTGTTCCACCCGAGTCACACAAAACACTTTTATCTTTTTGGGAGGACTCTTGTGGCACTAACCCTGTGGATGACCATCTGGTTAGGAAGACAGAATATCTGTGGTCAGTAAACTGCTTGTGAACAGAAACCGAGAGCATGAGAAACCTAAGTCCCTGCATCCTAGCAGGGCTTTCCCTCAGAGATATTTACGGCACCCAGGGACCCAGGAAACGCTGTCCCCCAACTGTCATTTGTTATGCTACATGGTTTTCTCCCAACTGAAGGATAGCTTTGAGATCCTACACACTTTATAAAAATGGAAACCAATCCCTGTTGCCATTAAGAAAGAAGGCTTCTTCTGGACAAAAGAAAACTGAAGCCAGAGTACACTTTTTGTAAAGGTTTCTGGAAAAATTAAGTGGGTGTAAGGTGAAATGAATATTCCCCCAAAGGTAACAGTAACAGTCAGAGCTGACATTTCTATTGTACTTTCCACAAATTATCAAATTTGAGTTTCACAATAACTCAGTGAGGCAGTGGTAGTACAAGTACTCCCATTTTACAGATGAGGAAACCAAGGCTTGGAAGGGGTAGAGGCAACTCTTCCAAAGTCAAATGCCTAGTCAATGCAGCTCCTGAAGCGCAGCAAGGAAGGAAGAGAACGGGAAGTCAGCACATGTCACAGCCTGCTAGCCTTTCTCTCTGATCTTCAAGTCAGTGCCTGCTAAATCACATCATCTGAGGCCATGCAAGGCCTCTGCGGAGCCTCGGCTCATGCACATAGCTTTCTCCTCAGATACACCAATGGGGCTGCTGCTGGTCTATGCATCGCCCCTGCTTCATACCAGAGGCCACTTGGGCTAAGTGACCTGTGAGAAGCAAGTCAGTGGCAGAGCTAAGACAAATGGCAGGTTGAGCTTCCTGAGGGCAAGGCCAGAGCTCCTTCCCTGCGTTATCACTGTCATCAGGCTCATCAGCTGTAGAGAAGCCTAAATGTGGAGAAGAGCAGGAGAGGAGTCGCACAAAGGCCACGATGCCCTTCATCCTCCCTGTCCTCACTCACTGTGCTGGCCGTGGTAACTAAGGAAGCACAGTCTGGACCCCACGCTGAAAGGATGAGCTGGGCCAGGCATGGGCCAGGCCAGTTCTCATCTCTGGGATTTTTAGGGTAACTCCCTCACACAGCAGGCTGGGTGTGTAAGAACAGAGTGAACTGCCTGAAAGTGTTTAAGCAGAACCTGGATGATGACCCCCTGTCTGGGAGGTTGTGCATACAGCAGGTAAGGTAAGAATTTGGATTAGATCTCCTCTAAGGGCCCTCCAAACTGCTAAGGGTTTATGTACATCACTGGGGAAGGAACACTGGGCAGGTTGTTAGAAGAAGTCCTATTCCAGACATTCATTAGCTCCATGACCTTAGGCAAGTCACTTACCTTTTCTGAGCCTCAGTCTCCTCTTTGGTTATTTTTTGGTTCAGGTGAGATAATGTACATGGAAGTACTTTGTCAAGTGATATATTAACAAGAAAATCTGAATTTTCACCCACCTTAAGCCCAAGTACTAATGGTGGTAAATTGATAATCTGGGGAGAATTAATGATCTGGTGTCAATGTCAGTTCAAAGGGTGCTTAAGCTTCTGCCATACCTTTTGGGTCCTCATAGCCCTCTAGGACCTGGAGCTGATTTCCAAGCTGTTCTCTGCCTGGGATTTCCAGGCCACTGGCATTTGCCTGATTGCCTTCAGTCTCTGATACCCTTAAGGGAGGGTCACTTCCACTCGATTCTAACTGAGCTCCAAGTGCTGAAGTTTCTAGGGTTGTTTCTCCATCTGCAGGCAAAGCCCCTTTCTCTTCAGCTGGACTGGGGCAGTGCTCTAGGCGTATATCCTTCAGAACAGCCTTCTTTGTGGGAGGCTCATTCATTCCTTCCAAATCACCTTCTGTACCCTCATGGGTGGGGTCAGGGCCCACATGGCTGCTGTGCAGTGTCTTCCTCTTGGTCTCCCGAGGACCCAGTTCAGTTTCCTCAAGGGAGCTCTTCTCTTTGGAGAGCTCCTCCTGGGTTCTCAGCTGCGGCTTCTGGCTGGGGTGGTGAAGATCCTCTGTTTGTACATCACCTTCTTCCTCCTTGTTCTTCAAGCGCACTGAGTGTAACAGCCAGGGCTGGGCAAAGATCATTGCCACCAGGCGCACAGTATTGCCTCCAACTTCCAATACTTGGTGCAGAGCCAAGAGGTCCTAGGAAAAACAGAAAGGCCCTCTTAATAAGCATGTGTTGACTGTGTTCTGTATCTCCCTCTCCTTGACAGTATGTGGAAATGAGGCAGCATAACTTTGCTGGACTGGCGAGGCCACAAGGAGACCAGCATCCGGAAGGGTGAAGGATACTCTTCTTACCCTCTGCTTTGGGAAAGAGAGAACTAAGGCAGTTCATTTCAATACCTAGTGTTAGCTCCACCTTGTCACTTTTTGGTCCTACCTGTTTGCCATAAGCTAGGGAGGGAGACTCAACTTTGAAAAAATTATCATTTGATTTTGCAGCACCAGCACCCTGCTCCCCATCTCTCTCCTTAGGCTCCCTCTCCCTACCTCAAGGTTCAGACATTTATTTTTTAAAATGAAAGTGAATTTAAATTTGTTTTGAGAATTTAGTGATTCTACCTTGAGGAAATGGAGATTCCCTTGAGGAAGTGAAAATTTCTGCCCTGCCTAAGGGAATCCCAGCAGCTGTTTATAACTAACACAATGTGATTCACAAACACACACTTCCATTAAAACCAGACAAGGAGGGAGGGATAGACTCAGCCACCGAGTTCTTTAGGTCCTGGATCCACATTTATTTTAAACTCTGGTAACAGGAATGTCTGTCTGCTCATCTAGAGGCTGTGGGGGGGATGTGATCACCCCTGGAAGTTCTATGGAATCACAAGGATTGTAAGGGCACTGGTTATCAGAGACTGGGATTGCTAGAGAAGATTTAGAATCTGTTCCTATTGATATACGTAGTTTGAAGAGGTAGCAAATGGGTGACAGGCAGTATCCACTTTCTTAGCTTCTGGACCTACAGTTCAATGCTTCTTAAATACACAGCTAGGACAACAGGGCCTCACAGGAAGCATGTGGGCACCACCTCTCCAGGTGGGCTAGGGCTCCTGGCTCTCATCAGCTATTCTGAGTCGGCTGCAGTGGGAGGGAAAGGAGGAGCTGACTGGATTGGAAATCAGGTTCTAGTCTGAGCTCTTATGAGTTAGCTGTATGACCTTGGGCAATTAAGCTCTCTGAGTCTCAGTTTCCTCATCTTTACAACAAAGGGATTGAAAGAAATTATTCTGTGGACATCTAATTAGAATCCTACCTGGAAAAAAAGGCTTTCTGCAGCCTCTTAGGTCTTCTTCAATACGGACTGGTGACTAAGATAGGGAAAGTTCACCACCCAAGTCACTCTCTATTCTCCATTTCAAATTTCAGGGTCAATAGTGACAGCAGGTCATACAAAATTAATCTAAGCTATTCACTGAGAATTTCAGATCTTTTGCTGGGGATAAAGTTGAGATACCTGGGTTTCTGGAGGCCTTAAAAGATTATATATACAGCATACACAGGAGAGAGCATATGATCATAAGATCATAAAAGAACAAAATGGTTTCATATTTTCTAATGCTAAGCATAAACAGCATTCACTGGAACATTTCTTTTTCCTCCAATGTACATGCAATATGTCTAGCCCTGGTTAATCCAGGGGAAGATCCAAACCCATTTTTAAGTGGTCTAGACCAGTGAGTCCACCTGTACAAGAGACCTGTAAGTTGTCTATAATGTAGAGTTTTCTAGAATTGCTATCGTACCAAGAAGTTAAAGGATTTAACCCAGATCCCAAGCCCAGAATGCCTCAGATGTGAAACTGCTGTGGTGTACAGAACAGAGAGTCACTCATGTGATTTTGACTTGTGACTTTCTGAAGCCTCGGCTCTGTACCAGGAAGCAATGTGAAAGTGATTTTTATCTGTAAAAATGATCACTCATTGAGCAATTCTTTGAAAGACGGTCCTTGGCTTTGAATCTGGGGAAACCAGAGGAAACCTAGAGAAGCCTCTTCTTTACCTAAGGCCCTAGTTTTGTCCCCTGAATAAATCCTAACTCTGTCCGAATGTTCCCTGCACTTCAGGATGCACTAGAAAGGTAATCCTTCCAACCTCAGACACTGCGGACAGGCTGCCATCTTCGTCTCTGCCCTGTGCTCATCTGTGAAAGAGACATGCTGTCGATCCCCCTTGAACTACCTCCTTTACAAACTACTGTGAGAGAAACATTTTGCAAAGTGAAAAGTACTACAAAAATATGGGCTGTTATTACTTAGTTAATACATTTCAGAGAACTTTTGTATTTATATTCTTTTTATATAAGCAGAGGCCAGTTTACAATAAAACTGATAATGAAAATTGATGCCCAACCAACCTGGATATAGTCTGGGAGGGTCCTTGTGCGCTCACAGTCTATCTTCTCTAAGTTGGAGAACTGGGTACTCAGTTCCACCTTGTCTACCCCAAAATGGGAAGCAGCTACAATGGTGTTCTGGATCTCCAAAGCAGCAGACACATCTGCGGGCTTATACCCATTACTCTTTAGTTGTTGGACAAGCTCATCTATGCTGCAGGAATTTTCCTGGGTGTTTATCAATCTGGTAAAAGCATCAGGGAGGCAGGTGACCCCAACTGTTGTCTGATCCATTACAGATATCACTGAAAAGAGACAAACCCAATCACCATGGATGGATCACAGTTTTAAAAGCTATCACAAGACAAGAGACAGAAAGACTCCTAACCTTCTCTAAACTGGTTTACTTACCACCTCCTGAATAATCCTTGTATCTTTCTTCCTCACAATTTTTCTTACCTTTCCTGGAATGTCCTCTTTTCTGATCTGTGCCTATCCAAATCCTATGCATGCTTTAATTCTCAGGTCCAACTAATCTCCATTTCCTTTGTTAAAAACCTTTCAGTCCAGTCTAGCCCAGTGTGGAGTGGTGATTTCCTCCTCTTCTGACCTCCTACAGCAATCACTGTCTCTATAATCCATTTGTTAATTGACTATGTACTGCCCTGCCATCCATGATTAACACTGAACAAAATATTAAAGCTCCCTGCTGTTCACGTGTTTCTATCTTGTCTTTCCCACTAGTCTGTAAATTCTTTGGGAAGACCCTGATCTGGTCTTACTGGCCATTGTATCCAGTCTAGCATCAGGGTCTGGTGCACTTAGTCAGTCCTCAGACAACAATGATTTTCCTTGATTCAGTTAGATCTATTTTGCATTTTATTCACTGTCTAAACATTTATTAAGTGCTAACTGCATGCACTGCATCAAAGCTGGCCTTCTAAGAGGTTTTTCAAGGCAAAAGGATGAAGGGTTTGAGGTCTGAGGAGGGTTTCAGGAGAACGGGTAAAAAAAATTCTGTAAATCATCAGTCACTTCTCTCCAGAAGGGAAAAAGCATCTAGGGCTAGGAATGAATTGGGGCAGGCCAGTAAGTGACTTCCACGGCACTTCATGTCTCTGGCCAGACGCTGCTTTGTCTGGCTAGCTAAGTGTAAAACCTGCCACCCAGGACTCCTGGCCTCTGGTCCTGAGTCTGATCAAGAATGATAGTATCAAGCTACAGACTGTAGCTGTTTCCACAATTTTTAAGAAGGAGGCATTTACCAGGGATGTTGAGGTGCGTGGGCAGTGGGGTACACCGTAGCTTCATTTTCATCTGACAAGAATTCACCACGATGTTGTCATTGGGGTTCAGGTTCCTGGTGTTGACAATCCCAGGGGCGTAGTAGCCCCGCATCAGCAGGTAGTTGGTGTGGGAAGCCTGGTGGGGCTTCACTTCAATCCTGCGCTTGGCAGCAGCACCTTCATCCAGCTCTTCCTCCTCTTCATCGTCATCTTCCAAGCTACCATCCTTTGCCAAGCTAAGAGGAAAGAAAAGGTATTTATCCAAATAGAACGCTTCCTTTTAGACTCAAAATGAACCATAAGAAAAGGGTTTATTTATTTATTCTACATCTTTTAGGATATAAACTTCTTGAAGGTAAAGACTGTTAGGTGACACTTGGATTTCTGACCACCTAGTGGATTGTCTAGGAAGTAGTCCTGATTACCATCTGTTTAAACTACTGCAATAGTTTTTTAACCTCTTCCTCTAACTCCAATCTTACACACATTTGCTAAATTTATCTTCCTAACACATAAATCTTATTACATATCATGTTTTGTTAAAAAAAAAAACACATTAAATGGCTCCTTATTGCTTAGAGAATAAAGACCACACTTCTTAGTCTCACATTTAACTCCATCCCAATCTGGTGCCATCCAGCCTCATGTCAGACTACTTCTCTAGACCAGACTGCTCACTGCCCCTTATATTCATGGCCTTCCTATATCTCCACCTCCAATCACACTGTGCTCTATGCTGCAGCACCCTTCAAGCCCCACTCAAATGCTACTTCCTCCAGAAAATCTTCTCTGACTTTCCCAGTTAAGAATGATCTTTCTTTTATTTTGAAAATCACTGTATCTAAAAGGGGACTCTAAACAAACTTTGGAGCTGCAGAACCCACAAAATGACACAGAGAAGCTAACCTCCCGCTGATGACAGCCCAGCAGGCCGGCAGGAATCGGCCAGCGCAGCGCTCTGGGAGCCGAGCCCAGCCCCAGGCCGAGGCTTTAGCCCCAGGGCGGGCCTGACCAGCCGCCAGCCAGAGGGACTCCAGATCAACAGCAGCTGTGGCCGTTTCCAGATTTATCAATACATAGATGCGAAGGACAAGGTGAGAGGCCAGTGCAGTCTGGACTTTGGGACCCAGTAAGTGGGAGTGCGTGGCTTTTACCCCTGGGGCGAGAAACCACTGAGACGCCAGCACAGCCTGCCAGTGCCACATGGCAGCTTCAGCTCCTGGCCTGCAGAGTGTAGGGGGACCAAGCACCAGTCTGAGGGGTAATCGCTCTTGCTTTTTAACCTGCTTGGATCTGGATTGCAGTCTAGGGTGGAGGTCCTGGGGTATGTGTCCAGCTTGCCAGAGCGTGTGGAGACCTCAGAGAGGGCACCCATCTAATACCTCCGGGCAGCTGAGAAAACCCCAGCGTTTGGGACAAAAACTCCCCTGTCTGGTGGCAGAGTCCCACTGTGGCAAAAAGCCCAAAAGTCAAATCATTGAGTGGCAAAATGAGCAGGCAAAGGAAACAAAGCAGACAGAAGATTCCAACAGTACACTCCTATTTTGGGGATAAGAAGGAGCAAGGCATGGAACAGGAGGAAATCAGTGAAGTCAGAACTCCTGCATCAAAAGCTTCAAAGGAAAATACAAGCTGGTTACAGGCCATAGAGGACCTTAAGAAGCAGATAAGAGAAGTGGAGGAAAAACTGGGAAGAGAAATGAGAACAATGCAAGAAAATTATGAAATGAGAGTCAACAGCCTGACTGAAGAAAATAATACCTTAAAAAACAGACTGACTCAAATGGTAAAGGAGGCTCAAAAAGGCAATGAGGAGAAGAATGCCTTAAAAAGTCGAATTTGCCAGATGGAAAAAGAATCTCAAAAGCTCACTGAGGAGAATCATTGCTTCAGAATTAGATTGGAGCAAATGGAAGCTAATGACTTTATGAGAAATCAAGATGCTGTTAAACAGATCCAAACAAATGAAAGAATAGAAGGCAATGTGAAATATCTCATGGGAAAAACCACTGACCTGGAAAATAGATCCAGGAGAGATAATTTAAAAATTATTGGACTGCCTGAGAGCCATGACCAAAGTAAGAGCCTGGAAAGCATCCTCCAGGAAGTTCTCAAAGAAAACTGCCCTGATGTTTTAGAACGAGAGGGCAAAATAGAGGTTGAAAGAATCCACCAATCACCTCCTGAAAAAGATCCCAAAAAGAAAACTCCTAGGAATATTATAGCCAGGTTCTGGAATTCCCAGATTAAGGAGAGAATATTTACAAGCAGCCAGGAAGAAACAATTTGAATATTGTGGAAACACAATCAGGATAACCCAGGATCTGGCAGCTTCTACACTGAGGGATCGAAGGGCCTGGAATGTGATATTCCGGAGGTCAAGGGAGCTGGGATTAAAACCAAGAGTCACCTACCCAGCAAAACTGAGTATCATGTTTCAGGGGAAAATATGGTCATTCAGTGGAATAGAGGACTTTCAAGCATTCTTACTGAAAAAACCAGAGTTGAATAGAAAATTTGACATTTAGATACAAGAAGCAAGAGAAGCATGAGAAGGTAAACAGGGAAAAGAAATCATAAGGAACTTATCAAATTTGAACTATTTTTTTTTTTAAAGCAATCGGGGTTGAGTGGCTTGCTCGGGGTTGCATGGCCAGTTGTTGTTTCTGGGTGTGGTGCTGAGTGTCTGGGCCCGGATTTGATCTGGGTCATCCCGGCACTGGGGCCGGTGCTCTTGCTTGCTGAGCCACCTGGCCAAAGTTGAACTATTAACATTCCTACATGGAAAAACAACAATTGTAACTTATGAAACTTTTCTCAGTAGTTGAAGGGATTAGAAATATATATGTATATATATATGTATGTGTGTGTGTGTGTGTATATATATATATATATATATGTCTTTATATGAGGGTATGCGGGCATATGAATACATATGTGAATGTGTGTATATACGTTTACAGGTATACATAGATAGAGGGGACGGGACCAATTTAACAGGAAGGGATGATACTTAAAAGGTGAAATTAAGAGGTGAGAGGAATATAATGAGAGGAGATGGGGAGAGACAGAGTGGGGCAACTATCTCATACAGAAGAGGCAAGGGAAAATGGTTACAATGGAGGGGAAGAATAGGAAGGCAAAAGGGAATGGGTCAACCTTATTCCTATTGAATCTGGCTTGAGAAGGGAGGGAAATACACACTAAATAGGGGATCTCACACTCCAGGAGAATGGGGGGGAAGGGGATTTGAGGGGGGATGATGGAAGGCAGGGCAGGCTGGGGGGGAGGGAAGTTGGAAGCACCCACTTTTGAAAAGAGACAGGATCAAAGTAGAGAATAGAACAAGTGGGAGGTGGGATAGGAGGGAGGGAAATATAGTCAGTCTTTTACAATACATCTACTATGTTACTGTTTAGCATTAGCCGCACATGTACAATCTATACTGAACTGCTTGTCTCCCCAGTGGGGGTGGGTGGCAGGGGGGGGAGGGAATGAATCTGGAATTGAAAGTTTTAAAATCAAATATTCAAATATATGTATATATATATGTGTGTGTGTGTATATATATATATATATATATATATATATATACTATTATTAATACCATCTTACATGTTATTAAGAAAAAAAAAGATATACAGGCACTGAGGCATAGAGATCCACTGGAAAAGTTGAAACGGGTATGGGAGAAATTATGGGAGAGAGCAGATTGGAGGTGGGGATATCCTGTGGGACTGCTGTTTTGGGGGGATGGGTGGGGGAAAAAAGGGGAGAAAATTTGTAACTCAAAATCTGGCAGAAACGAATGATGTAAATCAGAAGTTAATAAAGCATTAAAAAAAAAAAAGAAAATCACTGTATCTGTCTTAAGCATTTCACATGTTCAGATTTGTAATACAGATACATATACACACATTCCCCATTAGAGAGCAAGTTCCATGAGGACAGAAATCATTTCTTATTTAATCTTTATATTTACCCTGAAAGTATTGAATTTAAATATTTTTATCATCAGAATTTAGTCAACCCTTTTTGTCACCTAGGTCCCTCTTATGATCCTTTATTTGTTTCCCTTTTTAAAAGTTTTGTCCATAAATAAACTTATAAAAACATGTAAACATAATAGATTATTCAATAAGTTTCTGGTGTTGAGTGTGGTACGACGTAGGACCCTTCTCAGGCCCTCAGCTTCCTCATTTATAAAATGAGAGGGTTATATTAGACAGATGATTTTTAAGGCCCTGTCAGACCCTAACATATCTTACATTCTATTGGAAGTGATGCTGTCACAGAAACAGCACTGGACTTGGAGAGAGCAGACCTGGGTTTAAATCCTGGAGCTAACACTTAGTAGTGGTGTGGTCCTGGAAAAAGGATTTGTTTGAGTTTTATTTTTTTTCCCTTTAAAATGTGGCCCATCAGACTTAGTACCTCTATCTGAGAAAAAGGTGAGAAAAGCACTTTGTGAAATTTAAAGGGTTACAGAAAGGCGAATCACCACTACCACCATCACCATAGTCACAGCATCACTGCTAATGATATTTTGCTCTGTTTTGGGGGAGGCACTCTGGGGGCAGCTGCTGGCCTTACCTCTTCATGACTTCATTCTCCACCATGGAGCTGTCCACCACCACGATCTGCTCAGGGATTCGTACATCCACCGCAAGAAGGCCCAGAGAGAAAAGGCTGAGGATGGCCACACAGTGGCCTCCAGGGCCATCCAATGAAAATGACACCATATCAGTTATGGCACCTTCTGGTTCCTTGAAGGAAAAACTATCTGGTTTGTCTGCCTGGCCAACAGCCTTGACCTTCTCAAAGAACTGGAAAGATTCTGTGCAGACTGTACTGGGGAATCTCCATGTAAAAATCCTAAGGATTTGAGGAAAAACAAAAAGAAATAAGGAAGAGAAAGAGCTTTAGTGTAGGAATGAAGGGGAAAAACTGATTTTGGTTTCAAATGAAAACAAATCCCAAATGTATATGGAGATGAAAGACTTTCTTTTTAAAGTTCCTATACATACTCAAGCCCTTGTTTCTCTCTAAAGGTATAATTTTAAGAAGGTTAAATGAATCAAGCATTTGGAATCCAGTCTGGTTTGAGTACTGCCAAAGTCAGTGTGACTTTGGGCAAAAAGTCAACAACTCTGATAGCTGAGGGGAAGATGGACTGGAATGGGAAGAGAGATGAGGCAGGGAGACCCATCAGAAGGGTACTCCAATAGTGCATACATGAGGAGAGGGGGGCCTGCATCAGGGTAGAGGCAGTGTCAAGAGAAGAGAAAAGGTCTTCTACAAGAATTACTGCAAAGGCAGAATCCATACGATTTAACAAGTGATTAGATAGGAGGATAAAGATGGTGAGAGACAGTATATCAAAAGTTACAGAGAGGTCAAGGAGAGCTAAGATCAGGCCAATTGGTAACTTTGGAGACAGCAGTCATTGAACTTGTCTTGTCCTTATTTTCCTCATCTACAAAATGAACAGGTGAGAGTCGATCATTTCTAAGGATCCTTCTGGCTCTAAACCTTTTTTTAAAAAATTTTCTTTCTTTTTTTTTTAAAATTAAT
Source organism: Petaurus breviceps papuanus (assembly GCF_028583685.1). Classification (NCBI taxonomy): domain Eukaryota; kingdom Metazoa; phylum Chordata; class Mammalia; order Diprotodontia; family Petauridae; genus Petaurus; species Petaurus breviceps. The sequence continues at coordinate 32,005,267 of NW_027185694.1, read as the reverse complement.
TTGTTTACTTTTAGTTTACAAGATTCATTACCACAACTCCTTGAGTTTCAAATTTTCTCTCCCTCCCCCACCCCCCACCATGGCAGCATACAAACAAGTATAGTATCTGTAAATACTTTCACATTAGGCATTAGTCAGGTTATAAAGAAGGATTGTAACAGATGGAATGAAGAACGGGAAAGAGGAAACAAAACCAAACAAGAAAATGAAAAAGGGCAGGTTTCAATCTGGGTTCAATCGCAGTTCTTTCTCTGCATGTAAACATCTCTCTCCATCGTGAGTCTTTTGGGTTTGACTTATGTCTCTGGATTGCTGAGAAGAGTCCAGTTTATCAAAGTTGGTTGTCACATATACATTGTGTCTGTAATTGTGTACAAATTCCTCCTGGCTCTACTCTTCTCATTCAGCATCAGTTCATATAAGCCTCTCCAGGTAAATATGAAGTCCATCTGCTCCTTGTTTCTTATAGCACAATAGTATTCCATAACATGAATGTACCACAACTTGTTCAGCCATTCCCCAATTGATGGGCACCCCCTTAAATTTCCAATTCTTTGCTACCACAAAAAGAGCTGCTATAAATATTTTTGTACATATGGGTCTTCCTCCCACTTCTATGATCTCTTTGGGATATAACCCTAGGAGTGGTATTGCTGGGTCAAAGGGTATGAAATGATTTATAGCCCCTTGGGCATAATTCCAGATTGCTTTCCATTCTGGATCAGTTCACAACTCCACCACCAATGCATTAGTGTTCCAATTTGTCCACATCCTCTCCAGCATTTGTTATTTTCCTGTTTTGTCATCTTAGCCAATCTGACTGGTGAGATGTGGTACCTCAGAGTTGTTTTGATTTGCATAAACCTATGATTCTTATTGCCTGAATGAAACATTTATTATGGAATGGAACCCTAGTTCAATTTGCTATTTAATCTCAGCTAAGCCTTTATGGGTGTAGGTGATAATTCTTTTATTTTCTTCCCTGACTCATATTCCTCAGAGTGGCCATTCTAAATTCTTTTCAAACCCCCCACACCATCCACTCGTCTTACTCATCTTGCCCCTTAGTTGAGGGAATCACCTCCTACCACGAGACCATCCACCACGAACTTTCTGCTTTCCCCTCACTCCACACTTTAAAATCTCTCTACCTTGTCCCCATTTGCTGCAGCATCTGAGGAAGAGCTAGTTCTTCTCCTTGCCAAGGGTAACCCCTCTACTTGTTTTCATCCTTTTCCATCTCTTCTGAGAATTCACTTCCTCAAACATTTCCTCTTTCATGTTTCTGTTTACTGGCTCCTTCCCAGGTGCCTACAAACATCCCCAGGACACATTCATCTTTAAAAAAACAAAACAAAACAACTTCATATGATGCTGCCATTTCCTCACGTTATCATCTTATGTCTCTCTCCTTTTCTAAGCCAAATTAAGAGAGTTGTCTATACTTGGTGCTTCCACTTCCTCTCTTCCCACTCACTTCTCAACCCTTTCCAATCTAGTTTTGGAGCCCACCATTCACTAAAATTGCTCTCTTCAAGGTGACCAATGACCTTTGACTTCTTTTCTCAGTCCCAGTCCTACCTGATATTCTTTCTCCTTGGCTTCCATGATACAGTGTTTTCCTAGTTCTTCCCTTTCCCCTTCTGAATGTTGTTCTTGTCTTCTTTGCTGGATAATCATCCATGTCATGTCCCCTAAGTGTGGCTGTCCCCCAGGGCTCTGGTCTGGGGACTTCTTCTTTTTCTCTAAATTCTCTACACTGGGTGATCTCATCTGTTCCCATAGATTCCATTATTATCAGTCCTCATATGATTCTTCTATATATTCAGTCCTAACCTCTGTCTGAACTTAAATCTTTTATCTCCAACTCTACCTCGATGTCCCACAGGCATCTCAAATGCAATGTGTCCAAAACAGAATTCATGATCTTCCAACCTACTCCTTCACACTTCCCTATTTCTGTTGAGGGCACCATCACTCATCCAATTATCCAGGATCAAACTTGGTCGATGCTTACTTTTTATTCCCAATAGCCAATGAGTCATCAAGTCTAATCAATTTTACTTCTTTGTATATATCTCATTTTCTTCATTCATTGAGTACTTATCCTACTTTAGGCACTCATTACCTCTGGACTACAGCAATTTCCCAACCAGTCTCTTTGCTTCTGGTCATCCCTTCCTCTATTCCATCTTCTACAGAACTAACAAGTGATATGATTAGACTTGCGCCTCATCTCCTCAAAAATCTACATGTACAAAAATATTTCTAGCAACTCTTTTTGTGGTGACAAAAAACTGGAATTTGAGGAGATGTCCATCAACTGGGGAATGGCTGAATAAGTTGTGGGTCATGACTGTAATGGAACACTACGGCATTACAAGAAATGATGAGCAGGATGCTTTCAGAAAAACCTAAAAAGACTTTCATAAACTGATATAAATTGAAGTGAGCAGAACCAAGAGAACATTGTACACAGTAACAGCAATACTGTACAATGTTCAACTGTGAATAGATTAACTATTCTCAACAATACAATGAACTAAGACAACGCTGAAGGACTTAAGATGATAAATGCTATCTACCTCTAGCGAAAGAACTGATGGTGTCTGAATGAAGATCAAAACATACTTTTAAAAATTTTTCTTTTTCCCCTTTTTTTTGGTGGGGGGAGTCTGTTTCATAACATAATTGTTGTGAAATGTTTTGCATGACTGCACATGTATAACCAATATCAAATTGCTTGCCTTTTCAATGAGGGAGCAGGGGAGGGAAAGAGGGAGATAATGTGGAACTCAAAATTTTTAAAAAATGAACATTAAAAATTGTTTTTACATGTAATTGGAAAAATATAAAGTCTCAGGCTCCCCTCCCTCCCCTGAATTCTGAGAGGTGTGCGAGAACTCACCTATAGTAGGTCTGTGACAGCTGGTAAGACATGGGCACGAAGGGCAGGGCACGGCTTTTTTTGGGTCCCAGGGTGTGGTTCACACGACGGCGGTTCACAAGACTTCTCTTCTGACATTCTACAAAAGCTTTCACAAGGATGTGGTCCTTGTACTCTCGGTAGAGGCGGAAAGTCTATAACAAAGCACAGGCATGGGATTATGGAGGCTAATGTCACAATGGTCACAGAATCAGTCTCTTCCATTGACCAAAAGGCACAAAGAGGAGATCTCACTGAGCTCATCTTCAGGAACAAAAGTTCAAAGAGTCATGTGATTTAAGAGGAAGGCTAGGTCACTAACTCTGGACAAATGAAATTAAATATCATCAAACAGTATCCCTTCCCTCTGATTTCCAGAAAAATGATGTTTTGACCCTAACAGGTCATTCAAAGGAGAGTTTCCTCTCAGATCTTGAGGGGTACTATGCAGAGAGGGGGAGGGAGATGACTGCCCTTCTACTTGTTACATATCAAGAGTCAACCAAGCTATCTGTCCTACTTGAGGATCCAACTGCTGGTGAAGTTTATCACGGAACTTGGCAGCCAGCTAGGGCAGAGTTTGAGGAAAAAAACTAAAAGGGTGATGGAACTCAGTATTATCTCTATAAATCAATCTATAAAATTTTACTGATTCGTTCTCATGCACAAGACCCTGTTCTGGCCTTTACTTGATAATCATTTGAAATGGAAGGGGCAAAGGGCAAGAGAACGCTAGATCTAGAAGTCAGGCACAGAGGTTAAGTGACTTGTCCTAAGGCTACAAGGTCACACAGTGAGGAAGGAGTAAAGGAGAACTTGTCTCTTCCAATACACCAATGATTCCTAGAAGTATATCAGAAAGGATATGCTGTTTTCACCACTGTTATTTAACATATGTGGGAAAGATAAGACTTAGTGGGGAAATGACCACTGTTTTCAAACACCAGACAGGCTGTCAAATGGAAGAGGAATTGGACTTTTTTCATTTGACTTCAGAAGCCAGAACTAGGACAAACAGATAAAACTTATAAGACAACAGATTTTGGTTCAACCAGATGAAAAGCTTCCTATTAATTAGGGCTGTCCAGCAATGGAATGGTTGGCTGCTAGAAACTTTCTCCCACTGCAGGTCTCTGGATGATCATTTGTATCAGGGATTGTACAGACATGACTTCTGCATTAGGTAGAAAATAGATTGGATCAATGCGGTCAAGCCCAAATAGGATGTATCAAACAATGCAGTATTCACAAAGCCTACGGTAACTATAAATATGCTGATATGGTTATTAATCACGAAATATACCAGCCTCTCTGCATGGGAAATAAAGCTAGAACATTTATTCAAATACCTGAAAACTGAGTCCCAAAGCCAGAAAGTCAAAGCCACCACAGTAGTTATGAAGTTGGCACATGTAGTTAATGTAGTAAACGCCCACATTCTCAAGCCTTCAAAACAGAACAGGCTCCCTCAGGCAAAGATCCTCCTCTCACCACTCAGGGCAACTGCTCAGTGTCCATGAAGCCTGTTCCCAGAAGCTCCGGCCCCCCACAATTCCCGTCCCTGGCAGTCCTCAGCAGGAGTCCTTAGCAGAAATTCTGGCTGGCTCAAAAACAAAGGAGTTCAAGGCACCCCTGCCACTGCTGCGGCTGCTGGGCTTCCAATCACCACACACACTCTAGCTTGGCTTCTGCCTCCTCTTGCCCCACCTCTTCCTGCTACGTCAGCAAATTCAAGGGACATGGAAGATCTTTAAATCCCATACTTGTAACATAAGGCCACTAACCTATCTATAAACATTCTTGAGGAGCGTATATAGACAGTTTTAAAATGTAATGAATTTATCTTTTATTGTATTTTTATTCATTTTGAGGCCTCAGAAGTGTTGTAGGTTGCATGTGGCCACCTATGGAGTAGTTGACTTGAGATCCTTTCCCAGCTTCAAAATTTTATAAATGTTCCTATGAGGCCAAAACTATGAATGCCAGGATTTCTGGTAAGTATAATTACAGAGATGTGGATTGCTAGATTGAGACCTACCCATTGTACTTTGATCTTTCTCCTCTTTTGGCAAAACAGTCAGGTAGATAAACTTTTCCATAAAGCAATAGCTTATGATTGACACAGCAGTCTAACAGAGGCAATAATTCCTCAGTCCTGGAGTAATGATTAAAGGAGTTAGGAGTTGTTTCTTGGTCCAACTCATGATTAAATAATGAATACTGTTTGCAGTGTTCTCAACAAGTGGTCATCTAACCTCTATTTCAAGAACCAATCAATACCGTTTACTAGATGTCTACCTACTACATGCCAGGCACTGTGACAAGTGCTAGGAATAAAAGACAAAAATGAAACAACTCCTATCCTCAAGGAGCTTACATTCTTATTGGGGAGACAGGTGCTAGGAATAAAAGACAAAAATGAAACAGCTCCTATCCTCAAGGAGCTTACATTCTATTGGGGAGACTACATAAATTAGCACATACAAAATAAATACAAGTTAAATCTGGTGGAAGATGAAAGAATCATGAAAGGCTTTAGGTAGAAAGCAGAGTTTGAGCATGGTTTAAAGGAAACAAGGGATTATATAAGAGGCTGAAGTGAGGAGAGGTGAATATATTCAAAATATGAGGAATAGCTAGTGCAAAGATGGGGAGATAGGAGATGGGAATATTAATTTGGGAGGAACATCAAGATCACCAGTTTAGCTGAACCACAGAGTGAGAAAGAGAGTAATATATAAAAGTTGGAAAGGTAGTTTGGGGCTAGGCTGTAAAGGACTTTATAAGCCAAGCAGCCAATAAAGTTTATTCAGTGACATAAATAGACTGTCACTTTAGGAAAATCACTTTGACAATTAGTTTATGCAGGCTGTATTGAATAGGGTGGATACTTGAGGAAGGGGAAGCAATAAGCTGACTATTGCAATATTCCAGGTGAAAGGTGATGTAGGTCTAAACTAGTGTGCTGTCAGAGAGAAGACAGATATGAGAGATGGCAGAGGCTGAAATGGCAAGATTTGGCAACTGACTGGACATGTGAGGATAGAGAGTAGGAAATAAGTATAACACCAATGTAAAGAACCTGAGTTATTAGAAAGATGACTCTATAAATTTGTGTGGGGGATGGATTAGTGAGCAGGGACATTGGAGGCAGGCAGGACTACAGGAGGTGAGAGGTGATGAAGGTCTGACTTAGGTAGTGACTGTAGCAGTAGACTGATGTAGATACAAAAGATACTGTGGAGGTAGGAAAGATGTGATTCTACATGGATTTGATGGGGAAGGAAGGAGGACATGTTCCAACTCTGGGTGGCTGCTTCCCTCCTTTGAAGACAAAAAGAGGTATCTGATGAATAGTCTAGATAAAAATGATGGACAGACCTTAGCAAATGTCAGATGCCTAGAACTCTTACATTAGTTTATGGGCTCCATATTCTTCTTTCTATTCTACATCCTACTACATGCTCTTTGAGGTCAGGGCCTGGTTTTCACAATGTCTTAGTTTTCTCTAGTGCCTTGTCTACAGTAGGCACTTAAATACTTGCTCTATTGGACTGGATGGCTCTCTGGATTCCTCCCAACAAGGCAAAGAAAGACTCTGAGGACCAGCATTGCTCTAGCTCACCAAAGGGGAAAGCTGTCCAAAGTCACATACAAAGCAAACAATAATTCAGGACTCAACAATGGTCTCCTGGCCCTCGGTTCAGTACTGTTTTCATTATACCATGCTGCCTCAGACAGTATGGCTTACTGCTACCTCTCTGGAATGGGGGAACATGCCATGGCATTTAAGGAGGTATCTCCTATGTGGAAGAAAGTGTGCTTATTCACAAAAGAAGATGACACACACAGCTAAGAAACTTAAATTTTCAGGGGTCCCAGGCATAATGATAGAATTCAGAAGGAAGCAGACTGTATGTTACTTCTCTGCTCAAACTCCAGTGTTTTTCTATTGAAATCCAATTAATATTCTACCTCTTTCAAGAAATTCTTCCATGACCCTCTACCCTCAGTCCTTCTGATGGCCCCTGCCCCAAAACAAAGCATCTTTTACTTTTGGATTTCAGAGTGAATTTTAGTTCAATTTGTGGGGATTTCTGGTTGTTTTCTTCCCTCTCATTTTATCTGCCTAATGTAAATTCCATGAAGGCAGGGACAGCTGTCTTTTCCTAGCTCTGCACCTCCTTCACCACCTAGCACAGGGCTCTGCAAACAGTAAGTAACTAACAAGTATCTGTTGAATGAATGAATGGCCTTTGAATCAGCCACAATGGAACTGGAACTCAACCATTTTTCCTACTATTTCTGCTGGGCTCCTTCTTGTGGTCAAAGAAACGAATATTTCCCCTTTAATACCTGAGAATACTAAGAGCATTCATGCTGGCTTTAAATGAAAACCAAACAAAATTTTTGTTTTAAAATAAACCCTTTCCCCACCAAATTAAGCTCCTTGTCCCTCCCTCTTACCAAAGTAGTTTGTATGCGTAAAGTTAAACTAAGAGGCACTGGTCTTCAATGCTAAAACCAAATACAAAGGGAATCACGCCAGAGGGTCATGGGAGATGACTCCTTGCACATGAGAGGAAGCATGATGTGGGGGACAAAGCATTAGACTGGGAGTCAGAACACCTGGAACCAAGTTCTGCTCCATCACTTGCTAGTTATGTGATTTTGGGCAAATCGATTCACCTCTCTAGTGTCACCAGTTTCTTCATTTAGAAGACAGATACAATAAGTTCCCTATCTACCCCAAGAGCTCAATCTTTGACACACTGTAGATGGACAAAGCAAGTTAAGGTGCACCCACAGGCACCTGAGAAGCAGTGATGGATGTGAACAGGCTACAACATGTTACCAACGAAGAAGTGCTCAGGAGAAGAGAGCTTTGTAAGAAATGCCAACAGAGAGGCGTAACCATTAAAGGAGGGGAGCCGCTCCAACAGTGAGAGGGATGGGCAACTGACTGGCAGTCCATGTGCTCTACTGGTATCTATGCATGGTGAAGAGAGCCCCTGCTCAGGATTCCCTGCGTCATACAGGACGAGGAAGCAGGAACGAGCTCCTTCACCTAGTCATAAATAGCATTCAACAAGTAAGACAACATGTGCCCTCCTATCAACTTGTTAGACTTTGAGCGCCTAGGGCAGAGAAGTATGGGGACGGACACGATCAGACCTATGCTTTGGTCTGCTGTGTTAATGTTATATATGTCATACGGTATATTTAATTTATGTGGGGGATGGCTTATTAGAGAAGGGGGAGACTACAGACAGGCAGACCAATTAGGAGGATGAGGGCCTGACTGAGGTGGTAATTCTATCAGCAGAGAGAAGTGGATGCAGGCCATTTTTGTGGAAATAGCCACATGGATGAGATCACATATCAATCACTGTGTTTATCTCAAAGGGCTGTTGTAAGAAAAGCCACATATATTATTATCGTGGTGATTACTATTAGCATAAAGACAGTCAATCTAGAGTTTCCTCTGAGATGCAAGTGAATCTCAAAAGAATCCTCTGTGCACCTGAAGAGTCAACATTAGTACCTAGGGCCACCCTTGTCTCCACCTACAGCACTGACAAGAGGTACCATGATAGGTCTTGGAAGGAAGATGGGTTGGCTCAGGAATACAAGACTTTGGGATAAACAATTTAAGAAGCTGAGAGACAAGGAAATAGGGGAGGAGCTAGACAAGATGATTTACACTCCAGGGTATCCCAGAGATAACTTGGCTGCAGCATAGAGTAAAGGACCTGGGTCTGAATTACTCTTCTGTAACTTACTACCTGGGTGATCTTGGGCAAGTTGCTTTGCTTCTCTAGGTCTCAGTTTCCTCACCTGTAAAATAAGGGGGTTAAACCAGAAGATCCCTAAGGTCCTTCCAGCTCTAAATCCTATGACTTTCAAAATGTGGCAATTGCTTAAACGTATTATTTTTATTGTTTCCCTATAGTTCAAAGGGGATTTGGAGCTGGAAGGGACTCTAAAGAAGATACAACCCAAGCTCCTCGTTTGATAGATGAGAAAGCAGTAGAGGAACAATTTAAACCAAGGCTGTCTGAATTCAATGTTTTTTTCCCCTACTACACTATGATGCCATTTGCAGAAAGCTCTTAGAAAATGTCCAAAAGGCTGGTAACTGCTTCAGATGAAATGGGAGAAAAGATAAGATGCTACTTGTGCTGTTTGTCTGGGGAGAAGGGGAAGAGAAGGCAGGTGGGAGAAAGGGTATTGATTTCCAAGGAAAAGAGCAAAGACCTATGCATGGACACATGGGCGGACTGTGGCTCTCCGGGGACACGGGAAGGGCTGCATTTGGAGGCACTGGCCTCTCCAAATCTACTTTCCCTGAAAGCTGGTCTCTATTTAGATAAAAACAAACCTTTTTAAAAAAAGGGTAGTAAAATCTCTTAAGGGTTTTCTCTTAAAAAAAGGGTAGTAAAATCTCTTAAGGCTGTTCCTTCAATGCCATCTCCCCATCTCCCTCCTCGTAAAAAGCTCAATTTCCTGTCCTCAATGTTGCTGAAGTGCAGCCTGGCTGCCTGTATGGACCCTGACTCCTCTCAGATTCTATGGGCTAGAAAGTGATAAAGATATGAGCAGGGTAAATGGCAGCCTCTTCTGCAACGTTTGGAATCATCGGCAAACCCCACGCATGAGGAGAAACATCAATCTGATACTTACCTGAAATGACTGACATAACTTCATCTGATTATCAGAAAGGGCCAAAGTACTCTGGATTAGGTTCTGCAGTACCAGAAAGTGAATATCATCCACACTGAAAGAGAACAGGAAGGTGACAAGAAGGTCAAACCATGGAAACCCTCTGAATTCAATACTGATAGAAAAGAGTCGGCAAGCTCACAAAATTAGACATTCAAAGCAGAAAAAAATACTTCTTGTCATTGACTCTCCTTAGCTGGTTGTCCTTTGCAGACAGAAATGTTTTAAAGCTGTCAATCAGAGCAAGTCAGAAGATAATGCTGCCTTATCACACACCTAAAGTCAACTAATGTAGTGATTATATTAAAAAATAATTTAAAATAGCTTTTACTCTAAAGAGAAATGATTTTTATTAAGGCACATAATTTAAAATCTAAAATTGACATTAGCTTTAGAATGAAAAGTAGACATCATGCAGTTTTCCCATGGAGAAATCATGTGATAACAGTTCTAAGAGGTTTCTTTTTTCTAGCCCACCTTGATAATGGAGACCTACTGCAATTATAAAATCAGGGAACTTGAATGTTGGAAGGAAGCTCAAAGACCTGTATTTCGTAACCCACACTATGCAAAGAAGTGAAGTGCACATGCTTTTCACTATATGCCTACGTGGCTTTCAGGTGCTCCCAAGTCTAGGACCAGAAGTTGGTGGTTGGAGAATGAGACTATAAGGAGGAGGAAAAATGTCTTTTTTTGTTTGTTTATAGGTTTGAACCTTTGGCAACAAAAGTTTTGTGGGTCAACTTCACTTCCAAGGAAGAAAAGCAAAGATGTTGATAGAACTGTGGGATTTAGAGCTGGATGGGACCTTTTGAGATTATCTCATTTAATAGATGGGGAAACTGAGCCACAGAAAATGAAGTGAATCACCCAAGGTCACAGAGCCAGGAAGTGGCAGAGTTAGGACCCAGACCCAGGTCTTTGGACTCCAAATCCAAAGTTCCTTTCACCATGCCGCACTGCCTCTAATCAAGTAGACAATTTTAAGAAAGACAATGAGTAGCCTAATGACTGCAGGGATCACACCTGCCCACACTCACCTGTTAAGTTCATCTTCTTTCCTGCTTTGATCCTTTTCATCCCCGATTGCCAAAACTCTATACCTGAAGAAGAAATAGAAAACTCTTCAGTGCAGCAAGCAGGTTTTGAACTATTTGACTAATGACAGGAGGATACACTTAACCTAACAGCCCTTGACAGCCATCTGTAAGCCCTTTGCACCAACCCCAAACCTTGATGTTAAAAGTCAAAGGCAGGGAAGGGAATTAGAGACAATTTTGTGGATGAAAGCAAGAAAGGTGGATCTTATAGTACAAGGAATAAATTAGGTTATAAAGACAAATCCATAACTCTGGGGCCTGCGTGGTCATCTGAGTAATCCACTGTTGACTTTTTCACACAAATAACATTCCATATAGCTTCACTGGTCTAGTTCAGCTTTTCTTAGTTTGACTCCTTAGGACAGCCTGGACTGATTTATACTGTTCTTCATCTTGGCTCTAATAACTATGTTCTAGTTACACTACTCCCCCTTCCCGCACCCTCCTCTCCTAACTCCCCAGCCTCCAGGAGAAGCCCAGATGAATCAACATACTTTGACATCACATTTGATATGTTTAGACTGGTTTGGGACTCCAAGTAAGAGGTATTGTAAGATTCTTTTTAAAAATGTCGTGGCATGAATTAATTTTAATTTATTTTATGAATACTTTAGTGAAAAGATAAAGTCCTACCTGTAAATATTCTCTGGAATTTTGCCCATCCAACAGAAAACTTGGGTCACGGGATCACAGAGCTAGAAGTAACTTTAAAGGCATCTAATCCAATTTCTTCATTTTATAGAAAAAACTGAGGTCCAGAAATAATTTCTCCCAGGTTACATCAGATAACACTAGTCACTTATCATCAGTGTTGGAAAGTTGACAAGGAAGACTTTTCTTAAGTTGGGAACTAGATGAACCTTAACTTCCCACATTTTCCACTAGACCCGCCTTTTCCCCTTACTCTTCTGTACCATAATTCTTTGTGTGCTTGGAAATTCCCCTTGGGTAGACCATGGGCCATATCTATCTTTGTGTTTTTCCCAGTGTGTCTAGCATATAATAGGCATTTATTTAATAAATGTTTATTTAAATGAGATGAACTCTATGGAGTAAGACCAAACATATGACTAACTTGGCTTGAAACAATAAACAAAAATGTTTAAAGGAGGGACTTTAGAAATCAAACTGAAGGGACTTCCTTAATGAAAATGTAAAACAGAAAAATTATTTAAACTTGAGCCAAACATGGGAAATCTGATTTGATCAATGTAAAAGTTTGGAAGTGGAGGACTACTCAGGAACACAAGTAAGTGACAGGGGACACCGGAATCATAGGTTCCTATGCAACAGGAGTGGAAATGGAAGTGAAGCAGATCAAACCAGGAACCTAATAATAATAGTCCACCCTTCTCTGGTGTTGTAAGGCTGTTAATTTCCCCTAAAGACCTAAGGTAAGCAGAACAAGTATTGCATAACTCGGGCAGAGTGAGTGAAGAAGCCAGTCTGGGCCGGTTGCCCGTGGGAATAGGGAGGCAAAAGGCAACCATTAAATGAGACAGCATCACGATTTTCATACTACAGCTAGGCCAAGAGAGAAACAAGTGGGAGCCTCAGGCTGACTGCACTTCTTCCTTCACCTCATGGACCACACGAACAGTCCCGGAAATACTGTACCTGCTAAACAACTCCTGCAGCGTGTCTGGGATTTCGAGGTCAGGATTCCTCAGGGCAGAACTAAACTTCTCTTTAAGCCTCTCCACAAATTCTTTAAACTCTTCAGCACAAACCTTTTGACAGAAGAGAATGAAACATTAAAACCCTTCCCTTCCCTTCCCAAAAGAAGGTTACACTAATTCTCGTCCAGTCAGTTACCTCGTAAGACATGTTATCAGCCTGTCTCTAAAGGAAGTGGGCCTCTTTAGCCACCTCCTATACAGATGGCAGAGAGGTCAGGAGAGAGTACCTCTCTAGTGTGTACAGAAAAGAAAAAATAAGGGCTCTATCCTGGAATTATAACAAGTGTGAGTCAACTGAGGCTTTGTCCCTTTTCCAGGGTCTACCTCTACCCCACCCCCTTCAGGGCACCTGGGGTCACACCTCTGCCAAGCTACTACTGATTGTTCCCTTGCCCTCTCTCCTTCATCTTAATGTGCCCCAGGAACAAGACTGATTAGTCCTGGCTTTACTGATTCTGAAAGTCTTGCAATAGCCTATTGCCAAGAGGAAATCAGCAGCTTAAGTTTCTATGTACTTTTGTTGTTGCTTTTCAGTAGTGCCTGACTCTTCATGACCCCATTTGGGGTTTTCTTGGTAAAGATAGAGGAGTGATTTGCCATTTCCTTCTCTAGCTCATTTCACAGATGAAGAAACTGAGGCAAACTGGGTTCTGTAACTCACCCAGGGTTACACAGCTGCTAAGTGCCTGAGGCCAGATCTGAGCTCAGAAAAATGAGTCTTTCTGACTCCAGGTGTAGCACTCTATTCACTGTACCACCTAGTTGCCCAATGCACTTTAAGGTTTAATACAGTTCTTTCTCAACACAATCTGGAGAGACTAATAGCCTAAGTATTGTTATCCTCACTTTAGAATAGAGGCTGGGACATCTGAAGTGCCTCATTCAGGGCTGCCCAAATAATTAGTTTCAGAGTTGAGAAAGGAACTCTTATCTCCTGACTCCAAACTGGGTCAATAAACACTTTGTTTATTAATTCATGTCCAGTTAGCATTATGTTTAATCTTATTCAGTTCATTTCTACAAGCATTTATTAAATGTCTATGGTATGTAAAGCACTGTGCTGCAAGCACTGGGAAAAATACAAATCAGATGTGACACAAATCTTGCTCTTAAGGAGCTTATAGTCTACCCGAGGGGAACTGCCACGCACACACAGAACTATGGTACAAAAGAAAGTATGATGAGGGGAAAACGAAAAATGCGCAGAGTTTCTACTCTCTGGGTTCATCTAGCATCCAGTGTAGTAATTTAGCATTAGAAAACTGACCTTGTCAGCTGCCAACTCTAAGCTCTTTTCCTAACACCACAATGGGAAGAAATATCTATCTGACTAACTCGTCAGCTGCTTGTCCCCCATTTCCTTGTCTTCAGTCTAAGAGACCTATTGCCAGTAGGCATCCTTCCATCCTGATATGGTTCTGTGCACTTGAAGCACTGGGGGCCTTATAGAACTGCAGGGTTGAAAGGGACTTCTCAGAAAGCAAACTTTGTACCTTGTTCTTAAGCTCTCCAGAGATGTCTGACAGTTTGAAAAGAACCTGGACATGATCTCTAAAGAGCTGCTCTATTTCCTTTCCAATGCAGGCCTGAGGCATAAGTGCATTCAAAGTTCTAACCTCATTTAAAAAGTGACTATGGGAGCCAGTTGAGTAAAGTTCAAACTCAAGGAACTGGGAAGTAGATTTCCCAAATGGTCATGAAAAATCCCATGGCTGCCCGTCAAAGTCCAGCACTGGCGCTCAGTACCAAATAAGTAAGAGACTTCTTTTGTGGCCCAGAAATCACAGTTCTTGGTTTCAAGGCCTCATAGCAATCACACCATTCTTACCTCAGGGTCTTGATAGTTCTGTTTTCGATTTATAAAATCATCAACGAGAGCTTTATCTTGGTACACCTCTGCAAGGCAAACTCTGCATCAGGAGAAGATAAAGAAAATGATTTTGTGTATTTTAATGTCCCTTATGTTCTGAAATACCAGAGAACTGACTAGGGGTGCTTCAGTTATGGTTTTAACAACTGCACCAGAAGAGAAAAAAAGGGTGACAGATGTATTAATAATAGTCCTTTGAATTTCCAAAGTGCTTTCTATTATTTTCTCTATTCTGCAGATGAAGAAACTGAGACTACTCAGAGAGCTAGGAAGTATCAGAGGTTGGACTCAAATTCCTGATTTGGACTCAGAGATGCTGATGCCCCTATGGCATGATGCAGCTCATCTCCTGTGTGTTATCTTTTTCACAGAGCCCCCAACTTAAAAGTTCCAGTTCAAGGAAACAGAAAACTATCTGAACAGGAAAAGGATTGGTGTCCAATGTGTAATACCCCTTATATTTGACATGAATTAAGAGCCTTCTTTCTTTCAACACCCAGGTCATCTGACTGCTCTGTAGGAATGACTGGGCCAGTGGGACAGCTCTGAGTGTTTTAGAAGGTATCACAATTAGATGTTTTTGTTTTGGCTGGCTTAGAAGGTTGCAGAAGCATCATGGATTTACTAATAAAGTTCAGTGGGCTTTTAGGGCATTATACAGATTATACTTGGATGCCAATAAGCAGTGCCAGCCTTTATCCTCCAATTCTAGAACCAAGGAGAAGAAAGTCAAAATGCTTTGACTAAATTCACTCAGGATGGCACTTGGATTTCCAACTGTCTGGTCAATGTTCTACCTGATATTTTAAAAGTAGGAAGGAGCTTTCAGAAGGCTATCCCCCGAGTCTCCAAGGGATGTGCTGAAAAGATACGGAAGATGGAAGGAGAATGTGGCTAAGGCTGGGGGGATAGAGGCAAGGAGCCACCTGGAACGGTTGCTCTGGGAAAAGGAATCCTTTCTTTGCAGGGGTTGACAAATGGTGCCAGCATGGTTCTATTAGCCCATGGTCACCCAGCTACTAAGTGGTAGGAGTCAAACTCCAGGTCTTTTGACTCAAAGATCAGTGCTGCTGCCATTGTACCACATTCTATCTTGTAGCAAAAGCAATGTAGCCTGTGCTAATCTCCTAAATCTGCCACTCACTGGGCAAGTCATTAACCTCTCAAAGACTTAGTTTCCTCATCTGTAAAATGGGGAGACATGTCATAACAGATAGAGGCCTGGCTCTATCTTCAGGAAGACCCAGATTTGAGTCAATTTGATTCCTGTCCATCAGCCAAGAGGCCTACTGTATATCAGGCATTATGCCGGGTTTGAATCCTACTATTAACTAGCTGTGTAGCCACAGGCAAGTCATTTAAACTATTAGACTCCATGAAACTCTTTAAGACTATAGCTTATACACAATTTGCCAGTTTGCATCCATGGAGGGATTTTCCAAACTATGAATTTGCTATCTCAATGAAATCACAGGTACAGAATAAAATTTAGGTGTGTGCAGTCTATGTACACCTGTCCTACATATTATGCAGAAAGTTTTAGTACTGAGAGCTAGCATTATTAGAACTCCCTTAACCCCAGGGAAAAAAAATCTCTTCACAAATAGCTTACTTATAGTTCAGATAGGCTTGTGGATTTTTGACTATGTAGCGAGCTCTCCGCCCAACTGAATGGGATGTTTTATCCAATGACTCTTCGAAAGTGGCATGCAGAATATCCCGGACAACTTGCCATGGAACAAATGGGCCTTTCACCTAGATCAAGACAGAAGAATAAGGCTTCTCTAAGAAGAAATAAAACTCCTTTGTCTGGTAATCAACATCACCCCCCTCCCCATACATATACATCACCCTCTCCAGTCTTAGTTCATGTTACTCCTATACATGTATTTTATGTTCAAGGAAAACTAGACTATTTTTTGCTCCACAGATATATTTGCAATCACCATACCTCTTTGATCATGTCATTCCTTCTGCTTAGAACACTCTCTTCTTTTTTTTTTTTATTGAATTCCTCTCTATTTTTTAAAGCCCATCTCAAATGCGAACTCCTTCATTTCAATAATTCAATAAGCACTTACCAAGCACTTAAAATGCTGAAGGCACTAGTCTAGAACCTGGGAACACAAAGTCAAAACAACAAACAATCCTTATCCTCAAGGAGCTTACAAGGAGGGAGAAGGATGGAATAACAACATTTACACAGATAAGTGAATACAAGACAGATTGAGGAGGGAAAGAGCACTAATAATTAGGGGCCTCTGGAAAGGTTTTCCACAGGAGATAATGTTTGAGTTCAACCTTGAAGTAAGCTAAAGATTCTGTGAAATAAGGAGAGGAGAAAGTGGATGCCACATATGTGCAGGCCACAGCCCAGGCAAAGCCCAGAAGTAGGAGATGTAATGCTGAGTTAAGGAGCAGTAAGAAAGCCAGTTTGGTTGGAAGGTCAAGGATCTGAAGGAAGGGGAATAATGTGCAAAGTAGGCAGGAGCCTCCTCTGTCTCACATGCTGCATGGCTGTCCTTTTGACCCTCTACCTCAACCTACACCGGCCCTCCCACAGACACAGGAGCAGCCTTTAAGGGCCTTCTTTCTTGGACCTCCCATGATATTCTCTTTTATGCTTCTCTAATATAGTTACTGTGAGAAATTGTGTTAATAGAGCTGATTTAGTGAAACAGAATGATAAATACTTTATGGAGCCTCTTTCCTTAAAGCACATTTTACAATGACTACCACTTGAGTTTACTTACAACTGTTTCATGGGGCATCACACAATCCTTATCCTTGCATCATCACTGTAAATGAGGCAGAATTGGAAATATACTGGATGCAGCACCAATTCATTTATTTTAAAACCGTTTACCAAATACCCACATATGCAAGGTACTCCTGTTGGTTAGTGGTAAGGATATAAAAATTAAGCTAGAACTCCAGACCTGAGGGTTATAGATAATGATTTAGAAGTGGAAGGGACCTTTGAAGCTATCTAACCTACCTTCTCCCCCCTCCCCCACCATTTTACAGGAAACACAGACTTAGAAGGTTAAGGGATGCATCCAAGAGGCAGTGAGGGGCAGGATAGTGATATGAACCTAGGCTCTATGACCCCAGAGCCAATATTTTTTCCATTATACTAAGTCCTATACTTGGATTTAAAAAGAAAAATCAGTTAAAGTACAAGGTCGGGGAAACACAGTTAATGAGTAGCTCATGTGGAAAAGACTTGGGGTTTTTAAGAGCACTGTGAACTCCATGAGTCAAGAGTGAAACGTGGAACCAAAAGAGAAGATAAGATGTTAGTGGACATTAAGAAAGGCCTGTGCTGAAGGCTGTAGAGGGAAGCACTCTAGGGTGCTCTGCTCTGGACAGACCCCATCTGGAGTACCTCAGTTAGCTTAGCTGGGGCAGCCCACATAGCAAGGATGCTGGTGAGTTCATCTGGAGAGTGCCCAGGAGAAGGGAAACAGAAGGATGAAGGGTCTTGAGATACTGCTGCCTAGCTCCTGTGTTACTCTGCAAGTGTTACTGTGATGCTGTGAAGTGGCCCTCCTACTCAAGAGAACTGACAGAGACATCCTGTGGTCCAGACACAGAATGGAGGAGAGAGACCCAGGAAGGCTCAGTTCTTCTTTATGCACAAGGAAGTGGTCTAGTGAATGTCTGAGGAACATGAAAAGAGTATCACTCCTTAGTGCCTTGGAGCCAAAGCAGAGGTCCTCAGACTGTGGTGCACAGGCTCAAAATGGTTGGCACAGTTCTTCTCCAGTGGATGTTCCAAAGGATGAGGCAAATCTCCTACTGGAGATCTGATTTCTCAGTAAAAATCTAAAAACTAAACATTCAAAAGACATCACTGTGATAAATTGTTGGTGTTTTATATTCCCTACCCAGGTTTGCACAGAATTGGAGCTCAGCAAATGTCTGGACTGAGTTGAATATCTGTAAAGCTCAAGTGAGAGTACAGGGGAGGGAGGCCCCAGGGGGCCAGACACAACACTTAAGTAGTCCATGGGCCACAAATACAACAGTGGGGCAAACTACAGGGAGAGGGCAGGATGGGAGCAAAAGCATGCTCAGGGGTGCCTGGGTAAGAAGCACTTACATGTTTGTCAAATGAATGAATGAAATGGACATAGCAAAGAAAGACTGCAGCAGCTGACTGATACCTTTGTGTTTAGAACATTACTGGCAATTCGGCAAAGCATCAGCAACCCATCTTCCTGCATGGTCCAGGTCACGCGCAGACGTGTCATCCGCTGCAGGGCACTTTGGTCAGCCTCATCATGGTAGCGCATTTTTTTGCTTTTCTCTTCCGACTTCTCTCCTAAATACCAGAGGAAGAAATATGCTGACTTAGTTTCTTCTAACAAACTATCATGCTTATATTTCACAGTTCCAGGCTTATACCTGGAAAAGACCTTAGAAATGATTTTGTCCAACTCCCTCATTTTACAGCTGAAGAAACCTCACTGTAGATTTCACAGCCATTACCTTGGGTAGGTGCAGAGTGCTCCCCCTTCCCCGCCTGCCTTAGTGTCTGGACTGTAGGTGGCAGGTGATGCTTCTGAATTACAGAAAGCGGATGTTACCTGGCATTACCAGTTTCAAAAAGTTCTTTTCCCAGGGTTTTTTGTTTTGTTTTACAAATTACAACTATTTTAATACTCGGGGGGGGGGGCGGGGAGAAGAAAAAAGTAGGGTGAGAGAACGTGAATCCAAATCCATAGTATTGAACCTTCCTAATCAATTATAAAGCTAGATCTTGATAGGCCCCACTATACTAACCTGCCCAAACACCTCCACAATGGTTTATCCAAAGGGTAATAATTCAACTCTTGCAATTCCATTGTGAATGATATCAGTAAAAAGAATCTAGTGCCCTGGCTTCCCTAACCCTACCATATATGGATGAAAAATTTAGATCTCTTTGGATCCATTTTCAAATAAAAATCTAGATTTTCCTTAAAATTTAAATAGCTATGGGGATGCTAGGTGGTGCAGTGAATAGAGCACTGGCCCTGGAGTCAGGAGCACCTGAGTTCAAATCTGGCGTCATGTGACCTTAGGCAAGTCACTTACCCCCCAATTGCCCTGCCTTCCCACCCTCCTATAAAAAAATTTTAAAGAGCTATACCAGCTAAATCTTTATGGAAAAATCTGGGCTACTTCTTTGAAATAAAACAATCTAAAAAAATTAAACATGCCTCCTTTCATCTCAAACTGCTTTTCCCTGTAAAAGACATCTGATGCGCAGTGTTAAGATGAAAATCCAAAGAGCAATGTACTTGAGTTCCTGATTCAAGTCTGAAAGAGTCGTGGAACCCTGCCCTGCAGGTTTTAATTACCTTGCCTGCTCTTTGAAAGAAGTTTCAAAACAGAAAACGATGTCAAATTTTGACTTAATTGGTGTACATATAGAGATGAAAAGAGAAAACAGAAAAGAAACTCAAATTTTTGCAAGGTGAGTATATTTAGACAAGAATTTGCAAGAAGAAACATAATCAGAAGCTTAAATTAGGACAGTAAACTAGACATACTGAGGGAATGACTGATCTTTAAAAGAAAAAGATAAAGAAAGCTAGAAAAAGGTATAAGGAAATGCAAGGATCCTTGCTCATCCCCAGTCTGACTAAGAAAATGAAATGGCAATGACAAAACCTAAGTATCTCAAATGAAGGGAGAGAACAGAGAATGGCAGAAGACAAATTTAAGACCTGTTTGGTATGTAATTTCATGGGTGATATAGTGAAATCAAGAAACTAGAGTAGCAACAGAAAAGGGAAATGAAAGTGCAAGTGATCAATCACCTTTCTTCCTTCTCTTAACCTTCTTGCCAGGCTCCTTTTTGAGTCTTTTCCGTTTCTGGCTTTTGCCGCCCCTCACCCTCTTGTTTCTGTCTTGTGTCATTTCTTTGCCGATCTCAAACTGCTCTTCCTTCTCAGCAGGGAGTTCTGAGGGGGCTTTTGCATCTCCCAAAATATTTATCCTGTTATCTAGAAATGATTAAAAGAGAAATATTACCACAAACATTAGTTTCAAGACAACCTCTAAACATGCCTAACTCCTTTCCAAATTAAACTGGAAGACTTTTTGCTGAAGAACTGAAGCTACCACTGAGACGCAGAGTGATACTTACTTCCAGCACTTAGTGGTAGAGAGCGTTTGGATAAAAACGTCTGAAGCCTCACTGTAAGGCCATTTTCTGAAACTGTATTCTCCTAAAAGACAAGTATGTGTAAGTATCAAGAAATTTCTAGGCATCTTGGGCAATAAATTCACCAACATTCACAACAGCCTTTAATGAAGTCCAGGCCACAAGACAGAAGACAGAAAGGCAGGAAGGAGAGGAGTGAAGGGCAGAGTATGGGCTATGACAGGGATAGGAGGAAGAGACAAGGGAGACTATGGAAGTCCCTAGAGGTATCTGGTTTTCTCAATTGCTGGCTAGGACCTGAGGTTCCCTGTGTCTCCCTGGGTTGTACTGAGCTAGTTATGGGTTTAATAACTTATACTTGATGCTGAAATAATTGTCTTTCCTGGAATCTAAGTTACTCCACATTTTCTGGGCAATAATGGAAAGCAGTCTAGGGCTGACCCAACTCTTCAGTGATCTATGATTTCACTGGTGTTGGGCTCCTGTCTACCTCTATGGATAGAGATCATGTGCCAGATGTTTAATTGAACTAGATGACCTTGGGTTTTGCCTTCAGTTCTGTCAGCAGCAGTCAGGGACACAAGACAATGACAAGGACTGTTCACACCTACAGGGAGCTCTGTCCACAGGAGAGAGCAAGAATGTACAAGGTGTTCAGTGATGGCTCAGGTAGACTGCTGATGATTCTGAGACTGTCAATTATGTTAGTGTGTATCCACAGGCAGATCGAACAGTCTCAGACTAAATGTGCTGAAGAGACCCAAGGTGGGATCTGGGAAATCTGAGTCCTGATTAGTGTGCAGATTTTTGTTGCTCTGTGAGGGTGGGAGTGAGTGATTCTGAAAGCTCCACTAACCATGTCTCTCTAGGCTGATAGCAATGGCAAAGTAGAAAATAAAGTCATCAACTGGGAAAATGCCAAGTATGAATGAGCTGTCTACCAGGCTCGAGATGGTCCTTTCCCCTTAGAGATCACACCAGAGTAACCCAAACTGATAAGAGCATCCTAGGACCCTAGAATTCACCTGACACACTGAACTAAATATCTGCTTCTGATTTAACTCGTTTTGCTTATGTAGAAATTTTCATGAGAGAAAAAGTTCTAATGTAAATTATCAGTAATGCCATTTTAAGATCACAGACTTGGAGCTGGAAGGGACATAAAAGGTCACCTTGTCCAACTCCTTCTTTTATAGATGAAGAAGCAGGAGCCAGAGGAGGGTTAGTGATTTGTCTAAAAGCACACAGGTAGTGAGGAGTCAGCATTCAAAACCAATGTTCTTGCATATATGAACTGTAGAACAAAATCACCAGCTGATTCCATCATGCTGAGTCAGCTCAAACACTCACCTTTCTGGTCTTGTTAATGATGTAGCTGGTCCAAATCCAATTACGCTTTAAGTGTGCATAGAAGCTGGAATCCAGACCCGCAGCCCCTAATCCATCACCAGGTATAGAGCCATCATCCAGAACCTCACGGCTCCCACTAAGGAACGGAAAAATGAAGGCTCTCAGATCCTCCATGGTAAAACAGACATGAAAATGGCTAGGTGACTCTATTTGCTCTTAGCATGTGAATGCTTGAAGGCCCTGAGAGTGGGTGGGGGGGGGTGTTCCATATACAGATATGGATGGCAATTTCTCTGTGACTTACTAAGATAATCTTCAAGAACTTTGGTTTTTGTTAAGTCATTTAGTCGCGTCCAGTTCTTGATGACCCCACTTTTTATGGGATTTTCTTGGAAACATACTGGGGTGGTTTGTCATTTCCTTCTTTAGAGTCTCCATTTTACTGAGACAAACAGAGAGGTTAAATGACTTGCCCAGGGTCATACTGCTAGTAAGTGTCTGAGGCTGGATTTCAATTCAAGTCCTCCTGACCCCAGGCTCAGCACTCTATTCGCTATACGATCTAGCTGCCCAGAGTTGCTGGGGTTTTAAATATTATTACCTTGTTTGTAGCCACCCTGATGATGAGACTGTCCAATTTGGTCAAGTTAGTTCTCAGATCCCAGGAAGACCCCCATGACCAGGCCGTTACAGACTGGGAGAACCTGCCAGAATTTACACTCTTCTAATATAGCCTCAGGAATACACAGCACACTGTAAGGTGGCCCTGGAGTCAAGGAGCATTTGTATGCAATATAAATAAAAAGCACATTGTACACTTTTGTCCTAGTTAATTTCTCAGTCTCCTGCGAGTTTCACACCCAGTATGATGTTGACTCCTTTGCTAGTTTTGGAATGTAGAAATTTCAGTTTTCTATCTCCCTGAAAACTGGCAGCCAAGTAGAAATAGGAGGTATGAAAGTCCACTGGCAAGATGTGTGAGGGTGGAGGTATACTCCTTTGCAGGACTAAAAAAATGGGAGAAAACTACAAAAGAGAAAAAGATAGGACTCTTCCTAGAATGGCAATGACAAGAATGGTGATAGCTGACAAGCATAAGGACTTAAGGTTTGCCAAGGGTTTTACATACATGATGACCTTATCTGATCCTGGATTAAGGCAATTGCCAAAGATATTTTTATCCTATTACAGAAGAGACACAAATGAAATGAATTATGAGAGTTTAAGACTTGCCCCTGATCACACAACTTGTAAACAGAAGGTGCATTTTTTGAACTATTTTTCCTGATGAAGTATCCAATTAAATACTGACCCATTTACTAGATGAGAAACCTGTATTGTAAGGTGAATTCTCATTAAAGTTTCTTGGCATATCTAATGCCATGAAAATCAACAATACTACCGTTTATAGATGCTTACATCCTGGCGTGAGGGAAAGCTTTTCGTTTCTTCATTCTTCTAAATGCCTTTCAGCAGTGCTGTGAGAAGGCTGAGGCAAAATGTAGACACACTCCTACCCTTATCCTCTCTGGATTTGGTACAAATGTAATTTTAAGGGGTCTGAGTCACGATATGGTTCATAAAAGGATAATTAACCCAAACTTGAGGATAACCTAAATATTCCCAGGGATGACTTCTCACTGTATATATGTCTCTCTAGATTTATTAGGTGTGGAAAGAGGCCATGGAAACATTCCCAGGGATGAAACAGGTAATCCAAGCCAGAGGTTGCCATGCTCTGTCATGGAAAGGAAGAGAAAATGGTATAATATGAAGTCTAGGGCATTCCAGCATAGGAAGTGACAGTCCAAGGGCAAACAGAGTTGGCAGTAAAGTGTCAAGGGGGAACTCGGTGTTAGCTGATACTGACTCTCAATGAGAGGAAAGTTGTGACGGTCCAGAGTGGTGCCTCATTTAACAGACCCCAGTAAATGAGACTTGGCTTGAGCTGTGCATAGCCCTATGTTGAAGGATAGTACAAACAGAACCTCCAATATTACAAGTTGGAATCCTCTCCTTATAAACAACACCTAGAGACCATATGATTTTGGGTAGGTAGGAAAAAGTTTGGGGATGACTGTAGCTGCCTGCTGTGTTGCAAACATGCAGATGATCTCCTCTCATAAGCCCTAGCTGAGCCCCTCTCCCTTCCTGCTCATCTTCACTGGTCTTTCTTGCTAGAGGGAAGCAGGCAGGCAATGAATTTTCCCTGATTACCTTGGTATGTACAAGTCTGAATTCATTATCTTTTCAACAGCATTCTGCCTTTCAAAGGCTTCTATCCACAGGCATAATAAGGTGGAGGGAGACAAGCAAAGTTTGCAAATCCTCTTTCTCCACAGCTAACAATGCACAAATTATTGATCTAAAGCAGAATAACTTACTTTAAGTGTGGTGTAGTAGTAACAACACTAGATTTATAGCTAAATGAATTGGAGTCATATTTTGGCTTACTGTACTTGTTACCTTGAACAAGCCCCTTCTATACTCTGGACCTCAACCCGAAAAAGTGGGAAACTGGAAGAGATGATTGTCCAAGGTCTTTTCAAGTTCTAAGTCCTGGCTACAGAGTGAACTGGAGAGGAGAAAAAGCTTCCTAGAACACTGAAGCACTAAGTGCATCAGGCTACATAATAAGGATGGGGGACTAGGCATAATGGAAAGGCCCATGTACATGTCTGCATTATGCCAGTTGTGGGATGGTGGGCAAGCCACTCTCCATCTCCCTGGGCTTCAACTCTCTCATCTATAAAATAGGAATAAGAATATTTATACACCCTCCAGAGAGAGAATTTTAGAGAGAAGTACTTCGTAAACCTTAAGTGCCATGTGAATGGCCCTGTTACTATGAGAGAAGCCACAGTGTCTTTAAACGCTCACCCCAAGAGCAGCTCATACTCCTACAGGACTTCACAACAATCCTGTGAGGGTGGCAGTGCAAGTGTTTCTTTTTGGAAACTTCCTTTTTGCTATTATGACCATTTCCTTAAATGAAGGACAGAAAAAGATGTCTGCATAGGACTATGTGAATCTCTACTGTATCCAGTTTGTTTTTTAAAAACTATCCATTAAATTTAACATGGTGGATCCAACTTAGCTGTGCTTGCTGTATCTCCTTTTCAACTTCCTTATGCTCTCCTCTGCATATTTTTTGAACTTTGAACTTTATTTTTAGTATAATTTTAAAATAAAGTTAGAGAACTAGCTTTGGGCCTGCCCTGACTTGTGCTAGATGTGACCCTGGGTTCTAAGACTATATATAAGATGGAGAGATGGGGTGGAACTACACCAGTAGGGAGGGCTCCCTCCCCAGTCTCCTATGCCAGTGAAATTCCAGGCCTAGTTCCCTCTATCCCTCTTAATTTTTTTTTTTTACTAGTGCAAGTATTCTTATTCCCATTTTGCAGATGAGATTAAGTGACTTGCCAACAGTTCCATATGTGAGACAGGACACAAACCCAGGCTCTTCTGACTCACTCCAAGCCACCTGTGCCCTGACATATCACACTGTGTTGGGGCCTGTGCAGAAACTTGCAAAATCTTTTGGGTACATGTATAGTCTGCCCACAGCAAAGGGGTGAATGACCAGAAGGCCAACATACGAGATGTACTCCAGCATCGCACACTTGCGCTCCAAATTGTGCTTGTCTATTGCACTCTCCTGCTCCATGTCAGTCTCCATACTGCCAGGCTCACTGCTGGGATCCTGAGCACTGCTTTTCTTGACGCGGGGGTAGCGAACCACTCCTAGGAAACCAAGTAATTCTCATGGCATTAAGAACATCCTCTTCCTGTCACCAAAGAATGGTTATAGAATGCTGCCAGGACAAAATTAAGGACAACAAAGCAGAAGAACCACATCTTCCAATAGCCTTAACTGCACCAACATTTTCTGGGGAGGGTGACAGAGGGGGTAGTCCAAGTACACAGAATTCTCAGGTTGGAAACTCTCTTTAGCAGTGCAGACTGGCAACCCATCTCTAACTTTTAGTCTTAGAAAGCTTCCCAGGACACTGAAACATTAAGTAATGGTCACAAAGCCAGTATATGATAAGAGGCAAGATTCGAATGTGGGTCTTCTTCACTCCAAGGTCAAATGGTAGATCTAAAATCAGTAGAAATGATTTCTAAGGAGATTTGTAAAAAGTACCGTTTATACCAGGAAAGGGAGGAGGCTATTCTACTTCAGATCATAAATTTATTTCAGCATTAAAGGTTAAAGGGTTCAATGGAACAACATGAATGGGGACTCTATGCAGGTACCACTGCAAGAAGAAATGGCCAGAAGACAGAAGGGCAGGAAGGAGAGGAGTGAAGGGCAGAGTATGGGCTATGACGGGGGTAGGAGGAAGAGACAAGGGAGGCTACGGAAGTCCCTAGAGGTAGCTGGTTCTTTCAATTGCTGGCTAGGACCTGAGGTTCCCCGTGTCTCCCTGGGTTGTGCTGAGCTAGTTATGGGTTTAATAACTTATACTTGATGCTGAAATAATTGTCTTTCCTGGAATCTAAGTTACTCCACATTTTCTGGGCAATAATGGAAAGCAGTCTAGGGCTGACCCAACTCTTCAGTGATCTATGATTTCACTGGTGTTGGGCTCCTGTCTACCTCTATGGATAGAAATCACGTGCCCTTACACACTCTGATAGTTAGTTGAATCAGGAGTTATTTAGGTAACAGGCATACAGCTGGGCTTGTATTTGACATCTTTTCAATTTGGAAAACTCTGATGGAATTTGTGTTCAGTTGGCATAGACTTTGAGAACCGAGGGTCCTCTCTGTGCTACAATATAGTATCAGAGGACATTAGTGACAACATAATACAATCATAAGACAACTAGATTACAGTCTAGCACAGCACTGCATACATGGTATGTAAGTACTTAATAAAAGCTGATGAATAAAGCAAGTCTCTAAGATTTCTGGGATAAAAGAAATTAAAGAGAAGCCTTACTCTTGGTGCATATGTTATCTCCCTATTTCTATTAAAGGTGCTATCATTCTTTTAGTCATATAGTTTCAGAACCTAACAGTCACCCTTGACTCTTTTTCTGGAACTATAGCAAATGTTCTGTTATGTGGATACTTGACATGGTTGAAAACATTCTGATAATCTTTGCTGAGAAAAATTTGAAACTATAAAGAATATTCCAGGTCATAAAATGCTGTAGTAGTTGGTCAATCAGCAGTTTTTATTTTATCCTAGGGGCAACTAGAAGGTTCTACAGTTTTTTGAGCCATAAAAGAGATATGGTCTCCCCTATCCTTTACGAAGATCCACTGGGATGAACAATGTATTGATTTGTTTTGCTTAACTACATTTACCTGTTGCAAGGGTTGGTTCTATTGGATGGGGCTGGAGGAGGAATGTCAGCAGAAAATGACAGTGATATTAAAAAGAGGCATCAATAAAACAATAAACAAACATTTTAAAAAGGACTATCAACTTGGCAAATGTGAGGAAGATGGCCTGGAGAGGGGAAAAAATTGAGGCAGGGGACCAATTTAAGAGGTTATTGCAACAGCACAGGCAAGAGTGATGGCAACTACCAACGAGGGTGGTTGTAATACGAGTGGAAAGAAGGGGATGGATGTGGGCATATTGTGGGGGCCAAACTGACAGGACTAGTCAACTGATTGGATATGGGGAGTAAGGGAGAATGAAGAGCCCCAAACTCCTAGGTTGTGGACTTGGGTGACTGGAAGATGGTTGTCAATGGAAATAGGGAAATTTTAAACACACATATGAGTAATACTACTCTTTCTGTTCTACTCCTTGCTTTAAGAGGCAATGTGGTATGGTGAAAAGAATTTATTAGTCCTAGAGTCAAAAGACTGAGGGACTGAGTTCCAGCATGGACATTTATGAGTTGTATGGCTCACTGTAAACATCCTTCTTGGCCTATCTCCTCATCTCTAAAATGGAGAGAATGCCTGAACTACTTCGGAAGGGCAGGGTAAGGAAAGGACTTTGTATATGGTAAAACAGCTCTACAACAGTTATTTTTATGTATGTCTAAGAGGTAAAGAATTTTAGTTCTTGTTCTAAACACAAGTGGAATAAAGATGCCTAGCTACGTTCTTAGAGAGGAAATAAGGAAGAATAAACATGAGAAGGGATAATAGAGTGGGAAGAGAGCTGGATCATGTCAAGGAGACTTGGCCTCTACTTATGGTTCTGCTATTAACTGCCTAAGTGACTTTGGGCAAGTCACTGTTGTTACGTCTCAGCTGCTGAGTCTGTAAAATGAGGGCTTGGATGAGATGGCTTCTTTCTAGTTCTAATCAATACACTGAAGGAAAAGTAATGAGATCTGGCAAAGAAACTGTACCTAGTGGAGTATTGAGGCAGACACACTGTAAATCAAACCAATAGTTTTCCACATCTTGCAACGTGTCCAGAATGTACAGACGCCTTTCATAGGGTCGGCTGCTTTGGGCCAGATTATAATGTGGGTCACAGATGGTGGTATCAATTATCACCGCATTCTTCTTTAAATATATGAACACCTATAAGAAAATTGAGCACACACAGATGTGAGCAGTGAATTTGGTTTCTGGCTATGCCACCACTGCCACCACTACCACTGCCCCCCCCCCCCTCCCCGTCCCCACCCACACCCCCCCCCCCCCCCCCCCCCCCCCCCACCCCCCTGCCCCCCCACCCCCGGGCCCCCCCACCCCCCACCACCGCCACTGGCCACCACCACCACCGCCACCCCTACTGCTGCCACCACCACCACCGCCACTTGGGCTTTAAAGGTGTTACCTGATCTTTGTCCTGAAATTTTTCTGTGGGACCAAACTGCAGCAGTCCCATGTAGCAAAGTCTCTGAAGATTCTCCACTACTGAAAAAATATACCGCCTGTAAAAGAGATGAACGAGAATGACAGGCACCCTAAAAAGCACTCAAACATCATCAATTATATTTTAGGGATATTATTTCTGGAGCAAGAAAGGGACTTCTTGCTCTAAAAGTCCTTTTAAATGAAACTCATACACCTCAACTTAGGCCTTTTCTCATATAAAACCCAGAATCATCACTCCTACCAACTAGCAAAGGAAATGGAATAAATTATTTTAAAATCTGGTTTTGATTTAGCAATTGGAACCATTTGGGAAAAAAATCATCATCAAATCAATATTTAGGGGAAAAAGTATTTACCGAGGACTAGGGATTTGGGGATAAATTCATATGAAAGAAAACTAATTCACATTTGGAATTTGATACAGAACTTTCTTCCCTAAATAATTTTTTCCTTCAATTAACAGTTAATTTTTACTTGAAAACAGCCTTGATATTATCATGTTTAAGCATTTCATATATATGTATAGTATTTTATATGCATATTTACACTTCAATAGATCTATGATCTCATCAATATGGATATTTCCTCCAATGGTGAAGACTGAAATTCAGCTTTTCTTTTCATTCTCTGAAATTCTTGTACATGTTTTTCCAAAAATCCTTCAGCAGAGCTCTCCCCAACATACTGGAGGCTTTCTTTAGGGCTTTTCACATTTTGTTGTTGACAAGAGAGCACATAGATGGTCTGTCTCTATCACTTACTCTGATGATATGACTAGCCTGTTTCTTTTTATGATCATATCTTTCCAGAATGGTATTTCTTATTCCACTGGCTTATAAATTATCATTAGTTATGTGCTGTTTCCATGCCCTTTGGGTCTCCTACATTTCTGAATGTCTGGAGAGAAATAGTGTTTCTTGAGTCACAGTCACATTGTATGACTAGAAATACATCCTCACACCCACACAACATTTCTCTTTCCTCCCCCCTTTTCTCTATAGAAGATACACAGGTAGGAAAATTAAATGACTTATCAGTCTTCACTACCTTACTGGCATAATTTGTTTCTCCTTCTGAGGGTATGTTTATTTACAAGACTGTTTGAAAAGATACTTTGACAAAGGTACTCTGCCATTGTTAAAATCAGCTGAATGCTGATGAACTTACCTCTTATACAGAAGTTGCTGTCGGATTGGCCTGGGAAGAAATCTAATCAATGTATGCTTCTTCAGGGGGTCATTCAAAAAATCTTCCAGGTTGTCCACCTATAAAGGACATTTTTAGGGTTTTGTTTTTTTTTTTAGGATCCCAAAGCATGAAATGAGTGGCAAGGAGTATAAAACAACACTAGCAACTGTATTTTGGTCTTGGGTTTACAAATGAAAGAAGCTGGGTAATGTTCTGCTCCAATCAATGTCCTTATTTAGTAACCTGTGCTGTCCCTTCTCTACAACATTTGGAAGATGTGCAAAGACCTAAAGAGTCCATGACTATGCATCCTTCAGCCTGGCTTGACTGTTGATGCTAGATGCTTTGAGAAAAGAGCAAAGTTCAGGGCTTACAGATAAAGACAAGTATACACTTGTATGTGAGATGGAGCCCCACTCTCAGGAAGGAACCCCATAGTTAGGTACTCCATTATCTTGGATTATTTCCTTAACTAAAAGTAGCAAAGGAAACAGAATAGGCATTTAAATAGCACCTCCTATATGCCAGACATCATGTGAAATACTTTTTATAAATGTTATCTCATGATTTTTAAATTTGATTTGAAAAACAAAAAGACACTAAGGAGAATAGGAACCAAGCAGGCAGGGCTGGTTTATTTGGAAGGAAATTACAACCAAAATGACCTAAATGGCATGTAGGTTATACCACATGGAGAGTGGGCTGGTTCCCCTCATTGTAGCACTCTACTGGACAGGGTGAGAGGAAGGGAGAAAGGAATATACTTTGATCAGGAAGCCTCAGCCCAGGATGGTAGGTGTTGAGTAATAAACCTAAACCCACTATAATATCCACACATCTCTGAACTGTTCCCTAATAGGATCCTGGAATACTAAAGCTCAAAACTTTGTTAATTGAGTAAACCATTATCCCTCACTAAGAACCTCTAGGAAAATGAAATATTAACTCCACACTCAATAAACAACTCATATTACATAGTACTTTTAGGTTTATTGCCAATATTATTATCTATGTTTTACTGATGAGGAAATGGAGATACAGGGAAGTTAATAAATACCAGACCTAGGATCTGAATTCAGGTCAACTGATTCCAAGCCCATCCTTTTCAGCATGACATAATACCAGCTTCTCCTACAGTCACTCAGTAGATACGAGGAAGGAAAAAGACAAGCATGTTTCAATGCTGGATTCAGTTTTTCTTCCAAAGAGCAGTTAGTAAGGTGGTTTCCCTTCTAAATCCATGCTTTTCTGGTCTCCTGAAAGAATGTGGGCCAAGTTTTCCTGCTCTGATTTGAGGTCAGGAAACACCACCATTGTGGGCAAACAAGTTCTGGGAGTAGAGAAGAGGAAGAAACAGGAAATGCTCATACTGACCTTATAGCTGACTTGGACTATCTGGATGAAGATGGACAGCGGCAAGCAGAGAAGGATATCACTGACGAGGGCCCAGCCAAAGCCAAAGTCTCTGTGTATTGGGATGGGGGGAACATAACGCATCCAAGAAGCTTCATCCACAAACACTAGAAGAAGAATTTTAGTTAGTCCTAAGAAAGGCTGCCTCACCTACCATGGTAAAATACTTTAAATAATAGACCTCTGGGTTTTGTTAGATTCTCAGAAATCTTGGCAATGTACATAATCTCTTGCAAAAACTTAACTTATTTCCAAATCTAAGTTTCAATTGGATGGTGGGAAACACAAGTGGGTAGGTAGGGGAGCATATAAGTTTAATTTTTGAAGAGTAGGCTAAAGACAACTCTATCAGATATAGGTTAGTTATCTTGTACTTGAAGGATCAGGTAGAAAAAGGCTCAGGAGGAGGACACATGAGAAAGGAATTCAAGTGAAAGTGTACAAATAATGAATAGGAGAGTAGGAACAAAAATGGAAAGAAGGGCTTAACTGAGAGAGATCCCTGAATGAATGAAAATCAAACAAAAACAGGGAATCAAGGGAAAGACTTGAGCTAGAAAGAAGTGTTTGAGTCAGTGAGTGAAGCATACACCTTTAAATGTGCCTGGAGAAGAGAGGATGGTGAGCAAATTACTATACTACATACAGCCAGAAGACAACAAATACATATAAATTATTTCACACACAGGCCAAGCAGAACACAGTTTGTCTCAGTGGGTGAGCTAACGAACTGGAAGGAGAACCTTTACATTTATAGAGTTCACACTGGTTCTCCCATGACTTTCTACATAATCATGGTTATTATTAAGTTTTCTTGGGGGGGTGGGGTGGCTCAGCTGCCTTAATTATTGAAAAAAAGGGAAGAAATGATTGTATTGATTTTCATCACAAAAGGTAGTAATTGCAGAAATATTGTAGGATATCTTAGCATGAAAGAGAAAGATTATTGCCATCAGTAAAAAGCATGGTGACATTCTAGGGACTGCACAAAGGAAAGAGGGAGGTCTTCAGCTAATGTCTGTGGATGACAGTTCACCCTAAAGGAAGGGGCATGACCATGGAAGCTGAAAGATAGATGTTTCAAAACCATAGAGAGAATGGGTAAACTGAAGGTTGGGTGAAAGACCTCCAAGTCTATCTTATTTCTACCATTCCCAACATCCTGGCAATTACTTTAAAGATAAGTCTCAATTGAATTCAATTTTATACACATTGAAGGAGTTTCTGTGTGCACAGCCCATGCTAGGCCAGGAGGAGGTACAATAACATTCAGATGACATACACCTCATTCCAGTCTTCCTAGCTTACATCTGGCAAATCAGACACAAAGTTAACTGAGAGGGCTCCAAAAGAGCCACCTTTGGGATAGACCTCCTCACTGCAGGTCCCTTCTTGCTGCCGTAAGCTGGGATCTACCTTTCCCTCTCCACTACAATAAACTGGGAGGCTGCAGTTGGGAGAAACACCACTGAAACCTTGAGGCCAACTTATCCTACTTCTCTCCTTCCTCTTTGGTACTCAACATGCTCAATGGCTTGCAAATTCCCAGCTCAGACCTTCCATTGCTGTGATTCAGAAGCATTATATACTAGATGAAAATTATTTTTTCTTAGTAAACTTTCCTTATACTCTCTCATCACACTCCAGCTCAGCCTGAATTCTTTCTCTCAAGGCTCCATCCTGTTCCACACTTTCCTTCCTTCAGTCTCTTAAACCTGGGCCTCTCTAGCTGTCTTCCTTGCTCCTATTCCTCAGATGCCATGTGCTAGGAAAACATGAAATTATGGGAGAAAAAATTCATGCTATTTAACTTTAATGGGACCATCACTGTTGCAAGCAATTCCTTTACTTCTCTTCTCTATTCCACACAGTGGACAGTCTAAATCTTCTCTATCCCCAAGCTCCAAATCCACCCCCACTGCCCTCTATCTAGCAGATGACAACTTTTTCAAGAAATCTGGTACTGAAGGGGATAAGAGAGATGAGACAGTAGTTGGATGGGGCAGAAAGACCAAAAGAATGCTTTTTAGCATTTAGGGAGATTTAGGCATGCTTGGAGGAAGATGAAGAGACAGAAAAGGTGGGGATGTAGATGTGAGAGAAGCGAGGGCTGTTGGAGAAAGGCCTTGGAGAAAGCAGGAGGGAATGAGGTCAACAGAACTGAGGGCCAGAAAGGCAGAAGAGCACATTTACACATTCTTGTAGAACAAACATGAGATGGAACAAGACTATAAAAGGGCCCCATAGCACTGGTAACACCTGGCTTCTTGGAAATTCTGTCAGGAATCATGTTCATATCAATAGATCCAATGGTTTCACACACAAATTTAGCAAGAAGCATTTCACCAAGAATCCAAATAACTTTTGTTAAACTGGATTTATGATTTTGTTTGTGTAGTGAGTTATCAGTAAGGAAACTCCCTTTAACAAGGCAAATCATCACTGATTAGGCAACTACCTAAATAAATAGACTACACAGTTTGGCTAAAATCAAATAAATATCAGAATTAAAATAGAAATGCTGTTGGTTTTCAGACCCCTTATTCAAATAACTGAAATAAGGGTGAAATCAAATGTTTTCTGCATGCTAACCAAAGCATAATAAACATTATGGTTTTCAAATTATTAAGGTTTATGCTACTTATATAGCTTCTGCCCACAGGAGTGGCAGGGTCTCACCTGTTTCTGTAGCCAGTTCCACTTCAGCCTCTGAATCTCCTCCTCCAGGGACCTGGATACATACTCTGTTGGGGTCACTGCTAGGCTCTTGACTGTTGATCTTTCTTTCACCATCTTGACCGGTCCTCTCAAATATCTCATTTAAAGGATGTCCATAAATCAAATACCACAGAAACATATGGACCATCCGTAATCGAGGCATTTTAGGGAGAAATCCCAGGGAACGTCCAAGTCCTGGAACTGAGAAAAAAGAGGAAGAATGGTGAAGACTTCATGCAACTCAATTCCTCCTACATCTAAGTAACTATGGCACTGCCAACATTTAGACTGGAAAGGATTTTAAAGGACATCTAATACAAGACCTTTATTCTCCTACGGAAATAGAGTCCTGGGAAGTGCTGGGTGGGCATAGGGATTTATGTACCCAAGGTTACAGAGCTTAGAAGGGGCAGAAGTAGGATGACAGCCTCAATCTCTGGATTTGTAGCCCATCATTCTTTCTGCTACGGTATAATACTATTTTATTTATATCTGTAAATCTTTCCTGCTAATTATTATATTGCAAAAAATGAAATATATAAGCCAGATGAAGTTTATGAAGATTATGCAAAGCCTAAAGGAACTGAAATTGTCACCTTAAGATCTGGACTATTTTATATAATTTATTTCCTTATCAAAGTCAGCTCTTCTTTCATCTCCACCAAGGGCAGATGAGAGGAGAGCAAGTAGTGGGCACAGTTAAAGGTCAGAAAAGGCAGAGATCAATCATGAGATTGTTTCATCTCAATCCCTGAAAGCAGGACTGCCACCACCTTCCCAGAAGAATGAAACAGAAGCAAATGTATCACTTCTGCTGGAGTGCATGCATGCATGCCTCAAAGCATTTCTCCCTCCCTTGTTGAGCTGAAAATACTAATGAGATGGGCCCTTCAAATAAAAAAGTCATTTGTTATGGATCCTTAGTAAGTGAAAGTAAGAAGAATGATCCTCATTTATATTTGTTTAATATTTCATAGTTTTAAAATCAATTATCTCATATTGCTGTCCTTTGAGGTGGCAGGGCAGGGTCTATTATCCAACTTAATAGTCCTG
The DNA here is from genome assembly GCF_028583685.1 of Petaurus breviceps papuanus. Lineage (NCBI taxonomy): Eukaryota > Metazoa > Chordata > Mammalia > Diprotodontia > Petauridae > Petaurus > Petaurus breviceps. Next base: position 31,970,282 of record NW_027185694.1, on the reverse strand, counting down.
GGTTAGTGAAGAAAAATAAGCTGAAAGAGGTTAAACAAAGTGTCCAAGGGTCACATAGTCAGTAAATTTCAGAGTTGGGCCTAGATTTTCAGTTGTATAATGAATGACATGTCAAAATGATCATGAAATAAGCCCCAAACTATGAATTGAAGCCATTTTTACCTACAACAGGGTTATAATTTTTGAGCTGTGTTATGCCCATTTTCTCATCAGTTTTCTTCATTCGTCCACTGCTTTCAGATTTAGAAGTTGCTGTGTGAGATTCCCCGGATCCACTAACTTCCTCTTTTCCTTGACGTTCTTCCTCCGGCTCCTCCTGGGGAGCAGGAGTCTGGGGTGGTTTAACCCTAAAGTCAGAATAAAGGCACAACATGGTGAGGATGTCAAGGACCCTAAGAAAGACAAGATCTATCAAAGCACAAAGAAACCCTTCACACCAGAAGAAGGATCATGAAAGGCCAAGTGGATAACTCACAGGTTCTCTAGGATGGTGCTCTGTAAACTTTTAAAATCTCATAACTGTATTTCAACATCACCGGCTTCCTTTATAATCCTATATTTTTATTTTACGCATTTACAAACAAGATTCTGGGAAAGGGTCCCCAGGCTGACAAAGGGGTCTAGGACCCAAAGAAGGTGAAGAACCCCTGCTTGAGGCAAACTCTGGTAAATACAGATGCTTACTGCTGGCTTTTAAAGAAAAAGAAGGGGGCAGCTAGGTGGTGCAGTGAATAGAGCACCGGCCCTGGAGTCAGGAGGACCTGAGTTCAAATTTGGCCTCAGACACTTGACACACTTACTAGCTGTGTGACTTTGGGAAAGTCACTTAACCCCAATCACTCTCCAAAAGGCAAAAAAAGAAAAAAGAAAAAGAAGTGCAGAAAATAAAATGAACAGTTCTGCTCATAGCCTAACAAGCTATGAATTATATGAAAATGAGTCAGCTTCCTATAACAAAATATCTGTGCCTAAGAAAGACATTCTCACCCCCTCCCAACACCTCCCCTCCCCACCATCCTGTTGAATACAGAATGAGAAAGGGAAACTTTAGGGCTCCATTTTCTACAGAATCTTGGAAACTGGACCGTGCTAGACCAGGGCACCAAAACAAAAATAAACAAAACAAAAAACCACCCAAGTTAGTGAACTGGTCTGTTTTCATAAAATCTGAATAAAACTTTGCTTTGCATTTCTCTCATGTCCTTATGTACTGCAGTTATCAATGATGTTTTATTTCTCTGTTAGACAGTAAGCTCCATGAGGGCAGAGATCTTTTCTTATATAAGTACTGCATCTTCCCCAGGGCCTGTTGTCAGGTGCCCTTTACACACTAAGTACTTAATCAGTATCGCTTGACAATATAAAAGGACAAGGTTCCGCACGATGCCTGAGGGGGGAACACAAACCCTTCTTGGGGATTGCAACTTGCCTGTTTGCTGTGCTTGAATTGGAGATCCGGAAACGAACCTGTTCAATGGCACTTTTCATGAGAGGGTCATTGGTGTTCACAGAAGGATGGACCACAAACTCCACCTATGGAAAACAGCCACAGTGTCCAAAAAAGCAGGTGTGGGGAAGACAGAGGAGGGGAGAAGAGGAAAAAAGAGGAGGAGAGAGGAGGACACAGAAGGAAGAGGAGGAGTAAAGACATAACTTGCTCCCCAATTTTTATTAATACAGTTATATCTATTTTCAAATGATATTCAGATTTATTTCCAAAAGATACTTTTGACAACTATATCAAGATGCCAGTTGTTTTTTGGTTTGTAGTTACTCCAGCCAGAAAATTAAAAAATCATGAAGCTTTGTACTTATTTTAAGAGAAATGATTATTCTACTGTGAAGATGAACTAGGTCTCTGAAATAAAGCAGCAACACTTGCAAATCTCCTCCTAAGAAGTCCTAGGGCATTAGCTTCCTTCCTGGTGCCTACCTGGGATTGACTGTGATGTCACAGATGGTCACACTGCAGCCATCTGATCATTTTCTAGTTACAAGTGACCCTGGGTGACCTTCATTTGAAAAAGATAATGGTGGCTCAATACTCTTCCTTGAGTAATATGATTTAAAGCTGGAAGGTACCATGGGAATCTAGTTCTTCTTTTATAGACTAGGAAACAAAGGCTTCGTGTTACCCAGTAGCAGAGGCTATATTCCAACATAGATCCCCTGACTCTAAATTCAGTGGTCTCATTCTGTAACACCACTGTTGTTTTTTTTCCTACCATGCATAAAGTCTCCTTCAATGGGCTTTGATCTTTTATATTCATATTTATTTAATGGAACAAAAACTATTGTAACTGACTTCTTTAATTGTGAAATGGAGAAAAAAGAAGATTCTCCCTCTTTTTTCTATATGTTAGGGAGTATAGCCAGAGATGGAAAGGGAATAGCAATCCTGAAAGCTCAGAGTCAGACTGAAAGTTCTTTGCCATTGGTTTGAGATCTCTTGCTTTTCATAGTTGAGCAGGTCTTGGAAACTTCCTAAGATCTAGCTGCCTAGCCTAGGAAACAAGCACAGGGGCAAAAGCATCGGGTTCACATCAGTGCAGAGTCGCATGCATCTTAACCATATTCAGCTTTCCCAAGACAATGAACACTTTTCTAGCCTGGAATTAGAATTTTTGAAATGAAGACTAAAGCTACTGTGTAGTCATTTTAAAAACCAATTACAGTTACTCTCATTAGTAAAGGACAGGGCTGGCTTCTTTGATCCATGCTGCTTCTTTCTCTCATCCACCCTGTACTCATACTCCATCCTCCTGGGCCTGTTTTCATTTCTGAGGATGTATGATATGCTGTTTCTTGTACTTTTAATTCATTTAATTACCTTTGTAATTTAATCACATTTAATTACATTTGTAATTGCTCATTAACTAATGGCACTAAACTTGAGTGACTTGCTCTATGTTTAGGGAGAATTTAAATTCTCCATTTGTAAAACACAGTCATCTCAGACTTCAACTGCTCTATGGCGATATTGACTATATGAACTGATCTATGCAAAAGCTCTTTTTGGGGCAGCTAGGTGGCACAGTGAATAGAGTACCAGCCCTGGAATTGAAAACTGGACCCAAAAATGACAGGAAATTCAAAATGACTGTCCCCACAGTGCCATTTCCTTTACTTTCAGAGCAGAGTTAGTATATTCATATCTCATAAGATGTATGACTTATAATATGTACAAAAAGGCTGAGTTATAGTTACTATGGGAATGCACCATAACTTTAAATTTTCTCAAATAGATGAGTTACGAGACAAAAAAGATGTATGGTTCCTTACTGGATAACCCCAGTACTGTATCTAATTGAGTTGCTTCCATAATTTCCTTTGGGATAACTTCTTGCAGACTTCCCTGGAATTTTTTTTTTGATGTTTGGTCTGAAATTTTACCCTCTAAATGTTATTTAATTTCTCCATGCAATGCCCTGATGAGCTACAATAAGCTTCCTTTTTCCTCGGACCCTCAGGGCTAGCTGAACAGCTGGTTTAGTTACCAGAGAAATGGCCCGGCAAAATGGGAGTGCAATGGACTCAGAAAATCTGTGTTTACTTTTTTTTTTTTTAAAGCAATTGGGGTTAAGTAACTTCCTCAAGGTTACACGGCCAGTTATTTCTGGGTGTGGTGCTAAGTATCTGAGCCCGGATTTGATTCCTAGATCATCCTGACACTGGGGCCAGTGCTCTTACTTGCTGTGCTACCTGGCCACCCCCTCTGTTTACTTTTTGTTTCTGCTACTTATGACCTGCAGGACACAGGGCAAGGGGCTTCACTTCAATGAACCTCAGTTTCTTCATCTGTAAAATGAGACTACTGCCTACTACAGGGACAATGAAGGTTCAAAGGAGACCATGAAAACTGCTCTGTAAATCACCCAGCACACCACAAAGATCAGTTGTTATGTGCTTTATAAACCAGAGAACTGCACAACTGTAAGGAATTACATAATTCCTTACAAATAAGCAAATTACTTCCCCCCCATGCTTTATCTGGTTTCCTTTTTTTAAAAGGGGACAATTTCTATTCCTTAAATGAGAAGAAATAACATGACAAAAGATGATAATTATAGAGAGAGAGGCAATAGGGAGGGAGAGGAAAGGGAGTTACAGAGAAGAAAGGAAAAGGAGTGTGGGAAGCAGAGCAGGAAAAGTAGAAAAGAAAGATGGAATATGGAATAGGAAAGAGAGAAGGAAAAAGGGCGATAGGAGAAAGGTGGAAGGGAGGTGAAATGAGAGAAAAAAAAGGGAGAGGGTAGATTTAAAAAAAATTTTGTGAGGGCAAGAGTATCTTTAAGATTACCTTCTTTTTAATGCCGTCTTGGATAACTGTGGTTCGGTATAGCCTCAAAAGCCCTTCCTCAGATAGCTTCCGAACTAAGCGAATAATGGACTTCTTACAACATTTAGTAGATACTCCTTCTTGCTTTTCCTGGTCCATGATCATCTTCTGAAGCCTGGATGATCACAAAAAGGAAATTCTGGATCTGTTATTTTCAACACATCTCACAACTTACTCTGCTGGCCAAAAGAAACTAAGACCCAGGCATAGCTTTTAAGTTGCAATCTGGTCATTTCTTTTTGGGTGTCAGGAAGGACTGTGCTTGGGGGTAATAGAGGGTAGTCCAGTTTGTCTCAGACAAGGCTTTATCTAAAGCCCAAATGCCTCTCCATCTCTTTTACCCAGGGATGCTACAAGGATTAAGGAGATAATTAATGTCAACACTCAAGTGGCTCTAATTAATTCTGATTTATTATGATCGTTTATTATTATTATTATTATTATTATTATTATTATCATCACTACTATAACAAAGACAGACATTCTTACGTGAATAAGCTCTCGATCAATCGGAGGTTGCCCACAGCCTCTATAATCAAGTTTCGTCGTTTGAGCACCCGATATGTTTCATGAGGTTTCTCTTGGGTTGTGGCCTTGGAGTTTTTCCCTTTTTTCTGAAGAGCACTATTTTCCTAAGACAACATCAAGAGTAAAACTGGGTTAATGTCCAGAAAGGCTTAGACCTTAAATAATACATTTACTGGAGCATTTACTCCTTGGATAATTTTTACCCACGTGTTTAAATTAAAAACAAAGCAAAGCAAGCAAACTGTCTTCCATTCCGAAGATTCTTTACACCTTGATAAGTGCCAGCAGAGGCACATGAAGGACTTCAAGAACAACAGGTTAACAGCTGAAAGCAGTTACACATAAGCAATGTGTCTATTCCTAGGTCCATTTCTTCCTCTTTCTTTCCAGTGAGAGGCAATGTGGTGTTGTGCAAAAAGTGCTGGGCTCAGTCAGGAGACCTGGGGTTAAATTCTAGATCTAATACTTAATAGCTACACAATCTTGGTCTCCTAAGACTCTGTTTCCTCATCTATACAATAGAGACAATAACCTTTCCATCATTTACCCTGCAGGGTTACAAGGAAAACACTTGGGGCAGAATCTGTTCTGTTTTCATTTAAATTCAGTTCTTCCATTAGTGAATACTTTGTACAAAGTCAAATGTGCTTTGTCCCCACTAGGGCAGGCAAAGAATTGAAGAGTGGCTACTTAACACAGCTTAAAGTAAAGAACATGCAGGAACTCCAGTTCCATACTACCAACAGCCCCACAGGCATTTCAAATTCAACACATCCAAAACAAAACTCATTATCTTTCCCCCAAACACACTCCTCTTCCTAATTTCCCAGTTTTTTCCAAGAGCACCACGATATTTCACAAATTTGGGACTCTCCACTGTTCCTTACCCTACTGGCTATATCCAATGAGTTGTTAAATCTTGTCGATTTTATCTCCACAACATTTTCTCACAATTACATCCTTTCCGACCACTCTATTTTAGGCCTCATCAGTTTGGCCTGGCCTACTGAAATAGCCTCCTAATTGGTCTCCTCACCCTTAAGTCTCCAAGCCTTCCTCCAACCCTGTGGTCAAAGGTGTGGTCTTACCACACCACTCTCTAGGATCACAAAGTTCTCAAGATTCTCTTTTGCCTCTAGAACAAAATACAAACTCCTGGTTGTCATTTAAAGCCTGATAGTCTGGCTCAAGCCTACCTTTCCAGACTTATTCTACATTTCTCTTTCAAGCCCAAGTTGCTTACTATTGCTCACTACCCACCACTCCACATCTCCATTCCTTGTGCTTTTCCTCAGGCTGTGGGTAGCCCATCTCTGGAAGGCATTTCTTACTCACTTATGCCTCTTAGAATCCCAAGCTTCTTTCAAAGCTCAGCTCAAGTATGACTTCCTATCTGAGGTCTTTCCAGTTTTCCTCCAAGGATGGCATGGCCTCCCCACCACTTGAAAGTTCCTTGTATTGACTTTGTATGAATTGTGTATTCACTTCTGTGTGTACATGTGTTTTCTTCAACAGAATGGAAGCTCCTGAGGATGCAGATGATTTCATTTTTGTCTCTTTATCTCTACTGCTTAGCATAGTGTCTAAATACATTTTGGGATCAAACCTTTATAGGTAGTGTCTGGTCAGGAACTTCCTCTAGGAGTGCAAAGCACTTTCTCTGCAAATCCAGTATCAAGAGAATTGCCAAAGGGCATTTAGAGGTTAAGTGACTTTCCCCAGGGTCACCCAACCAGTATGTGTCAAAGGTGGGAACTTAACATCTTCCTGAGTCTGCAGCCAGCTGGTAGTTTTCTATGGGATAGTCTTTCTTAAAACACACATATGGTTATGTTATTCCTTTGTAGAAAAAAAAATTGTGGATGACTCCTTACTTAACAGCTGTCCTGCCAGCCCTGCCCCTGCCCTGGGATTCAGAAGCCTCCACAAATTGGTGCCATTTCCCCTTTTCAGGCCTATGCATTTATGCTCCCTTAAGAACTCAAGAGTCCACATGGATGCCTCTCTATTTCCCCAACATTCCTTGAGCTCTCCCATCTCCTCTAATGACTTTGATCACAGTATCTCCTATGCCTGATATTCCCTTCAAGCCTCTCTTCATGTGCTGAATTCCTAACTATCCTCTAAAGACCAAATCAAATTCCACCTCTTCTATGAAGGTTTCCCAGATTCCTCTGGGCAAACCTCACATGGCACTGTTCTGTAAGTCTCCAATGCACTTATCATGTAATAGTGTCCACTAGAGATAAATGTTTTCTTACCCTCCAACTGCCTTGTTCATGAAGACAACTGTTTCATCTATATTCTGTATTTCTTGTGTCCTACACACAGCAGAATAAATGCGATGTGATATGGCAGACAGAGTGTGGGCTTTGGCATTGAGAAGACCTGGGTTCAAATCACACCTGTCATATTCTACAGCTACATGACCACAGAGAGGCATGCCACTGAATCTCTACATCTCAGTTTTTCCATCTCAAAAATGAGAGGCCTCTGAGAGACCTTCCAGCTCTATATCTATCAGATTTATCTAAGCAGGTAATTCTGCTCTACCTTCTGAAAAGATTCCTTGAGGAGAAAGCTAGTAAATTCCACAGCCAACAAACCAGACGATGGGTCAGAGTCTGTCCCCACAGGCAACCCAAGATCCATTGCAACAAATGTTTGTTAAGCACCTATTACATATGAGCAAGGCAGGTGCTGAGGGTAACAGAGAGGAAATAAGAGGCAGTCTCTGCCCTTGTAGAGATTTCAAACCGGACACAAAAGGAGCGCAGATGTGAGGGGTTGAAACAATCTCCAGGAAAGGTAAAAATCTCCAGGTATAAGATGCTATTTGATGTTTAGAATTTATGTCCTCATCCAAGCAGAAGAAATCAACTACAAGAGGGGATAGTTAGCAAGAGAGAGAGATAAATATCAATGAGTCATAAGAGTAACATCTTGCACCTCTTTCATCACTTTTCCCATATGAACATTACCACTACCACACAGGCCCTCTGACAAAAACCTACAAAACTAAAGAAATGTAAAGCATGTTAAAGGCCAAACAAACCAGTGGCTAACAGCCAGAACTCACCTTGGGGTTTTCAAGCTTGACCTCTTCGATCATAGCCACATCACCATCTTCATCTGTGGAGTGGGTACTAAATGAAATGTTTGCCTCAGAGCCTTTGGAGGTCTCTAAAATGTTGTCAACAAAGGTCCCTGAGGTTTCCTCAGTCTCATCAGTGGATCCTAGAGAAGATGATGACTTCTTCTTTGCTGAATGTTGGTTTAGGAACCTCCATCCAGCTACAAGAAAGAAAACGATCAAGAGTGGCCATATAAGTCAGTCAATAAGTAATAGTACCTGTGATATGCCAGGCCCTAAGCACTGGGGGTACAAAGAAAAGCAAAAGACAATCCCTGTTCTCAAGGAGTTCTCAGTCTACTGAGGGAGTCGACACATATACAACTATGGACAAAATAGCTATACACAGAATAAAAGGGAGGTAATCAATAGAGGGAAGACACTAGAATTAAGAAAAGTTGGAAAAGACTTCCTGTACAAGGTGGGATTTTAGCTGGGAGTTGAAGGAGCCTAGGGAAGCCAGGAGGCAGAGATGAGGAGTGAGAACATTTGAAGCATGGGAGACAGCTAGTGAAAATGCCTGGAATTGGGAGAAGAGTCTTATGTGAGGAACAGCAAGGAGACCAGGGTCAATGGATTAAAGTGCACACTGGGGGGGTGGGGGGTGGGGGAAGGGGGCGTGTGGTGGTTTCTAAGGTACAAAAAGTCTGGAAAGGTAGGAAGGGGCCAGGTGATGAAAGGCTTTGAATGCTAAAATGATTTCTTCTTTTGCTTTTTTGGAGGGGGAAGGCAGGGCAATTGGGGTTAAATGACTTGCCCAAGGTCACACAGCTAGTAAGTGTTAAGTGTTTGAGGTTGGATTTGAACTCAGGTCCTCCTGACTCCAGGGCCAGTTCCCTATTCATTGTGCCACCTAGCTGCCCCCTTTATTTTTTTTTTTAACAGAAGATTTTATATTTGATTCTGGAAATTATAGGGAGTCACTGGAGTTTATCAAATTAGAGCTGGGGTGGAAAAGGTGCAATTGGTCAGACCTGTGCTTTAGGAAGATTAGTTTGATAGTTCAATGGAGAATGAACTGATGTGAGACCAGTGACACCAACCTGGAGGCTAGTACAATAGTCCAAAAATGAAAAGCTAAGTGCCTGCACACGGTGGTGGCAGAGTCAGCGGAGAAAAGGGGGTATATGTGAGAGAGATTATGAAGGTAGACTGGAAAGAATCGAAAGGCCTTGGTAACAGACTGGTTAAGGGTGGGAAGGAAGTGAGAAGCCTGCGTGACTGGGATGGTGGCACCCTCAACAATAATAGGGGAGATTTTGGGAGGAAAGATAGTGACAATCACTTTAACAAGAAAACTAGTGAAGGACAGGACTAGCAGGTGCCTAGTGGTGAGCACGGACTTCCCTTTTTTTTGCTTGCCTGACTAATTTCAAAGTGTATTAGCAGCACTACCTCTCACTTCATAAAGACCCAATGGATGGCTGAATGCCAAATGCAGCAAAACAAATTTGGGTAAAACCTAGAAAACCTCATGGCTTTATATTTATAACAAAACCAACAGAAATAATCTGATTATCTCAATAGATGCAGAAAAAGCTTTTGACAAAATACAGCACCTGTTCCTATTAAAAACACTCGTGTATAGAAATAAATGGAGCTTTCCTTAAAATGATAGGCAGTATCTATCTAAAATCATCAGCAAGTATTACCTCTAATGGGGATAAGCTAGAAAGAAGCCTTCCCAATAAGATTAGGGGTGAAACAAGGAAGCCCATTATCATCACCAAATAACAATATTGTGCTAGAAATGTTAGCTTCAGCAATAAGAGAATAAGCAATGAAGAAACAAAACTATAATTCTTTGCAATTGATATGATGGTATACTTAAGAGAATCCTAGAGAATCAACTAAAAAAACTACTTGAAATAATTTACAACTTTAGCAAAGTTGTAGGATATAGAATAAAACCACACAAATCATCAACATTTCTATATATTAACAACAAAGCTCAGTAGCAAGAGATAGAGAAATTCCATTTAAAATAACTGTAGACAGTATAAAATATTTGGGAGTCTACTCGCCAAGACAAACCTAGGAATCATATGAACACAATTACAAACCACTTTTCACACAAAGTCAGATCTAAACAATTGGAAAAATATCAATTGCTCATGGGTAGGCTGACCTAATATAATAAAAATGACAATTCTACCTAAATTAATTTACTTATTCAGTATCATACCAATCAAACTGCCAAAAATTATTTTATAGAGCGAAAAAAATAATTTAAAAAATTAATCTGGAAGAAAACCTCATGGTTTTTAAGACTGGAATGGACGTTGTAAAAATTAAATAAAGACCAGAACAAATATTTTTGGAGAGCAAGGTAATATAAAATAAGAGTCATGGGACCTATGATATCCTTAAGCCTAGGCATTCCATTGCTAGGATTTTAACTTGAAAGTATAGAAAGGAAGAAAATGAACTTAATTTCCCAAAACATTAACGACCATTCTATTGTTAATAGCTAAGTATTGGAAGCAGCCTATGTGTCCAGCAATTGGAGGACGGTTGAATAAAATATGGTGTGCTGATACATAGTGCCAAAAAAGGGATAAATACCAGGCATGCAGAAAATATAGAAAGACAAATACAGGGTGATATGGGGTGAGAGATGATGTGAAGAAAAAGAAGGCAAGGTCAAAGGCATCAGAACTGCAGATGCTGGGGAGGCCAGGTAGCACAGCAAGTGAGAGCATTGGCTCCAGTGTCGGGATGACCTGGGGATCGAATCTGGGCTCAGACACTTAGCACCCACCCAGAAACACCTGGCCGTGTAACCTTGAGCAAGTTACTTAACCCCAATTGCTTAAAAAAAAAAAACTGCAGATACATCTGGAAGGGAACACAGAACAAATGCATTTTTTTGTTGTTTCTACTTGGTTAAATGCTGACGATTTCATGCAAGATTTTGTTCTTTTCTTTCTTTTTTTGGTATATTTATTTCACGGATTGTTTTCTCCCTTCTCATCCCCACTTCCTGGATTCCTGGGCCTCTTTTAACTCCCAGATAAAATCCCACCTTCTTCAAGAAGCCTTTCTTATTCCCTCTCAAGACTAGTGCATCTCCCCTGAGATTATATTCATTTTATCCTGTCTATATCTTGTTCACACACAGCTGTCTGCATGTTACCTCCCCCATTAGACTTCAAGCTCCTTGAAGACAGGGACTGTTTCTGTTTAACGTAATAGATGCTTAATAAATGTGTGTTGGCTTAATCTTTAAATAAAAGAGTAGTTTTGAACATTTTTCTACAGTTAAGTTCTATTTTCTCTTCCTATGACATTTTTAGGTTAAATACTAGCTGTAGAATGTCTGAGCTAAAAGGCATAAGAAGGCTTTCCAAGGTGCCTTGATAGCAAAAGGATGGACTGGAAGACTTGTGCAAATTTCTTCTGCTTTATGATTCTGCTGTTATGATGATGATGGCGGTCACATTGAAAATCTACACAATAATGATTATAATGATGATAACCTTTATTCAGAGTCCAAGTTTCTGCCCAAAGGTATGGAAACACCCTCCAGAATGCAGCTCAGCAGCTCTCTTGTAACTTGTGGCCTTCAGGAAAGTGTGGGGTACTGAGAGAGTAAGTGACCTGACCACAGTCATGCTGTATGTGCCAGAGTCAGGATGTGAACTTCAGCCTCCCTGACTTCAAAAGTAGACTTCAATTCCCTCTGCCTTGCTGCCTCTCAGTTAGGGCAGCTTAAATTTATAGTGTTTTAGTCACTAAAATGCTTTTACCTATTATCATTTGACTTTTACAATAGCCTTGTGAGATAGTGCAAATACTATATCCTGAGTTTGTGCATGATGAAACTGAGCTTCAGAGAAGCTAAGCTAGCTATCCAACTGCTAGGACTTTAATTTAAAAAAAAATATGTTAAGGAAAACACTTAAATTTATAAAGATATTCATGATTGTTTTATTTAGTAGTAGAAGCAGCCTATGTGTCTGGCTATTGGAAGATGGCTGAATAAAATATGGTATGTTGGTGCAACAGAAAATTATAGTGCCAGAAAAGAGGAATAAATACTAGGATGCATATAATGTATTAGCTATCCTGCTCATAAAATGGGACAGACAGGATGCTCAGTGGATGGAGCACCAGCCTCAGAGTCAGGAAGAGCCGTGTTCAAATCAAGTCTTGGACAATAATTGTATAACCCTGGGCAAGTCACTTAACCTTTATTTGCCTCAATTTTCTCATTTGTAAAATGGGGATAATGATCCCATCTATATCCTACGACTGTGTGAGGATCTAATGAGATAACAATTGTAAAGCACTTAGCATAGTAGCCAACACATAGTAAGCACTATATAAATGCTAGTTACTATTTTTGTTGTTGTTATTGCTAGAATGAAGATTACAAGCTAGGAATCAGTGTGTTAGAGTGGAAAAGCACTAGACTTTAAGTGAGAGGAATGAGGTTTGAGAACAGGCTCTCTAATTTCCTGGTCATATGTATCATGGGCCCCTATTCATGTAGGACATGGGAAGGCCACGTATACTCTAAGGTCTCAAGCCTCTTGCAGATCTAACATTCCACAAGCTTTAACATCTTCTGATACCAAGGCCAATGTTCCTTCCTCTATATATGAATTCGGCAGGGGAAGCTACTGGACTTCCGATTCAGGACAGGATTTTAAATAGGACATCTCTAAAACTAACACCACAAAATGAGGAGTGACTGACCTTTCTAAATAAAACAGTCCCTGGGCAGCATTTCCTAGATACCCGCCTAGCCACCCTTTTCAGGAGCTTTTGCTTACACTTTATTGGGGTTGAATGCTTGGGACTGAATTTTGAGCCTGCTCCCGCTTCACCCTGGGATGCTCTTCCTCTTCTTTTGGTGCTTCTGGCATTCTCTTCCTCACTGTCGGATTCTGTGTGGAAGGTGTCCTCTCCTTCAGGTGCAAGAGATTCTTCAGGCACTGGAGCCAAGTTAACCATGGTGAGGTGCTCACTTCGTGCCTTCTCCCTCTCATACTGCCGGCTTAAATCACTTTCTTCTGCAAAAACATGGGAAATATACTTTGTTGTCCGCTGCCGACCTTCATCTTCCATGAAACCCTGAAGAGATAAGATTAGGTTAATCACACTGGGAAACTGATTGAGAATACAGAGGGGGCATGTTTCAGGGACTCAAATCACAATTGGTGAATAAAGGATGGTTATTCCAAAGTATTATTTTGCTCCCAACAGAGGATGAAAAATCAGTATATTTGGAGTCAGAAGACTTGGTTTTAAAATCTGTCTGCCTGACCTTGGGAAGATTATGTGCCCTCCCTGGGACTGGGTTTTCTCAACAGTGAAATGGGGGTAGATGGACTACATGCACTCTAAAGTTTTTTTTTTCTACCTCTAATTTTTACAAGATATTGGCACCATTTAACAACCTGTGCCAGTTTCCCCACCTGCAAAAGCAGTTCATCCCAATGTCATGTTAGGGATGAGAAATCTAATACAACAATTTAGCAATCTTAAAACGAGCCAGTTGATTCTTGGTTATCTCTAGTGATGGAAGGCATGTACAGCTTAAGTGATCAAATCCTAAAGAATGGCAAATCCTGGCTTTATCCAGAAATTTCAACCTCTTCCCTGACCAGATTGTTTTCTGGGATCATACAGAATTCCATTTTTTTTTTCTATTACCTATGTTAGTGAGTTGCTGACAGACTAAGCACACTGACCAAAAGGCTAACAATCAGAAGGCAGAAATACAAAGTATCTGAACAATTCATAAATTGGCCACCAGCCCCTAAATAACAGAGCTGGTTTAATCATTCTCAATAATGGTGACCCACATTTATATAGCACTTTAAATTTTTTAGAGGGTTTTCTGAACAGTAACTTTGTGAGATAGGTAGGGCAAGTATAAAGCCCCATATTATAGAAAAACAGGTTCATCTTATTGATTCTTTTTTTTTGGAGGGGGGAAGACAAGGCAATTGGGGTTAAGTGACTTGCCCGAGGTCACACAGCTAGTAAGTGTGTCGAGTCTCTGAGGCCACATTTGAACTCAGGTCCTCCTGACTCCAGGGCCAGTGCTCTATTCACTGTACCACCTAGCAGCCCCCTATGGGCTCATCTTAGAGGTTAAGTAATTTGCCTGTGGTTATAAACCTAGAAATGATTAGAACCAGGACTCAAACTCAAGATTTTTCTGAAGAGAAGTCTACTGCTTTTCCCACTTGCAACATGGTAGTCCTACCTAGTTTTCTGGCTCAGTCAAGTGCGTTTTTTTATCTCTGAATTTTTATTATATCTAGAGACAAATCAAATCACTAAATGTGAGGTGATGTCACAATATTACCTTGACCACTTTGTATCTCTCGAGTAGACGACACAACATCCTTGCTTCTAATTTCCCCACATTCATAGCCATCCGCACTTCAGCCTGGGAAATACCTTTGGTGCCTCTGCTTTCAACTGTTTGGAACAAAAAGATAATATTCATTTATTCAACAAAAATTTGCTTAGAGCCTACTAAGTATAGAGCATTGTGCTAAACAATGGGGGAAACAAAGATAGATTAATACTACAAAGGTTATGAGTTGATCTGCAGAAGTCACCAAGGAGTAAGGCTATTTTTTTTCCTGGAAAACATAGATTTTTAAAGGCAGTAGAATACTCTAGTGCAATCAAATCCGTGAGATGCTGCCATCTCCTTTGAGTTAAAGTATTGTACTAAATACTAAGATATCAAGTGCTGATTGTCCAGATACGTTTCTCCTTTATTCCTTAACATTGAGACTTCATAGAATTTCAGAGTTGGAAGTAATCTCAGATATCACTTAATCTAAGTGAAAGCTGGTATGTCTTCCTAGTGATCTTTTACAGAGGCTTTTCCTAAATATAAAATATGAAGGCTGGTAGGAAGAAGGTACCTGCTACTTTCTGAGAAAGCCATGTTGCCTGGGGTACAATGGAGAAGGCAGTGAACATGGTATTGTAAGACCCAAGTTTGCTTCCTAGCTATGCAATTTTCTTGTTAGAATGTACATTTCTTGAGGGCAGGGCCTGTTTTTGCCTTTCTTGCGTTTAGCACATAGTAAGCACTTAATAAATATTTGCTGACTGACCTCAGTACTGGTAATTTAACTTCCCTGATTCTTGACTTCTTGAAATATAAAAGGGGATCAATCAACCAATCAACAAGCATTTATTAAGTATCTTCTCTATGTTAGGCATTGGGAATACAAAGAATGAAATAGTCCTTACTGTCAACTTGTGGTAACAACCTCACAGATTTGTACCGAAGTTCAAAAGAGTTAATGTATATAAAATTTAAAATCATAAAAACATACAAACTCACATACATACTTATCTGTGTATACATATACACATATCAGCTAAGATTATTTTTTTCTATTAACTAAGATCTTTGAGACAAGGGAACCATAGTTAATTGTTAAATCCCCTCTTAGAGGACACTGAATAGAAATTAAACTTTTTTGATGATTTGCTATCCATGTGACAATGTATGTAAAGTACTTTGCCAGTAGTAAAGGACCATAAAAAATACAAGATATCATCAATTACTATACTTCAACGCTCTGTAGTCTATTGTGGACATTCTCTACACCTGTTATTATACTATGCTATAATGTAGTAATGTCCTCAGGGGCTATTAAGGTATATTGTGATAATGACAATAATAAGAAATGCTTTTCTACCATTTAAAAAAACACATTTTCCTACCATTTAAAGGTTAATAAAACACTTTCTCCATAATTCCCCAGGGAGCTAATCAGTGCACACGCTAATATAACCACTTTATGAATGAGAACTGCAGACCTGTGGTCTTCTGACTCTTAAGATATTTTGCCAGAACTGTACCAAATCAAGAGCTCCAGAGAGTTGTGCTTTTGGAGTTGTGTATATAGTGCAAAGTGCCCTGGGTTTGGAGTCAGAGGACATAATAAGATCAGGGTGGTTTTGGGCATGTACTTGTCTTCTCTAGCTGCCACTCTCCTTATGTGTAAATTGCTTAACTTCTTTCATTTCACCCATCCATAAAATGAGGATAATAATAGCACCTTTCTCATAGGAATATTGTAAAGATCAAGGGAGATATGTGAAGTGGCTTACAAACCTTAAAGCGTTACATAATGAACAAATGAATTTTAGCATTTTAAGTGCTTACTAGGAGCAAAGTACTGTGCTAAGTTTTAGGGATGAAAACTGAAAAGTAAGACCACTTCTATCAAGGAGCTCACATTCAATACTGGAAGACAACACATATAGGAGATTTCTGCTGCAGTGCAGATGTAAAGGCCCAAGTTTTCTTTAGAGTACAGCAGCAAGGTAGATGGGAATGCATCTTCTTTAATGGCATTTCTAGTAATAAAATCCTATCTGTTTCTTAGGTTAAACCATCTGATGGTTCCAACAACTTTAGGGTCCAGAACTTTTTCCTCCTGGAAAAAGGGCCTGTGGAGGAGGTAGGGGCTCCGGCTATTATTATTATGGATGTCTTTTCCCATCGAAAGATGCCTGAGGTCAATGAGGATCACAGATTTTTGGGGGGAATGAGTATTAGAAATCTAGCCCAGTCTTTTCAATTTATAGATAAAGAAACCAAGGTCCATAGAGGCTCACAATCTGTCCAAGGTCATAGAGGTCCCAAGAGGCACGGAGAAGGTTCAAACCCAGGACTGATTAGATTTGGGATTAATATTTTTCATACCAAAACCTGAGAGGTTGTGCTTTTCCCTCTTCTAAGAAATGAGGCTAAAATCCCTCCATCCTAATAACAAAATAGACAATACAAAAATGCACATTGTGGCTCCTATCTCTTTACTGTCTCAAACTGGGTAGGACTAATACACTTCATATTAAATCTAATTATTAGCAAAGAAAATTGATGCTCTCATGCATAACAAAGTAGTAATTATAGAATGAGTATGCAATTTCACAGCCCCCTTCATTCCTCCTTTTCAAAGCTAAATCCAGGCCTGCCTCTACACTAATCTCCTTAACACTTTCAATTTCTCTCTTTCTGCCTCTTAATGCTCACATTTTTACTATTTTAAAAAAAGCTTCATTTGCCCCTGCTACCCCACTTTCTATTTCTTTTTCTCTTATAGAGAAATACTTCAAATGAGTGGATTCCCAATATCACTTCCAATACCTCACAGTATCTTTAACTTTCTATAGGCATGCTTTATGCATAGTTGATACTCAACAAATCTTAATTGAATGAATGAATGAATGAATGAAAAAATTACTGCACCTGACTTCCATTCCCACTTAAGTCACTGAAACAGTTATTCGCCAATCACCTAACCAACCTCAAGAAGTTACCGAAAGAAACTCACTCAGGACTAGTTTTCCAAAACAATCCTTAACAAATAACTGAATGAAGGCTTCCTTCCATAACTTTCCCCTGTTCCTTATTTAATTTGTTTGTTTTGGTCAGTGGTATTTATTACTATTCTCCCAGGCTCCTTAATCCAAACTCTTCTCTACTAGTCAACAAGTTCTGTTGGCTCTGTCAGTTCTTCCTTTAAAATGTTCCTTCTCCATTTCTACTGCTTTAATCAATGCCTTAATTACTGTATAGCTTTATCCTACAATATCCTAATTAGTCTCTCTGACTTCAGTATTTTCTCTCTTCAATTCATTCTGAAAATGCCACTAGTTGAATCTTTCTAAAACATAGCTTTATTATGTTCCTCCCTACTTGAAGCACCTAAAAACCCCACTACTAAGCACTTATTTGGTGTTTAATAAAAGCTTGCTGATTAAGATCCCAAATGGTTTGACTCGAAATTCCCTAAACTCACATTCAACTACTTCCATCAACTTGGCCCTATGCTTTTTTTTTTTTTTTAAAGCAATTGGGGTTAAGTAACTTGCTCAAGGTTACATGGCCAGTTATTTCTGGATGTGGTGCTAAGTCTCTGAGCCTGGGATTCGATCCCCAGGTCATCGCGACACTGGGGTCGGTGCTCTTATTTGCTGTGCTACCTGGCCACCCCTGGCCCTATACTTTCAATGCAATCCAATAACAACAGCTCCTATATATAGTTCTTTAGTCTGCAAAGCCCTTTACTCACAAGATTTCACATACAAGTACTTCAAGAATTACTGCCCCCATTTTATAGGTTGGGACCATTTAAAACAATCCAGGATCCAAATTACATCTTCTATCTCCAAGGTTGTTTAGTGCTATTTCCACTCTATCATGGAGCCATTTTTATTAGTTATTATTCAGAACAAAGATCCTCTAACTCCAATAAGAACATTTATTTTTACCATTCCCACATCATATTAATTCCTGCTTCCACACCCTTTTTTTGGGGGGGGGGAGGGCTTTTTAGAGGGGGAAGGCAGGACAATTAGGGTTAAGTGACTTGCCCAAGGTCTCACGGCTACTTTTGTGTTAAGTGTATGGGTCTGGATTTGAACTCAGGTCCTCCTGACTCCAGGGCCAGTGCTCTATTCACTGCGCCACCTAGCCACCCCTATCTGCTTCCACACTCTTGCTTATGTTTGTTTGTTTACTGTCAATAATGTCCTCTCTAGCTCTGAACTTCCATAATGGAGCCAATCAAGAGCCAATCCCTTCCTGAAGAGTTCTCTGGTTAACTTCATTCCATAATGATTTTTCCTCTCTTAATTCCCACGGTACTGACTGTCTATAGTTCAATGCTTCTTAAACCCCATATGGAGTTGTGATCCATAGTTTAAAAAGCACTGAAGGGGTCTCGAGTGGAAAAAGTTTAAGAAGCCCTGGTCTAAACTATACAACCTTCCATTAGATTTCTACTGTTCTCTATTTCATGCATATGTATTTGACTTTTCAATAATTCATAAGCTCCAAGGATAATGGTAGTATTTTCTATCGTCTCAGTGGCTAGCATAATGCTGCTAAATTGATATAATATAAAAGGAATTATAGATTAAACTTGAAAAGGAGTGGAAAGCAGAGCTAGAAGTCTATAGTGAGGGTCTAACAGTCAAGCACTTAATTCTTTGCATGGGCTTCATGTCATTTTTGTCTGGTAGAAAAATTCAGAATGAAAAATTTCAGGATCATTAAACAAACAGAAAGAAGAAAGACAGTCTGATACAGTGAAAAAGTCATTACCCTGAAATTAGATAACCCAGGTGCTAGTCCTTACTCTGTCACTAACTAGGTGTATAAACTCGGACAAGTCACTTTACTTTTTTATTTTAAGCAATTGGGGTTAAGTAACTTGCTCAAGGTTACACGGCCAGTTATTTCTGGGTGTGGTGGTAAGTATCTAAGCCCGGATTCGATCTCAGGTCATCCCGACTCTGGGGCCGGTGCTCTCACTCATTGTGTTACCTGGCTGCCAAGTCACTTTACTTTTCAGGGCTCAATTTCCTTATCTGTATGTAATATGAACACTTCTTACCTCTGTGCTGATGGGTGATAGATTGAGGCTCAGAATGAGACACATTTTCACATATGGCTAATGGGTGGATCTGTGGGTTTTGGTTTTTTTTTTATAAGACTATTTTGGGAGGGGACTTTTTTGGGGCAGATTTTGGAGGAATAGTGATACTGATACTAAAAAAGGAAGAAAATACCAAAAAAAAAAAAGTGTCCACAAATAATTTTTAAAAAATCAGCGGGAGAAAGAAGCATGTTTAGAAGTAGACTTAAACAAGCAAGGCAATGTCTGAACTCTCAACACTGTTATATGTTAAGCTTGAAATACACAAAATTTCCACACTGTACACAGTGAAGATTGCTGAGTCATTTTCTGGTTTCTCTCTCTCTTTTTTATATAAAGAAATGTTCATATTTGCATATATATTCATAATAATAAAAAGGAAAATTTTAAAACATAAAATGAACTAAATGGACCGAACTACAAAACAACTATGCCAGAAAAGGTTGTTTACACTGATCACTAACAACATATAATACATTGCTTTAAGGTTTATTCATCCTTGATCAACAAATAAGGGCAACTTGAGAGCAGTGTGTGAATTGTGAAGGGGAAAAGGGTTCACTCTAAATGCATTCTTACTCTATTTAAGACAGCCTTGGCAAATAAATATAGCAGTTTCTCAGTACTACACAGTGTTCCCCCAACCTGACCACCCCCCAGGAAGCTCAATGCTGTTAAGTGAAATTAAATCAGTTTTCTTTACTACTCACTGACCCTCTGCTGCTAACCCCTCTGGAAAAGCCACAGGCGGACAGCTGATTATGAGGTTTGCTTTTCTCTCTCATTTGTCTTCTTTCATATTTAGGAAATAACACAAAGTTTCAAATCCCACCTCCCCACATCAGGTACGCAGAAAAGCCCAGGTCCAGCTACACAGCCTTCTTTTGACCACAAAGTCTTATGAGGTTCGCAACAGCAGAAAAGCATGGTCAGAAGATGCCTTTACGTTACAGTTATCATAAAGATCTTTCTTGTGACTAAGAATCCACATTTTTTATACATGGACAAAACACTTAAAAGTTAAGTTAGTTCAGAAGCATGATTAGATGCATAAAACATGATAATGCTTATAACCTACTTAGTTCATAAGTCTGGGTTAGCATGTCTCTCTCATAGACGATGTCCACAGGCTGGATCACCTTGGAAATCACCTCATCATCATCATCATCATCTTGATCGTGATCATCTTCAACCTTCCGTTTAAATTCTTTCAGTAGCTTTAGGCATCGGACCATTACATGTGTTCCTAAGAATATAAGCAAACAGCTTTCAGTAAAGAAAAAAGTAATGGTATCAATATATATGTAAGCACAAAAACAGAAATTCAACAAGTCATAAATCTTTTTACATCAAGAGTAAGAAAATTTTCTGCATCAATTTTGGCAAGTCACTTTACTAATGAGCCTTGGCTTCCTGATCTGTAAGAGAAGGGATTGTGTTTCCTGACCTTGTGGAGTGTAAAGACTCCTTTTTTACCTTAAAAAAATGAACTGACTCTTCTATGATAGAATTTATAGCATTATTATCAAATGACTGAGGAAAAGTGAAAAGAAGCTACTAGGAATTCAGCAAAACTTTTAAATGAACTTGTTAACAATGGCTATCTACACATATTTGAAAAATAATCATCCATATATGTAACAAACCTTGGTTCAACATATGGAAATATGTTTGCTTATCTGATATACTGAGTCATGCCATCTGTTTTGCTGAAGGCAAATAAAGATCAAAATGGTGACCCTTGGTATGCATAAAATTTGAAGGCCTGCCCCTAATACTCTCCAGGGATCACAAGTTGGGAACCACTGGACTAATCAGATGATCTCTAAAATCCTTTTCAACTCTTAACATTTTATGATCTATGATCTAAATCAACCTAATGGACAAGTTAACCTGAAATTTTTTGTTGTGAAAATTCTGGTTTGTGCCTATAAATACCCTGGAGTCATAAGCCCAGAAGTATCTCAACTATGGGAGAGAAATAGCAGTAGGAAAAGAAGAGTTCTGGGCTCTAAGTCCTGGCTCTGTCACTAACTCAGACAGCTCTGGGTCCTTGTGCATAATATCTACTGACATTTAAAACACTGTTAATTTTGAAAAGCACTTTACATGCCGAATCTTGGTTGAACCTCACAACAGCCCTCTCAGGTAGGTAGTACAGGCATTATTATCCCCATTTACAGGTAAGGAAACTGAAGCTCAGAAAAAGGAAGTCATTTAACCAAGTCTTTCTATATCTACATCTAGAACACTACCTAGTATATACCAACATACTGCTTGATCTCTTTCAAGAGAGGTGGCTGCTCTAAATGATATTTCAGGTTCCCTCTAGATCTAACATTTTGTGTCACAAGGTTCCTTCCTAGGAACCTTCTATGTCTGAAGATTGCTTCCCGCTACAACATATAGGTATCTATATGTGTGTATATGTACATATATATATATATATGCATGTGTGTGTGTGTTTAAAAAAAATCATATAATGTATAATAAATGATCTACCAAATCTTTAACACTGACTGCCACTTTCATTGTCTGTTTTGGTAGAGCAGCTAACACCTCCAGAGTACCTTTCAGTCCCAGCTCCTAGACAACCTCAGCAGTAACAGTTAACTCCATCAAACATAGAACCTGAGACTTAAAGTTGGAAGCAACTTCAACAATTGTATAGTCCAATCCTCTTATTTTATACAGCTATGGAAACTGAGGGTCAAAGAAGGTAAATGACTAACCTGAGGTCATAAAGGTCGTTCTTCCCTAGTCCTAGTCCTGAACTATTTTCTGCCCTTCAGAATGGCTGTATGAAATTCTTTACTTAGCAGCACACAATGTCTCCTAATCAACTGATTCATGCTAATGTGCTAAAAGGCTACAGAACCCAACCTCCTATAATATTCTCCTTTCCCTCCTAGGTAACAAAATATTTATTTTGACATTGGTTTTATGGGGACCTATCATTAGCTAACCTAGAGGATTCTAGTGGAATGAAAGATAGGGACTCATAGGCTAATTTGGGATATTTGGGCACTGGGGTTCTTGTTACCATATCCGTGTAGGCAAATGTCTATGCTTCTATACATAGCACAAGAATATAAGATGACCTACAAGTATCACTGATAATCTCTGAAAGCATGTTCTAATCACAACACTGCCCAATACAAAAGTCTTCCGTATTCCTACTCCTTAATATGCAGACTCAAATCCAAACTCCTTAGTTTGACACTGAAGGCCTTTCATTCTCCAACCCCTGTCTATATTTATGAAACCCTTACCTTGTATGAGTCACTTTACAAAGACCCTATGTTTCAAGCAAAATTACACTAATCACTGTTTACAAAACAAATTCCACACTTGCCCACCTGTTTCTGCTGTTTTATCTGTTTCCTCCCTAGAATTTCTTTTTAATCTATTCTGACCTCAAGATGCAGCTCAACTGCCTATGAAGCCTAACCTGATCCCTACAACAATATATGGTCTCTCCCTCATCTGAATTCATATGGTGCTTTGGGTACCACATCATTCCCATTAAAATAGGAACTCTGGCTTCATATGGTACACCTTCTTACATTCTGCCTTCTATTAAGGTCACATACTCATCTTTCTCTAAACTCCTTGAGGGCAGGACTAGTACAGAGTAGATTTCATACTTGTTGAATTTAACTGGTTCACCATGGGGCATATGTCCTGCTGAGGCAATGAACAACCCTAAAAAAGGCAAGAGTAACTATGACAGAACATGATGACCAGCATGAGGCAGTAGCAGCTAATGGATAAAATAAACAAACAATCAGAAGACCTGAGTTATAGTAATAGCTTTGCTGCACCCCTGGTATACAGTATACACTAACTCAACCAAAGCACTTTCTATACCTCAGTTTCCCCAGGTATAAACCTCAATTTTCCTAGTAATATACCATATTCCATCCTTTTCACCTAAACAGCAAAAGGTTATTTAGGTCTGAAAAAAGCCAATGAAATTAGAGGCCTGGTTCAAAAAGAGATGTTTATAAAGTCTTCTGAGCTTAGTGGAATAAAGGATTATAATAATAAAAAGTACCACTGTCACCAACCCCAATGTAAACCCCAAGACTTAGGATGAATCAAAAGATATTTTTTTAACATGACTGACTAGACACCAAAAACACTTTCTTCCAAGACAGCAACATAATAATAATGCACTTAAGAGAAATGCAGTCAATTTTCTCCTAGTTAACAACCAAATGCTTTTTTTCCCCTCTGTTTTTAACTTTCTTAAGAGACTAACTAGCCAAGATGTACAGAATAAGTGTCATAACAGATACTAATGAAAGCAAATAAACTGTATGAGTGCTATGGTGGGCTCTATTGGGAAAGGAGAATGCTATTAGATCACTTTTCCTTCATATCAAAGCTATGTGTACCTTTTCCTGGGTCACTCCCAAAAACCTTTGACTTGACAAAACTATTTATCAGTCCTTTTGACATTCCTCAGGATCCTACTGTTATTCACCTGAAATCTCTTCTGCTGAGCATTAGATGCACCATTTCACTAAAAGTTTTGGCTGCTCACAAATGGTGGTTTATTCATATTTTAAATTCAAAACAGTTGAATTTCTTTTGTCAAAGGCCTATAGGAATACATTTTAAACTATTTAAATATGTTTACTATGTGCTAGTCCCTGCCCTCAAGGAACTTAAGAGAAAGATAAGTATACAAGTATATAAAAGATACAAGTATATATAGGAGTATATAAGAGAAGGTAGAATATTTGTTGTTCAGTCGTTTCAGTTGTGATTAACTCTTCATGACCCCATTTGGGGTGTTCCTGGCAAGGATACTGGAGTGGCCTGCCATTTCTTTCTCCAGCTCATTTTACAAATTAGGAAACTGAGACAAGAAGGATTAAGCGACTTGCCCAGGGTCTCACAGCTACTAAGTGCCTGAGGCTGGATTTGAATTCAGGTCTTCTTGACTCCAGGCCCAGTGCTCTAGCCACTGCACCACCTAGCTGCCCAGGAAGAATATAAGAAGACACTATAGGAGGGACTCCCAAAGTATCAAATGAATTCAGATGAGAGAGATCACATTTTGTTGTAGGGATCTGATTGGACTTCAAAGGCAACTGAGCTGGGTCTTGACAGATAAGTCAGAATATATCACAAGGAAATTATAACGAGAGAATATTCAAAGCAGAGATTGGGCAGGCCAGTATGAATGATGATAAAAATAACAATACCCTTCTCTAAAGAAAGCACAACAACACAGTGAAAGAGGCAAAGGAGCTTGAAGTACCTTAGAGATCATCCTTGGAAAATTCTTTCAACTCCTTCCCCATGTGCCCATGTGGTATAAAAACCCAGACTTAAGAATTCAGTAAGTCATATGATTACAGTTATATACAAGGATAATTCTAATGCATGCTTAATTCTACACATAAGAACTCTAAGGCTTGGAGAGGGAGGCTGACTTGGTAAGACCCAGTCTTCTGCCTCTAAATCCAGAACTCTTGAAGCATTCCAGCACAGCTCTAAACTACCTCATTATCATCATATTTTTGAGATGAAGAAACAGATTCAGAACAATAAAGTGATTTGCCCAAAGTCACTCACCTAGTATCAAGGCTAGAATGGTGCTGAATTTTTATCCTCCCAAATGTGTATTGGTATCTCTTATTCTTAAATCATCTTAATTTCTGAACATATCCCTTGTCCCTTACCTAATGAAAAAACCAACTGATATATCGACTAAGTCAAGTCTGACAGTATACATAATATTGCATCTCTGAAAAGAGGAAAGGTTGATACATTTTTTTTTTATTTTTTGGTCTTTATTAATTTGTTTACTTTTAGTTTACAGGATTCAATTCCACAATTTCTTGAGTTTCAAATTTTCTCCCCTTCTCTCCCCTCTCCCACTCCCCCGCAACGGCATACAATCAAGTATAAGATCTGCAAATACTTTCACATTAGACATTAGTCGGGATATAAAGACGAATTGTATCAGATGGAATGAAAAATGGGAAAGAGGAGACAAAAACAAACAAGAAAAAAGAAAAGGATCCAGTAGTTTGCTTCAATCTGGATTTAAACTCAGTTCTTTTTCTGGATGCAGACATCTTTCTCCATCATGAGTCTTTTGGGATTGACTTATAACACTGCATTGCTGAGAAGAGTCCAGTCTATCAAAGCTGGTTGTCACACATACGTTGTGTCTGTAATTGTATACAAATTTCTCCTGGCTCTACTCTTCCCATTCAGCATCAGTTCGTATAAGCCTCTCCAGGTAAATGTGAAGTCCATCTACTTGTTTTATATAGCACAATAATATTCCATTACATGCATATACCACAACTTGTTCAGCCATTCCCCAATTGATGGGCACCCCCTTAATTTCCAATTCTTTGCCGCCACAAAAAGAGCTGCTATAAATATTTTTGTACATATGGGTCTTACTAGCACTTCTATGATCTCTTTGGGATACAACCCTAGAAGAGGTATTACAGGGTCAAAGAGTATGAAATTATTTATAGCCCTTTGGGGTTATAAATTCCAGATTGCTCTCCAGAAAGGCTGGATTAGTTCACAAATACCATCAGCAATGCATTAGTGTTCCAATTTGCCCACATCCTCTCTAGCATTTGTCATTTTCTTGTTTTGTCATCTTAGCCAATCTGACTGGTGAGATGTGGTACCTCAGAGTTGTTTTGATTTGCATTTCTCTAATCAAAAGTGATTCAGAGCATTTTTTCATATGCTTATAGATATCTTTAATTTCTTCCTCTGAAAACTGCCTGTTCATATCCTTTGACCATTTATCAATTGGGAAATGACTTGCATCCTTATAGATTTGACTCAATTCTGATACATTTTCTTAATTCTTCTCTAGGGTCAAGATTCTAGTTCATAACTACACAGCATTTACTTGGGGGCCTTTTTTGGGTAGTCCAATAATTTTTAAATGATCTCTTCTGGATCTATTTTCCAGGTCAGTGGTTTTTCCAATGAGATATTACACATTACCTTCTATTTTTTCATTTGTTTGAATCTGTTTTATAGTATCTTGATTTCTCACAAAGTTATTAGCTTCCAATTGCTCCAATATAATTTTGAAGGAATTATTCTCTTCAGTGAGTTTTCAAAAGTTCTTTTCCTTCTGGCAAATTCAGCTTTTTAAGGCATTCTTCTCCTGACTGGCTTTTTGGGCCTCTTTTGCCATTTGAGTTAGTCTTGTTTTTAAGGTATTATTTTCTTCAGTATTTTTTTGGGTCTCCTTTAGCAGGCTGTTGACTTGCTTTTCATGATTTTCTTGCATCATTTTCATTTCTCTTCCCAATTTTTCTTCCACTTCTCTTACTTGATTTTCAAAATCCTTCTTGAGCTCCTCCATAGCCTGTAACCAATTCATATTTTTCTTGGAGGCTTTTGATACAGAATTTCTGACTTTGCTGTTTTCCTCCCGCTCCATGCTTTGATCCTTTTGTCCCCAAAAAGGAATCTATGGTCTGATTACATTTCCTCTGCTTGGTCATCTTGCCAGTCAATTACTTGACTTTTGAGCTCTTTGCCATGGTAGAACTCTGCTTCCAGAATGGAGAGAGCTTTGTCCCAAATCGCTGGGGTTTTCACAGCTGCTGGAGCTTTCAGGAGGGTGCCCTCTCTACAGCCTGTACAAGCTGTGTGGCACACTGGCCACATACTCCCAGCACCACCACCCAAAACCGTGATCCAGATCCAAGTGGGTTAAAGCAAGAGCCATTACCCTCTGAATGGTCATTTGTAACCCCTACAATCAGCAGGCCAGGAGCTCTGGAAGTAGCCATGTGGCAGCAGTGACCTGCCGTAGGCCACCCCCCCCCCCTTCTCATCCCAGGGGCAGGAGCTGGACCACTCTCTTCCATTCCCCTGTTCCAGCAGAGTTCCACACTGACCTTTTACTTTTTTTTTTTTTTTTTTTTTTTTTGCGTTTATGGGTTGAGAAGTCTGGAAACTGCCACAGCTGCTGGTGATTCACTCTCCTTAAGTCTGCTCTAGGCCGCCCTGGGGCCAGAACCGCGTGGCTCACTTGGGACTGCATTCGGCTCCCGGTTCAGTGTGATAGACCCTTTCTGTTGGCCTGCCGGGCTGTCTTCAGCAGGAGACTTGTTTCTCTCTGTCACTTTGTGGGTTCTGTAGCTCTAAAATTTGTTTAGAGTCTTTTTTTTTTTTACATGTATTGGAAGTGATTGGAGTGGGAGCTCACGCCAAGTTTGAGCTTCTACCGTCTTTGGGGTCTTTTTTGAACCCAGAATATTCTAAGACCAGAATTCTTTCAACTACACCACAGATGTTTATGAGATATACCAATCCACACTTATAAACTCAATAGGTAAAACTATTAGAGAACATTGTTAGCATCTTGTTTCAAGGGATATTGTTGTCTTATAGGGTCTTTGAAGGCTTGACTTGAAAGAAGACAACAGTAAAAAATATACAAAGTCTAGTCCAGCTACTTTATTTTTTTCTCAGCTTTTAAATAAAAAATATATTACCGTGTGTGATAGTAATGGCAATTAAAGATTCCCCTGTATTGGCTTGGTTTTCAAATTGATTGTGTTAAAACCCAGAGCTTGTTAATCCCACCTGTGGGATGGATTTGTTGATGTGAAAAGAGAGTCCTGAACTGGGAGGAGCTGGTGACGTAGATTTGGAGAGACAAGGGAGAGGCAGAAGAACTTTTTTGGAAGCAGCATCTCGTGGAGGGAGAGAGACTAAGAGAATTGCTGGTGGCCGCTTTGAATTGCCCTGGACTTTTGAGACCTGCCCCCTGAGCTGCCAAGGACTGAGGAGACATGGCTGTTTTGCTGGTACTTTGTCTGTCTGTTTTGATGTTCTTTTGCCAGATTTGTCCACTAGTGAAAGACAGTCCTGTTGTTGAAGAAGTCCTGGAACCTGGCTTTTGGTTAAGAAGGCCTGAGACTGTCCTGCAGACAGAGAGTGAATACTGTCCACTGGTGAAAGACAGTGCTGTTGTTGCAGGGGTCTGGAGACTGTCCTGCAGACAGAATGAATACTGTCCACTGGTGAAGGACAGTGCTGTTGTTGCAGGGGTCTGGGAACCTTTCTGTTGGTTCAGAAGCCCTGAAGGATTTTCTTGTTGTATGTTTACAGAAATCCTGGGAGAGGGTTTTGCTAATGTTTTCAGGGGTTCTAGGACTGTTCTACAGACAGAGGATGAATTCATGAAGGGACTGGCAATATATCTTATGGCCTTGCTAAGCCTTGTCTCTCCAGGAACTAAGATTGCTGAGAACTTGCCTCATGTCAAGATGAAGAAAAGACCTCCATTTGGGTATTAAGTGCTGTGCTTAAACTTGATGTAACTCTGGGGTAGATTCAATTGTGATCCAGGGGTGGGGAACTTTTGACCTTTTTGTGCTCTGTGATTGACAAATGAAGGTACTTTACTTATGTTTGGAAACTAATCTCCATTTGACAAGAGGGGCTTTGTGGTGGACTAAATGAAGGTATAGCCTGGGGGTGGAGAAGTATTTAGAACTGGGACTTTGTAATTTATTGAATGATTGGAAGGTCCTGGGGTGGGGTAGTCCTTGGAGATTATTTAATCACACTTAGTAAATGCTGTATTTTGAATGATGTCATGTTTCAATCTTCTCTGTTCTTGGTTGGTCACTGAATAAAATGGAGAGCACCTATGCTGGTATTCTGAACCTTCTTGCCTTTGCTTGGCATTACATTACACCGTGTTTCCCGATAATTAAGACCTATCCCGAAAATAAGCCCTCCCCTTACTGTGTAAGATTCCTCTAAAATAAGCCCTCCTCCGAAAATAAGCCCTATTGAGACTGCTACTGTAGTGAAGGTGATCCCCTGCGCTACACGCTACATTACGG
>NW_027185694.1:31819892-31940875 GCF_028583685.1 Petaurus breviceps papuanus | reverse complement strand
CCCCCCCCCCCGGGTGAAACGGCACGCCGCGCTCCAAGCTGCATCCAATCAGAGCTGCAGCAGTGAGCGCGTCATCCTGTTCTTCCCCAGTGATTTGCTTGCTGGCGCCATTGAGAGCAGTGCCGTGGAGGAGAGCTGAGGCAGGACAACATAAGCCCTCCCCTGAAAATAAGCCCTCTGGTGTTTTTCTTTCCAAAAAAAAAAAAAAAATTTAATAAGACAGTGTCTTATTATCGGGGAAACACGGTACTAAATTGTTTCATTTCAATATTTTGAAAACTATATTTCAAAATATATCAAATTATTTTATCTGTAAAGAGATCTCTTGCTGTGAAAAAAAAACCAAAGTTGATTACGATTCATCTATAGGCACTGAGAGATAAATGGTCTGTGAGTTCACACTATCAGTGTGTGTCAGGGGCAGAGCTTGAACCCAGGTTTTTCTGACTCCTCTCAATTATGTTATGCTGCTTCTCAAGCATTTTGATTCTGAAGCACTTTCTAGAATACAGTTGCTACCCAAGTAACTGGAGAATATGACTAGGCTCTGATATAATTTTTCCTAAAAACTCAGTCTTGGGGAAATCCAAACAACTTCATAGTATAGAACAAAGTGAAGTGGATTAAGAATCAGGAGCCTTGGACTCTATTGCTGGCTCTACTAACAGCTGTATGACCTCTCTGAACCTCCGTTACGGTTTCATTTTGAGATAAGGACATAGGCCTAACAGCCCTCTAAGGTCCTTTCTACCACAAACATTCTGTGCTTTAAATATATGGAAACAATAAGTGTTGAATGTTGAGCACAAAAAAAAATAACTCTTTCTGGGTCAAAGTTCTGCTCAAAGTCCACAAATTCTCCTGAAGCATTTAGCACAAGAAGCCAGTAAACAAGTACTTAACATACATTGTTATATAGAACTGAGTCTATCATTGTAAGCACTGCTCAATTGTGAGCTTTGCATGAATAAGGCTTCTGTATCAGGTTTCTAACAGAAACTACTTGGTTAAAGAACTATGAGTGAAAAAGTGAATACCTATTATTTTGGGAGTGAAAGAAGTCAATAGTAAAAACTATACAAAGTTCAGCCAGTCATTTTATTTTCTTGTCAGCCTTCAAATAAAACTTCTTTTGTCCTATTAGCTATATTAGTGACATCACTGAAGCCCTCTTCTGATGGCTGGCTCATCGTGGAGTGATAGTCACCTTCAATTTTCAAAGACCATGACAGAGGGACTGAGCTCTAACAGGTCCCACCAGAATGGAAAGATTTTGAGGAAGGACTTAACACCCCATGTCCCTTATCCCATGAAAAGCCTACTATGTAAGCAAAGAAAAACTCATCATAAAAAGGTTGGTCAACATATTATGAGTTTTTTTCGCCATAGTATGAGCTGAATTATTGAAATGTATAGTTTGGGACAGATTTCAGCAAACTGGTTGATCGTCTTCCAGGCTGTGACTGAACTGGGGGAAAGAGGGAGTTGAAAGGCCCTCCAATGCAGAATCCATTTTAAGTTGGATCAAAAAAGCAGCTGAGAAATGCATACTGCTGGCTTCATGAATCATATGGGACCTATGCATTTGTAAAATTGAAATACTGCAAAATGCTTGTGAGAGAACAGTGACAAGATTCCCCTGAGGGCTACATGAAATAAGCTTTTTTCTACAGAAAATTCTCTATGTCAGAGAAAGTATTGTGTCGCTTCCCTCAATATGTAGCTAAAAAGTTAAAAGTATTCTCCCCCTTAAAAAGAAAATCTTAGCTGGAGTCTTTTATCATTGAGACAACAAGGGGAATGCTATTGTCGAACATGGATAGTTGAGAAAACAGAAACAGGGCTAGTAAGGTATCTTTTGCATGAAGCCAATCCCATATTGTGGAAGGGCTGATATTGGCAGAGTGCTATGCAGATGTTACCTTGACATAGTATAGTGGAAAAAATACTAGACTTTGAATTCAAAGCCTTGAGCTATACTATGGCTCCACAAATTACTTCACTGCTCTGGTCTTCAGTTTCATTTTTTTTTTAATAAAATGGGAATGACAAAACTTATACTCTAATTCTCAGGGGATTGTTAGGAAGACACTTTGCAAATTCAAAAGCATGGCACAAATGGGAGCTAGCTTTCTTATCTGCTTGCTAAAAATCTTAAATCAATATAATGGTGCTAATAACAATTTATATTAATATGGCCCTTTGTGCTTCACAAAGTGATTTCTCTCACCCCTAAAGTAAGCAGCACAAGGATTATTATTACCCCAGTTTTTACAGATGAGAAATCCAAGGTTGTGAGAGTTTTGGTGACTTGCCTAGAGTTTATTCCGCTACTAAGCATAAAAGCTGGGAGTGAACCCCAGACTTCCTGCTTCCATCTGCAGAAACTTTGGTCTCTATTTGAGTCCACTCTAAGGACTGGATCCCTGCTTAGAAAATCACACTGCTGTTGAAATAGTTAGGAAATTGCTTTTTGAAGAACAAATCTAGACTGTTCTGACCTCTGACCACCTGTGGTGATGGATTTGACTGTTTTTATCCTGAATGCTATGGTATGGATCTGGTTAAAAGTAGAAATCTAGGACATCACTGGAAGAGAACTAAATTTGGAGTAAAGGAGCTCTGGGTTCCAATGCTGGCCCTAATACTTACTGTGCGACCCCAGGAATGCCATTTAAGTATCTCTTATCTATAAAATGAGAATAGTAACATTTGTGCTACTTACACTTCAGGATTATTGTTGTAGAAAAAGCACTTTAATTATTATATTTAAACATATATACTATATGTATTATTATATACACATTATACTAAACAGTTATTCTTATTAGGTCAAATGACAAAGATGGAGCATCCACAAAATCTTATGTGGTGACTTTATTGGGACATAGAGGTAACACCAGGTTCTTGATGTGTATACCAACAAGATCAAAGCTTTGCCAGATTCTATCAAACTAGAAAAGCTAGAAATATAATCTTAGCAACAAACTATTTCTGTTTTCTTAGGGCTTGCCTAGATAAGTATGGAAAGGCTTATCAATATTAGGCTGGCCATCTGGTGATAAATTCATTGGCCATGGTAATTCATGAATCAAAATAGTACTCAATACTATGCATCCACCTTTAACTTTTTTTTTTGAGGGGGGAAGGAAAGGCTATTGGGGTTAAGTGACTTGCCCAAGGTCACATAGCTATTAAGTGTGTCAAGTGTATGAGGCTGGATTTGAACTCAGGTCCTCCTGACTCCAGGGCCAGTGCTCTATTCACTGCACCACCTAGCTGCCCCCACTTTTAACTTCTAAAGTGATATTGGCAGAGAAGTAGAAAATCACAAAATTTTTAGACCATCCAAAAATGTTAATTTAATTACTGGTATTTTAAATATAAAATCCTTGTGTGATGATCAACAAGTGGACATATTACTGGAGATACAGAATTGTACGGATCATTACAGTCTCATGACAAATGAAACTAGAAACTCCAATGTAGTAATAGCTAAATGAAAAGTTGGCTCACTGGTTGTTCCTGAAGAAATCAAAAATGAAGTTGGCAAGGTTGTTTTTATTGTATCCAGAGGCAACAACAAATAACATTTTATGAGATATTTGGTCACCTTGGATAGAGATGCTCATGATAAACATCTGCAAAAGTATCACTGTTAAAAAAATAGGGCAACTTTAGAAAAACATCTGCTATAGAGAATGAGGAGGGTGAGGTTATGAAGAATTTGATAATGTTTTGATAAAACAACATATGTTTTAATACTCATTGATTTAAATACAAAAGTTGGCTTGGCGAGGATGGCAAAATATAAGGTTCAGGAGTAAGAAATGAGAAAGGCTAAAAGTTTATAGCCTATACTGGTACTGCACACTTATATATCATAAATATTTTCTTTCAGAAGAGTTGAATGGTATTGGGCAAGAAACAACAATTACAATCTACTCAGAGGTCATTATTGAATCAGCTGTCTGTGTATGGCTAGCCCGCTGATTTATTTCAGAATTAATACAAAACTAGAACAAAAGTGAGAAAAAGATATGACATGCAAGTCAACAATTCCAATTTGACCTATTTAAATGAGCTGCTGAATTTAAATTCACCAAAAAATGGGAAATGGGGGCAGCTAGGTGCTGCAGTGAATTAGAGGACTGGCCCTAGAATCAGGAGGACCTGAGTTCAAATCCATCCTCACACACTTAACATTTAGTAGTCGTGTGACTCTGGGCAAGTCACTTAACCCCAATTGCCTAGCCTTCTCCCCTCCAAAAAGAAAAAAAAAGAGAAATAGATAGAGGAATGAATGGACAGCATAGATTATAAATATTTCCTAAAGAATTTAAGTGATAAAAATCAGCTGCTATAATGAAAACACCAAAGAGTTTGTAAAAGTTCCTAACCAGTAAACATTTATTCTCTTTGTTAAGTAGAAAAATATAGCAACCAATGACAATTATCAGTATAGGCTATAAACTTATTTGCAAAACTTCATAGAAGTGGATGATAGAAGATTATAAACAACTCTCATCTCATAAAACAGTAAGAAGTAATAGAGGGAAAAAAAAACCAAGTTTTAAAAGAAGGCTTCGTGAGAGACCCAAAATTATCTAAAAGGTATTTAAGGATGAAACAGAAAGAAGGATAACAGACAAAAAACAGAAAAGGTATGCAAAAATTTATTAAAAAGATGTATCCTCTTTCATCTTTAAGTACTTTTTGGATACTGTATTTTTAGTATTTGGGAAGCTTTCTCTTAAACTTATTTTTTCCCTCCACTGCAAATAGACAATGAACTGGATCCCAAACTGAAGAATGAAAAAAAAAAGTTGGATGACCTATGGAAAATTGAAATTCTTTTAATAAATCTGAGTTTCTCCCTAAAATAAAGGTCCATCATTTTTTTTTTAAGCAATTGGGGTTAAGTAACTTGATCAAGGTTACACGGCCAGTTATTTCTGGGTGTGGTGCTAAGTATCTGAGCCCAGATTCGATCCCCCAGGTCATCCTGACACTGGGGGCCGGTGCTCTTACTTGCTGAGCCACCTGGCCGCCCCCCATCATGTTTATAACACCAATATTCTTCTGGTGATGTTGTCTGTCATGATTCATGGAATGTCACAATTTTGAAAGAATTAATTTTAAAAATCAACCAAAGGACAATGAAGACGTGCATGGTAGCTGTGAACAGGCTGTAATATTCCAAATAAAAATTTATGTAGAAATGGTAGAAAGGATATTATCAGAAAAATGTAAGACTGGAAAAAAAGGTGGACCAGTCATACATTACAAGTGCAAGATAACTGATCTTTATCCAGCTTATTCTATCAGTCTTCAGGCAATGTCAAGTGATCTAAAGGAAGGCCCTGAGCATACTGGTTAGACACTCCCCCACCCCCCCATAGCAGATCTAGGGAAGGACACTGCCAAGAGTCACACAGACAGATTATGATCCACCATTATTGATGGAGGCATCCACATACGTGAAATTATTGATCAGCTGAAGAAGAATCAAGGATATTGAGAGAAAAAGGATTTTGCAGTCTGTGCACCCTAGTTGGTTGGTGCAGAGTGTTAAATTAATTGTCACACGTTTAACTTCTGTGTTCAGGAACATCCCAAAAGAATATCATTAGTCACAAGGGGGGGAGAGGCAAAAGTGTGTGACAGCATGATTCATTGTGATCACGTGTGTGATTTAATGTGACTCAGTGTGATCACATCACTAGTACTGAAAATTCAACAGGCAGCAAACTCTTCAATGTCATGAATAAGTGACAGAATATCCCACTTTTAAAAGCTTCCATTATAATCATATTCTAGAGCAAGAACTGAGCCTATATATGCATACTTCACTTAATGATGTTATTGGTTTTACAGAATATGATATTAGGGGAACTAAGAGTAACAAGTAGCAGTCAGTATCCTAGAAATCATGCTTAAAATGGGTGACTGTCATCCCAGTGAAGAATCCTAACTTTATGGCAGTGTCTGCTTATGAGGTATTCGCTATGAAGGAGATCAGGGCAACCTTATAAGGACTATGCCAAATATCTTACCCTCCCCACCAGTGCAGTGGGAATCACCTAGGCATGTGTCTCAAAAGGCCTGAATCAGTATCCCAGATCTACAACTCCTTTTGCCTGAGCTTGGACAAATCCCTTCAATTCGACCCAATGCACATTTATTAAGTACCTGCTGTGTGCAGAGCAGTGTCCTAGGAACTGGGAGAGATTCAAATTTTAGATAAGAAAGGGTCGTTGACCTCATGAAGTACTCAGTCTAGTACAAAGATATGATACAAAGTTAGATAACTATAATACAAAAGAATTTAAGTGTATTAAGAGATGAAAAACAAATGCCACATAAGGCAGGTCACTTTGACTTACCATGTCTGGGCCTCAGTTTCCTCATTTATACAATGAGAAGGTTGGATTAAAGTTCTTAAGGACTTCCAACCTATGACTGTTTGAGTAGCTTCTAGTTTTTTTCTTTTCTAAACACAGGTGTGCACCATCAACACGTGAAAATACAAACTTGCAGAGCTGACAAAATACACAGTGTTTATTTGCATTACAAGGCATTCTTTACTTTAAAAAAAAAATAGACTACATCTTTCCCTGCAGCACTTAAAATAAAATTCAATCTATAAAAATGATTTAAATGCAACTTTTCATGAACACAACTGCTACTTAAAGTAGGTACACCTGCAACATATGAAGAAATGTTCATCTATTTGTTTAATTTTTCTGTAATTCTTCATTCCTTGATATCGCTCATGGAAAAGAATAAATCTGAATTGTGCAAACAAGGTAAATTGAAATCTTGAGAAAAGTACACTGATAACTGTATAATTTTATTTTGCCCTATTGGGAAGGTTCTGAAGCTAGACTAGAGGACAAATTTTAATGTACTAGTTTAACAGGAAAGCTCAACCGGGAGAAATGTGTTTCTGCAAAGGGGAGTGAAGGAGAAAAATTTAACAGGTTAAAAACTGCAGGCTTAACTGATGAAGGCAAGCCCTTACTTGAACTGCTGAACCCTGGATGAAAAAATTATCCTTACTCCTGACCTGAGAGTTATCAATGACCCTCTTTAAAGGAAAGAAGTCAAGATAGACAAAAAGGGTTTACTGCTTTACTGCAGAATGAGGGTATCATGCCAAAGAGTCAACGAGTTTATTATCTTCCAGGACATTCAGTAATGGACCACATATATCCCTTATGAACTTGGATATTCCCCAAAGTGACAGGACATGAGTCTAACACGATCATTACCTTTTTTGGTTTTACAAGGTCCACTGTTGGGGTGAATTTCCTGTAAAGGGACTGAGACGACTTTGGCTAGGCCAGCATTCAGCATATATTGATAAAGGCGCTTAAATGTTCTTTCACAGAGACCCTGTCAAAATAAAATTCAAAGTCAGCATGAAGGAGTAATGAGATGATCTGTAACAGACAAATGAGCACAAGTCCAGAATGGAATTAATTTAAATATAATTCAGGTTACCACAGTTTTGTGCCATCAGAGAACTTGGCGAAGACAAAAAAGGATTATGAACATTTTTAGAAGCTACGAGATAATGATTACCCAAAAGGAATGGGAAATATATATATTTTCTTTTTGCTTTTTGGAGGGTGGAAGGTAGGGTAGTTGGGATTAGTGACTTGCCTGAGGTCACATGGCTAGTAAGTGTTAAGTGTCTAAGGTCATATTTGAACTCAGGTACTCCTGACTCCAGGGCTGGTGCTCTAGTCACTATGCCACCTAGCTGCCCCAGGAATGACAAATCTTTAACAGGGATCCAAATCACCAACTTCTCAACATATTCTCCATATAATCACCAAAAGTATTTTTTTTTTAAAAAGTGCCATACTGAACAGTGGAATGGAGTGCATGAGCAGTCAAAATACAGTTGTGAACTTTTTTTTTTAGCCGATTCTATGATTTCACTGGTGTATGGAACTTCCAAGGAGAAAACACCGTCTAACAATATTAAGAAACTAACAAACTGCTTTGCCACTTATAACGTTTGAGCGCTGCCTGGGGCCTGGAGAGGCTGAGTCAGAAGCCAGGATACATCATAAGGCAGGTTAAGAATCCAGACCTTCTGTCTCCAAGGCCAGTTTTCCCTCTGTTCTGCTCTGTGGCCTCTCTAAAATACACAATACATTGGATCACTCAACTGTAAGCAATTCTGTTTGGCTGACTCACGAACTGCCAGATCCTGAGGTTATATTCATCAGAGTTGTTGCAGAATGGAGGCTAGAATGCAGGACAGGATCCCAGAAGGTGTTAGATTTGGGAGGCACCTTGAAGAAAAAGCCTGGTCGGGGTGGCCAGGTAGCACAGTGAGTAAGAGCACCAGCTCCAGTGTCAGGATGACCTGGTGATCGAATCCCGGGCTCAGACACTTAGCACCCACCCAGAAACACCTGGCCATGTAACCTTGAGCAAGTTACTTAACCCCAATTGCTTAAGGGCGGCCAGGTGGCTCAGCAAGTAAAAGCACTGATTCTAGTGTTGGGATGACCTGGGGATCAAATTCGGGCTCAGATACTTAGCACCACACCCAGAAATAACTGGCCGTGTAACCTTGAGCAAGTTACTTAACACCAACTGTTTAAAAAAAAAAAAAAGAAAAAGCCTGGTCCTCTTATTGGACAAACAAAGAAACTGAGTCCCAAAAAAGTGAGAAAATCAGCAGTAGGGCCAGGACCAAAAGGCAGGCCTACTGACTTCAAGGCTAGTGCTCTTTCCATTGTGATACACTAATTAGATGACCTCTAAAGACACTTCCAAGTCTCAAATTCTGTGATTCTAAAATTTTCAAAATGACCAAAAATATGGCTGTTGATGTAAAATTGAAAGGCCAGGCTGTGTAGTGGAAAGAATGAATGACTTGGAGCCTAGAAGAACTTTTGTGAATGCCTCACTAAGCAGCTATGTAAGCTAAGGTGGGGCCATTTACCTGCTCAAGGTTTGTGCTACTCTCTAAGTCTCTAATTTAGGCACATGGTGGCAGCTGCACCAGTGGATGGAATCCTCACACCAAGAAAATTGAAAGTGCTTCTTTTACTGGAAGCTACTCACCTGGCAAGTAGAAATCTATAAGAAAGATGGTGACTATTTGGTTTCTGGGTTACCAAGGCCAAGTGTAGAGGGTCTGACAGTCTACACATTTAATTCAGTGAAGTATAGAAGTTATAAGATTTACATGTTAAGCATGGAACAACAAAAGGTACAATCTACTGTGTGCTGTTAGTTAAGCTGTGTTGCTATCTGTTTAAAAAAGGATGGGATGAGTCTGAAGAAGGGAAGGAAAACACTTGCAAAGTTGCTGCTGCACATGTTGAAAGAGGCTGACACCCTCTTACATTGGCTGGTTTTCTACCTCTGGGAATGGCGAACATGTGGCTAGAGCAATAACAATGATGGTGTACATATGGTTTAACAAACCCACTGGTGATTTGTAGACTGTGCATCTTTGCTAATCTATGTATCTGAAGGAAGCCGATGGACAGGCATAAATTAACTCCCCATCGACGGCATGTGGTTGTGTACCAAGTACCATGGAACAGGAATGAAATGACACAGTTCCTGACTTTTAGGAGTCTACAATGAGAGAGAGGTAAGAAGTTTGACAAACCCTCCTTTCCTAATTCGCTGGGATGCTTCTCAAACTTGAGGCACTCTTTAAGTTGCATCCCAGGAACAAAAGAACCTAGAGCTGGGAGGAACCTAGAGATCACCTTGAGTCTAATTCCATTTGATGAATGAGGAAAGCAAGACCCAGAAAGAGTGACTTACTGAGGATCTGAGGCAGGATCTTCCTAGCTCTAAGCCTAGTGTTCTTTCCACTGAAGAAGAGAAGCACCTGCTGCCCAATCTAATTTTTCATCATTTCCTAATCGTCAGTATTGTAGAATAGATACTGTATTGTAAAAGGAAGGCAAATAGGATTTTCTCATTCATAGGAACATGGATTTAGAGCTGATAGAGTCCTTAGAGAGTATTTAGTTCAACCCCAGCATTTAACAAATAAGAAAATAGGCCCAGAGAAAATGATTTGCCCATAGGTATAGCAGAGAGACAGCTGGGCCTGGAGTTAAGAAGACCTGAGTTCAAATTTAGTCTCAGATACATAGTAACTATGTCTCCCATGGCAGGTCATTTCACCTGTCTGCCTCAGCTTCCTCAACTGTAGAATGGAGATGATAATAACAGCACCACCCACCTCCCAGGGTTATTGTTAGGATCAAATGGGATAAATCTGTAAAGTGCTTCAAATTGTGCTTGGCACACAGTGGGAACTTAATAAATGCTCACTTCTTTCTTTCCTCCCTTTTATGGTCTCAAAGTCAGTAAGGGACAAATGACAAAAACGAACCAAATCCAAGCAGTGCTTTTTCCACTTTCAGATTTCTATGTGTGTCTTTAATACCAAATAACTGCAGAGTTTGACTAGATGAGATCTGAAAAAGGAATTCCTTCATTCCAGGGAAATAAACTACAGGATGATTCAGTTGATACAGCCCAATACAGAGCATTACAGATCACAAGGATAGAAGATCACATTAGAAACAAAGATCATTTAATTTTTACAACACTGTTTACTTTTCTAAAATACTTTTCTCTAACTTTTCTAAAAATAAAGTTTAAGATATGACTTTCGGCAGTGCAATAGTAATGACACTGGATTTAGAGCCAGAGGACCAAAGTTCCAATTCTGGCTGCATATGTGACTTTTGGCAAGTTAGTTTACATCTCTACATTCCTTTACATCTTTATATTCCTCACTGGTAAAACAAAAAGGCTGCATTAGATAATCTTGTAAGGTTCTGCTTAGGTTTGAAACTATAATGTTATACACATAATAGCCTAGATTGTCTTCTCTTTCCAATACAGCATCTCTTTTGTCCAAAACTGATAATATGGAAGTAATGAAAAATCATACTGGGTGGGCAGTAGCTTCCCAAGTCTCCTTCCTTCAGTGGAAAGAGCACTGGATTTAGAATCAGGAAAGATTTGGGTTAAAATTCTGCCACAGATGTGTACTAATTGTGTGAACATGGCAAGTCACTTCCTCTTCTATGAGTCTCAGTATCCTTATTTGTAAAAAGAGATAATTCTACCTATAGAACTTAACAGGGATGTTGTCATTATCGAAATCAAAATAGAATATGTGAAAAAAAACCCACTTTGTAAAGTCTTAATGTGCTACTTAAATGTCAATTATCATTCCCCAGTCTTGCTTTTCTGGAATCTATAGAGATAAGAATATAAATTTCTATAGTAACATTGAAATTTACAAAGCACTTCTTCACAATCACCCCATGTGGATGCAGCTGAAGCACAAATAGTATTGGCCTCATTTTACAGATGAAGCAATCTGCTCATGGTCATACAGCTAGAAAGTGTCAAAGCTGGGATCAGAACCCAGGTCTCCCAACTCTAAGGCTAGTGCTATTTTTACTACATAACACTGCTTTATAGAATGACCAAAATGGCAACCATTTTCCCACCCTTCACTTTTTACTTCCCTCCCCAGGCCTGTAAACCAAGACATTTCCATGAAAGACTATTACCAACAAAACAGAAAGATGGAATGTAAAAGCTAACTTGAACTTCATATGCCATTTCCATGTGGTTTCTCTGAACACAGCTTGCAACAAAATCCAATAAAAAAACTTAAGTCTGCTCAAGAATCTACAGAATCCAAGCAGAGTTCAAAGGAAGGACAAAGTACTTTTTCATTTCTGTTGCAAAGAGAAGAAAAAGAAAAAGCCCAAACCCAGGGCTGTTCAAGCCTATAACATAGCCTTTAGGTTTCCATTTGTGATTAATTTACTCTATGCTTAGAGAAACAGAGGTCTCCAAACCTAAGCTCCTCGCACAATAATTATGTGCAGATTAAATTCAGCACAGCACAAGCACAGGAAAACCACTGAGTGTCTCACCAGTTCCTCCCTCAGGCATCCTAATGTCTCCATCTGGTTAGTTCGAATGCTCAGCATTGCAGAAAGCTTCTCCATAAGGATGTCATATTTACTTCTCCTATGATAAAAGCAGACAATTTGCCATTTTCAGTTCCATTGTCATAGGCCATCTGTATTTTTAAAGATTGCTGTTCAAGAATTGTGTGTGTAAACATACATATATAGAGTCTTAGGATCCTAGGATATTACTGTTGAAAGGAACCTTAGAGATCACTTGGTCTGACATCTGAAAGAAATCTGAGGTCCAGAGGATAAAAATACTTTTCAAGGTCACACAATCAGTCAGTGGCAGAAGCAGGGCTTAAAGAGATTGTGTAGCTCCTTAAGAATATGTATATCTGTGTATGCCCAGTTTTATGAAGCACTCTGATTTAAGGAACTTGGGCTCCGGCTAAGAAAAGGTGTCGGGTTAAGAATACAAATTCTCACATCCTGGAGCTCTTAGCCTATAAGATCTGAAGGAACAGCAACAATCCTTCCTTATGTCCTAATAAGGCCACCATGCAGGTGACTCAAGAAATATTAACCCATAATGACAAAGACGATTACCAAATTCTTTGCAGGATATTATGGAGAGCTATGTGATTGAACAGAGCATGTAGGAGTGAGAAGACCTGACCTCTACTCTATTAACTTGTCTTTTGGGTTTGCTGATATACTCTTTCTTCTTGACTACATCAAAGCGAAATATATCTAACATAAATGAGAATGTTACAATTATTTCCAAAGGAGAATAAATACTGTAAGATGTTCCCTAAAAAGAACCGTGGGCTCCTTTGAAAAAAAATAAAACCTTGTTTAATTCCATTTTAGTCAGGACTGGTGTGTTGCAATGTGCAACCCTAGTAAATGCTGAATTCTGGTACTCTTGGGCAGAAGGGGTAGCACATTTAATAGGTGCAGAGCAGAAGTCCCACTTTCAGCTTCCATTTCTACTGCTGCAAGGATTTGCAGTCTCATGAAGGGCCATAAATCATCCTTACAGTAGCACCAGCTGTGAGTCTAGTAACAAGAATCTGACAGCTGCCTAATATATGAAAACATACTAATCAAATATGCAGATTACACAAAGCTAGTAGTAATATCTATTATGTTGGATGACTAGAATCAAGATTCAAAAAGATCTCCAAACACTAGGAGAGCTCAAGTGAATAAAATGAAATTCAATAGGGATAAAGTAAAGTTCTATACTTCAAAAAACCAATTGCACCAGTTAAAATGGTGAGGTCTTATGAGCAGTTTGTATGAAGGTGTTAGGGATTAAGGTTTAAATGAAAGAAGAATTTCTTATTGATGATGGAGGTTTTACAGGAAAACACAGACAAGCATAACAGAGGAAAAGAAGGTAGGTCTCCATACCTTCATGAGAGCAGCTAACATCTATATGAGTGAAGGGAGTATCTATATCAATCAAATAATGGATCTTTCAAAAAAGAAAAAGAAAAATGTTGGCTACAATCTCAGCACAAAGCAAGTGTCATAATAAATCTGCCCCTAAAGCTATTATTACTTTAGTAAGCATTAATAAAAATATCCTCCACAGACCACTCTTCCCCTTTCTCATTCCTATCCCATATTCCTCTGAAGAGCTGGGAGTTTCATGGGTGGGAAACATTGCATATATTTTTTGATTCTTTCAAAGTATTGATTGGTTTTGCTGACTGTTCATTTTTTCTTGTTCTCAAAAGATATTACTTTGATTTTTAGGATTATGCTGGAAGGTAAGATCCTTGAAAATGGGGATTCATTTTTTGTCTTTGTATCCTAAGTGACTAGTACAGTGCCTTACACATAGTAAGATCTTAATAAATGCTAATTCATTGATTGAATGAGCTGAAAGGGGAGTGGTGCCCCAACAGAATCAGCAAAATTTGGAAGAGAAGTCTTTTTTTGGAGGAAAGGTAATGAGCTTTGCTATGGACACAAAGAGCTTGAAATGCCTTCAGGACATGTAGTTTTAATTACCCATTAGGAAATTGGTAATATAAGATTAGAGCTCAGGAAAGAGACTAGGTCCAGATATACAAATCAGGGAGTCATTTGAACAGAGATGATAATTAAATGCATATGAGCTGATGAGGTACCAAGTAAGAGTATATACAGAAAGAAAAGGAGGACCAGGACAGAGAAATAGGAATATCAACATATATGGACAGCAATCCAGCAAGCAAAACTGAGAGGTAGCAATAAGACAAGAAGGAGAAGCGAGATTGAGTACTGTCATAAACAAACAAAAAACCAGAGGACAGAGTATCCACCTGGAGGAAAAGATAGTTAATGATGTCAAATGCTACAGAGAGGGACTGAATAGGGACTGAGAAAAGGTTACCAAAATTGTCAATTAAAACATCAGTGGTATCTCTGGAGAAGGACTTTAATTGAAGTATAAAGTCAGATTGCAAAGAGTTAAGAACTGAGTAGAGAAGTAGTAGTGGCAACAAGAATAAGCAGCTTTTTCTAAGAATTTACCTGTGAAAGGGAAGAGAGGTATAGGATAACAGTGTAAGGGGCAAATAGGTCAATTGTTGTTGTTATTTAAGGATGGGGAAAACCAAGGCATGTTTATAAACAGTAAGAAAAGAGCTAGTAGAAAGGGAGAGATTAAAGACAGGCCACGGATTGGACAAGATTGTAGGGGCATTCTGCCAAATATGGGAAGAGATGGCATAAAAGATATACACAGAGGCACTGGACTTAGAGAGAAAGGCTAACTTGTCATCAGAAACAGGAGTAGTGGAGACAATGGAGGATGAAGTAAAGAGGAGAGAGGAGGTGAGAGGAGAAGCTCATTTTGAATGTTTCTCTATGAAAGTATTCATTCAAATAGAGGCTGGATAACTGTTGATAAGAGTTACTGAAGGATTGGAATAGGCAGTTAGACTAAATGGTTTCTAAGGCCCCTTCCAAGATTCTGTATCTATAAATGTTATGATCAACAGGCTGAAGAATCAAGTCAAGAACTATTAATTCTCTCCATATACCAAATTCATTCATTGTAATACTCCTCAGAACCTAGTTTATGGTTTTTAAAGGCTCAGTTCACATGGCTGCACCTGAACATTCTACTGAGTACATACACATACTGTACCTGTCAACATGAAAACGATTCAGGAGCAGGAGAATTGAGTGTTGCTGGGCTCCAGTTGGTAATCGAATAACGTGAGACTGCATTGTAATAAGACCATTTCTGTTCAATATTTTTCTGTGGTAGTGAAGTTTCCCTGCATCAACCCTTGAGGAAAATGTAGAAACAATAGGTA
Organism: Petaurus breviceps papuanus; assembly: GCF_028583685.1. Taxonomy (NCBI): domain Eukaryota; kingdom Metazoa; phylum Chordata; class Mammalia; order Diprotodontia; family Petauridae; genus Petaurus; species Petaurus breviceps. The sequence goes on along the minus strand of NW_027185694.1, from coordinate 31,925,619 downwards.
ATAATTAAATCAAATACACATTTATAGAAATGCCTTCATGCAGAGCACCGGGCTAGCTGCTAGGGAAGATATAAAGTTAAGACTGTCTTCCTGACATCCAGGAGCTAATAATCTAGACACCAATGTAGGTAACTTTATTTTACAAAAAATACATTAGAAAACAAAATAAATGCACCTTGGATAAGGAGTGTGGCAGAATAGGAAACAAATCTTTGTATCAAATTTCTCTGAGAAGTGTTTGGCATCCAAATTATACAAGCAATTAACATATATATAGCGAGATACACATATGTGTATATGCGTATATAATAAACTATCAAAATCACTAATAAGAGAAATACATCAAAACAGCCCTGAAGTAAAGTTTTACCTCATACCCTGGAAACTGTCAAAGATGATAAAAGATGAGACTAGTCAATGCTGGAGGGGATGTGGGAAGATAGGCTCACTAGTATATTGTTGGTAAAGGTTGTGAATCAGTACAACCATTTTGGAAAGTAATATGGAATAAAGTAAAGTGCCTAAAATATTCATATCATTTGACCCAGAGATTCCACTACTATGTTTATACATCAAGGAAGTCACTGATAAGAAGAGAGTTCCCCAAATCTTCATAGCAGCACTTTTTGTGATAGTAAAGAAGTAGAAATAAAAGTAAATGCCCAGTGACTGGGGAACAGGTAAACAAATGCCAGTAGATAAATGTAATGGAATATTACTGTGCTTTTAAGATATGATGATTATGATGAACGCAAAGAAGCATGGAAAGATCTATATGAACTGATACTGAAAGAAGCAAAGGCAAGAAAACAAAACACACAATGACTACAACGACATGAAAGAAAGAACCACCGAAAAAAGAATTAAAAATGAATGCTGCAAAATTACAAATGAGAAGCATGGCTCCATAGAAGAGAGACAAGATATACCCATCCTAAACCTTCACAGGCTGGTCCACAAAGTATGTTATGCCACACATATTTTGAGACTTTTCCAATATAATGATAACTTTTGCTAGTTCTTTCTTTTTTTGTTTCTTTCCTTCTTCCTTCCAAAACATTATATGAAATGGCTCTCTGGAAGAGGCAGTGGTGAAAATTTTGCTTATAATAAAATCCCATCAGTAAAAATTAAAAAAATAAAATTCACTTGCGGCCAAGTGGTGCAGTGAATAGAGCACTGGCCCCGGAGTCAGGAGGACCTGAGTTCAAATCTGACCTTAGACACTTAACACTTACTAGCCATTTGACCTGGGACAAGTCACTTAACCCCAATTGCCCTATATTCCCCCCTCCAAAAAGCAAAATAAAATAAATACACTACAGAATTATGAAACAAAGTGATATGTGAGATCTGAGGTTGCTGACCAGGGCAATCAAGGACGACTTCCTGAAGGAAGCAGCATTTGAGCTAGATTTTTAAAAAAAATTTAAAGAATAGGAAGTAATTCAATAGGTAAAGTAGGGAAGAGAAAATGTTTCAGGCATGTTTTGGTCATAGCTTTCATTCCAAATTATGTTTAAAATTTCACAGAAATTATATATATATATATATATATATATGTCCTTGACATTTATCATCAGTGAGGACAATGTATATATATTTGTCATTTCCACAGTTGGCCAATTTCCAACTACAATTCCTATACAACTTGTTCAGAAAGGAGGATAAGAGTGGTGTGGGAACAGAGATCCTTTAGGAACTCATACTCTCTGGTTGTAGAGAAGGCAGTGGAAGATGTATAGGTTCTAATGTGCCTATGTGGGGATTATGAAAAGGAATTTGGGGGCCTGAGGATAGGACAAAAATCACTACAGAATCACATATTTAGAGTAGGAAGGGACCAAAGAGGTCATCTAGCCCAATTCCACCACCTTTCCCATTTCCCCCAAGGAAATATTCCAACATAACATCGGACTCAAAGTGAGTAAGAGACCAGTCATAAAGCTCTTGCATTTGGTTTTTAAATAAACCCAATGGGTTTTTTTCCTTTTAAAATCAGGTTTCTGCTGATGCAGAACAATAAATCCTCTCACTTACTTGAAAGCACTGCTGTGAAGATCCCTCTGAAGTTCGCCTTGCCATCTTGCTCGGCCTAACCTCTCCAAAATACAGTAGGAGAAGTCTGGAAGTTTTAAATCAGGATCTCCTTCCAAGCCTATTAAGGCCCTGTAACGCATATCCTGTGAGGCAACGATGATCAGTTTCTTCCCCCATCTGTAAATCAAAAACAACCAACAAAGGGAAGAAGAGTTAAAGTTTTTAAAGTATGTTTTGGGAGTTATTAAAAATGCTCATCTCTATCTGTGTTGTGTAGATGGCACAATTTTCCATTTTAACTGTTTTCGACTTTTTATTACAAGAACATGACACTCAAACAATCAGCTAAGCTTCCAGAGTCTCTCCCCTTATGTTAACATAATTTAAGCTATTAAGCTTAATTTGCTTAAAACTGAACTATGACTTTTGGAACAACCTGTATATATTACGCTGTCTCTCTATGCCAGAAAACAAGAGCTTCTGCTAACTTAGAAAAAAAAATCCTTTTATGTGACAATAACTTATTATTCCTGATCTTTTTGAAGATCACAAATTCAATAGCAGTACTAATTCCTTACTTTAGGTTTCACAGTTGCAACTTCAGTCTTTACTAATGCACCTTGGCACAAATGTAAAACCACCAACTTCAACTTAGAAACTATTACCCTAAAACTTAATGCCACATAAGAAGATTGTACCTACTCTGCCCAGTCTCTTAAATCATCTGAGAGCATCATTTTGCTGAATGAATAAGAGTTTTACCAAGAGCACATGTATATGTATAACTTAAAAAACGGCCTGGATAATCTTCTGATCCTGAATAAGAAAATCTTCTGGTAATTTACTTATTCCTACTCTGTCTGCCTTATGTCCCACTACCTAACCCATAAATTGCAGCCCTTTATGTTTACTGTCCCTAACTGGCTGCCATGACTAAAATCCCTCCCCACTTTCTAACTGATCTTCCACATGGCTGCCAAACTGATATTCTTAAAGCACAGGTCTTACCATGGTATTCTCTTGCTCCAAAAACTATAATGGCTCCCTATTGCTTCTAGGATCAAATAAAAATTCCTCTATCTGGTATTTAAAGCCCTTTATAACTTGGTCCTCACCATGCATGTTCTCTACCTTTAGGATAGGTAAATTTGCCTCTGCTCTATTCCTCTGAAACACTTCATCTTCCATATCAAAGCCTTTGCACTGGCCATGCCCCAAGCCTGGAATATATTCTTTTATCTTTGTCTTGCTGAATCTTTAGGTTCCTCCAAAGCTCAGGTAAAGCTTTATCTTCTACCTGAAGCCTTTTCGGATGCCTAGAGTTGCTAGCGAGCCCTCCCTCTACTTGAAGTCACCTTATATTTATTTGGTAGACACTTTATGTGCCTTTACATGCTATTTCCCCCAAAAGAATGTCAGCTCCTTGAGGACAAGGACTATTTTCCTTTTGTCTTTTTGCATTCTTAGGACCTGACATAGAAGGAGCTTAATAAATCCTTGTTGGCTGATTCATGCCCCACCCCTGTCTCAGTCTCTTCACCCACAGCATCTACCCCTCAGGACTTAGTTTTTCTTTCTTCCTATGTTGGATTTGCTTGTTTCTTCCTCCTCAAGACTCTTCCCAAGCAAGAAGCACAAACCTCATCGTCACATGTGACTCAATCTAACAATTATGCTATCCTTCACTTACATATTTATCAGTGGCTTATAAATACTCATATATATTTAATAGCACACTGCTTATTCTTTCTCTATTACTTACTGGTTTTAAGTTACATAAATCTTTGAAGGAACTGCACATTTTATTGATTTGTACCCCCAAACCTATTACCATAGGGCCTATAAAAACTGTGGCACTCAATAAATGTTCACTGAGTTGGAAAACATAAGAAGCTTGAGAGAAAGATATGGGTGGGGAAGAGGATTGTTGAGTGGGTTGGGGGGGGGGGTCATTTTTATTGCCTAGATTTGATTATTAGCCTTTGGTAGGCTAATTTGAATGCTTTTCCTCAGTAACCATTTAGTAATTCAATAGCTACTGCTAAACACAATTTTTTCATTCACTGATGAAAAAAGAGGAATGCACTGGGAATCCTCTGGCTTAGTCCTGGCTCTTCCATTAGTTTATCTCATGACCCCAAGCATATCACTTTTCTCTGAGTCTTAGGGTTCCTGGTTATAACATGAGGGAGTCTGGTCAAAATGATTTCTAAGTCCCTTTTCTGCTCCAACATCCTGCAGTGCTGTAACATACTTCAGTTATATAATACTAGAGTCACACAAGGTACTGCAAGCATGGGGAACAGGAGCTGAATGACTAGACTGGTGAGGGTGGCTATATGAGCCTTTGGAGGCCTCTTCAGCTCAAACATATTGCCATGTGTGAGGGCTGTCTCTACTCTATCCTGTTTCACTAAGATGTTAGTGTTGGGAGAGGCTGTGGAAAGATAAGTACACCATTGGTGGAGTTGTGAATTAGTTCAATTTTCCGGAAAGCTATTTGGAATTAAGGGTAGCTAGGTGACACTATGGATAAAGCACTGGGCCTGGAGTCAGGAAGACCTGAGTTAAAATCCAGCCTCAGACACTTACTAACTGTGGGACCCAGGGCAAGTCACTTAACCCTGTTTGCCTCAGTTCCTCATCTGTAAAATAAACTGGAGAAGAAAAGGACAAACCACTCTAATATCTCTGCTAATATCTCTATAAATATATCTATTATATATTTATATAATATATAAATGCTTATTTCCACACCTTCTCCCTTTCTATTCTTCGGAATCCTAATATTTTCAAGGGTCACAAAGTCAGATAAAACAGTCAAACACATGGCCTAGGCATGAATATGTTCTGTTTTATTGGTTTAAAGAAGAGAAAGAAAAGGAAAAAGGAATATACAAGGGAAGAAATGAGGAAGGAGGAAAAGAACATACTAATTCACATAAAAGAGTTTTGAAAGAATAATATACAAACGTAAAGTACATCCATTACTGACTACAATATAATCAACAGAAATAAGGAGAACAAGGAGGATTATTTACACAATCACAATGACACAAGAAAGAAAAGATCATCAATGAAACATTTATTATTTTTTTAAAAGGAAGAGAGCAGAAGATTTGAAGGAGGATAAGCAGGATAAGACAGGTAAGTCTGTTAAAAAAAAATATATATATGTATATATGTGTGTATGAATATATAAAAATATAAATATGTGTGTATATGGGTAGGCATAATATATGTGTGTGTGTATATATATATATACATATACACACATACATATACATTTTTTTTAACAGATAAACTATGTGTAGTATGATTCTGATTTTCTCTTATATGGAAAAAAAAAGGCTTTCCTGATACTCCTGTTAGTACTCTTTGTCTTATTTATCCGGATATGATGAATTCTCTTTAACTTGGTTGTTCACAATTACTCTTCAAACAATATTGCTGTTACTTTATACATTGTTCTCTTGGTTCTGCTCACTTCACTTTTCATTATTTCAGGCAATCCCTTCCATGTTTTTCTAAAATCAACCAGCTTATAATTTCTTACAGCACAGTTGTATTCTATCGTAATCATATACCACAACTTGTTTAGCCATTCCCCAATTCATGGGCATCCCCTCAATTTCCAGTTCTTTGCCACCACAAGGAGAGTTATTTTAAATGTTATAGAACATACACAGGTTCTTTCCTTTTTTCTCAATCACGTTGGGAAACAGAACTAAAGTGGTATTGCTGAGTCAAAGGGGATACATTGTTTTATACTCTTTGGGCATAATGCCAGATAGCTCTCCAAACTGGTTGAATCAGTTCACAAATTTTTCCACATCCCCTCCAACCTTTGTCATTTTCCCCTTTATTATTTTATCCAATTTGACAGATGATATCTCAAAGTTGTTTTAATTTGCATTTCTCTAATCAATAGTGATTTAGAACATTTTTTCATGACTATATATAGTTTTGATTTCTTCATCAAAAAACTGCCTGTTCATATCCTTTGACCATTTTATTCAATTGGGGAATGACTTATATTCTTGTAAATTTGACACAGTTCTCTACATATTTGAGATATGAGACCTTTACCTGAGAAACTGTCTAGATGTTTGCTAAACTGAACTGTTAAAAAAAATCTGAGGCAGTAGTGAATTACTGGCCAACTATATATCCAGTTCAAGAATTTGCTTTTTAAATGAAGACATGTTCACAGTGTCAAGACTTCCTTGTAACAAAAATGAGCAAACCCCCCAGGATTAAAAGACAGCAGAAAAGCTTACCTCTCATAAGCTTCCATTACTGTACAACGGGGCTGCAAAGATTCTGTCCTAATCTGATCAGTAACATCTATCCTCTTATCAAAATATTGACATGAGCCCTGTATGCCATCCTTATTGTCCAAGATCATATGAATGGGATAAACATCTTCCAAAGGGACTGGGTCTCTTCTTGATTCCAGGATTCCAGTTTCAAAGTCAATTTCTTCATACCTAAAATGAAAACAAAAATAATAAGGCACGCTGATCTTCAGAAAATGAACTCTCAACATTTTCTACTGATTCTCCAAAGGAGAACAAGTAGATCTATCAATCAATAAGCAACTGTTATAGTGTGTTAAGTGCTAGGGAATACAAAGATAAAATAGGCCTTATTCTCAAGAAATGTATATTCTACCAATGCAGGCAACATTTATATAAGCATATGCAAAATAAATGCAGTCATTTAAAGAAGCAGGACACTAACAACTGGAGGCATCAGTAAGGCTTTTCTGTATAAGGTGCTTGAGTTCAATCTGGAATGAAGAGAGACAAGGCAAAGGTGAAAGAGTGTACTCCAAGAATGGGAAATGGCAAACATGAAGGCATGGATATGGAGAACAGAGTGTAATGTGTAAGGAACAGGAAAGGCCAGTTTGGCTGGACTATATAGAGTAGGAAAGGAATTAGCACACAATGAGGCTGGAAAGATAGCTCATGCTCATCACTGTGGAGTTGAGTAGGGGAATGATATGGTCATGACATGACCATGACCATGACCATGGTAAGAAAAATCATTTTGGCAGCTATGTGGAAGACTGGAGTGGGGAGAGACTGTTGCCTATAAGGTGCTGTCTATGTGAATAATAAGAAGTGGATGAATGGAAGATATGTAGTGGAAGTAGAAATGACAATTGATTGTACACATGTGGTGAGTGACTGAGAACACTGAGATGAACCTGGGAGTCAGGAAAGTTAATGGCGCCCTAGACAGATAGAGAAATAGGGAAATTTGAATGAGGGGTGGATTTGGAGCAAAAGATACTGAGATGTTTTTATTGTGAGATGTCTCTGGGATATCCAGTTAGAAATATTCAATAGGCAATTAGTAAAGTAGAATTAGAGCTCAGAAAAGACTCAGCTGCACATAAAGATCTGGGCATCACTTGAATAAAGAAGATAAAGTTAGATTACTCAATTTTCCATGTAGCTTTAGGTACAGATCATTTTCAGAGGCAAGGATACTCCAGCAGAAACCACCTCTCTATCCTAGTAGCCAACACAGTGATTTACATAAATTGGGTGCTTAATCAATGCTTGTTTAATTTAGCTGAATCCTGTACTCCATCTCCAACTCACTAGGATTATCCAGAGCACAGTATTTCTTATCTGCCTTCAAAGTTTCTCCCTTAGATCTGGATCAACTTGGTTCATTTTAGTCCTTTTTGACCAAACTACCTCCTTACTATTTTCTCCCCCAAACCCTGTGCCTCCCAAGCTCCCTCACAGTATCCCATCTACCAGGTTACCGATCTCCTTTAAAGCTTTCCCAGATTCTTCTTTTGCCTGTATTTCTCACTATACTATCATCCATTCACAGTATTTTGGCTGGCACCTCTATGCTGAAAAGCAGCACAGTAGAAAGAGAATTGTACTTAAAGTCACATGATCCAAGTTGGAATCCTTGTTCTGCTAGTTTAGTGCCTGTGTGACCATCACTTCTCTGATCTGAGCCTCTGCTTCCTCAGGTAGGGACTGATAATATTTGTATTACCTACTCTACCAGTGTCATAAGGAAAGCACTTTGTAAACCTTAAAGGATTATATAAATGTTAGCTATTTTGCTAATGTTTTCCAGTCTATAAAGAAAAGTCAGTAACTAAGTGTGTTTTCATTTCCCCCCAGATATCTCTTATATTTCTCTCCTTTGGCACCTTTACCTTGAAATCATTAAGTACTAAAGCATAAACTGATATAATTTTGAGAAGTTTGTTTTTTAATAAAATCTTTCTACTTGTCCTCTATAAAAAACAAAAACAAACTGACACATCAGCAATTGTCACTCTGGTAAATCAATTTATTTATGCTTGTAAAGAGTAACATAAGGGACAGTGGCCAAGCATGACATGAAGTTATGTTTCTAAGTTTCTCTCAGAACATGGTGAAACTAACTCTGACAAGCCTTTATATGCTTCTCCAAGAATAATCTGTGAGCTCTCCTGCCATTCAGCTTCAATTTTTCAATGGTTTTATCTAAAGCAAAAATGTCAATATATAAGTGGTTCGATTTTTCTAGTGGTGTATCAGTTTATTAACTAAATCACTGGACAGGTATCTCATTTTAAGAGTACTAATACTTAAATTAATGTTTGCAGACAATCTAAAAACTGTCATTCTTAGAATCAAAAGCAAATAAGGGTACAAGACGATTATATATTCTTATCTATGTCATGGATTTCCATTGTTCAATGGCCAACATTCTGCAAAAAAGGAGTTCTCTGAATTTAGCTAGGTTTGTTTCTCACACAGTTCTCAAAAAGTCAGCAATGATCTTTAACCAACCAAATAAATGTATAGTAGCTAAGTAGTGCAGTGCACAGATTGTGAGAACTGGAGACAGAAGACTCAAGTTCAAATCTTGCCTCTGATACCTACTAGTTGTATAATCCTGGATGAATAACTTCACCTCTCTTGGCCTCCATTCATCTACAAAACAGGGATAATAAAAGTACCTTTCTCACAATCAAATGAAATAACAAGTGCTTTGCAAACCTTAAAGCACTATGCAAATGCTATTATTATTAAATCTCATAATCCTTTCATCCTTTTCAACCTGTTCTTTTTGACATTGCTGTCTGCCCTCTCCTAGATACCACTTCCACAGGTTGTGACAATGCTCTTTCTGAGGTGGCCTTCTACCTGACTGGCTACTCTTATGCTATTTCTCCTTTGCTGGCTTATCATCCATATTATATCCCCTAACTCTGAGTATTCCCCAAGGTTTTGTTCTAGGTCTTCTTCCTAACATTTTCTGTGTCATGGACCCCACTGACAGTCTGGTGAAACCTACGAACCTCTGCTCACAAAGTTTATAAATGCATATAACAAAGCATATAAGATAACAAAGGAAGTCAATTACATGGACATAGCGTTATACATTTTTTAAAAAATTCACGGACCCCAGAAAGTCCTAATTTTCTTGATAATCTTATCAATTCCTATGGGTTTAATTTTCATCTCTATGCAAATGACTCAGATATATCCGTATCAATGTAGATAGATACAGTCCTATTCTCTCTGCTGGCTCCAGTTCTACATCACCAAGTGCCTAATGGATATTTTAAACTTGACATTCTACAGACATCTCAAACTCAACACTTAGAAAACTGAATGAACTCACTATTTTTTTCCCCAAACCTTTCTTCCTAACTTCCCTCTTTTTATCAAAGGATTACCATCTTTCTAACCTCCCAGGTTCATAATGTTGATATTATCCTGGATTCCTTACTCTCCCTCAATTCTCAATCCACATATCTAATCAGGAGCCAAATTTTGTCATTTCTATTTTTATAACATCTCTCATATCTGACTTGTTCTCTCCATTCCCACAGCTGCCTCCTTAGTCCAGGTCCTTACCACCACCTTATAGATTACTGCATCATTTCCGGTCCATTCTACATACTGCTGCCAAAATTATTTTTCTCAAGTAGAGACCTGTCCATGTCACTACACTATTCAATCAACTCCAAATAAAAACTCTTTGGTTTAGCTCTTAAAGTCCTGCACAAGGTGGCCCCAACTTATCTTTCCAGACTTACTGGACATTAATTACTATACTACCCCTTGTACTCAGTGATCGTGCCAAACTCTCCCCTTCTTTGTTCCTTTGATCGGATTCTCCACCTCTAATTTCCATACAACTCTTGGGCAAATAAACTCTGTGTAGTTCTGATTCCTCATTTATAAAACATGGGAGTAATAATGCTTTTGATATTATTATATTTTATATAGCTATGGTGAGACTCCTCTGTAATACCATATTTAAAATTGCCTATAAGCCTCAAAGCATCTTATATGGCACATAACTACTATTGCTGTTGTTTTGCTTGTTTCATTTCCTTTTTCTTCTTCTTTGAGGGTCTTTGGTTGCTCTCCTTTACTGTTTTGTTTATTTTTAATTTAGAATATTATCTGTCCATCTAGAGTGGCAACTCAGGATTTGAGCTTATGAACTCTGCTCTCATGCCAAAGTGTCATCCACCTCATTTCTTGAATTCAAGATCTATAGGCACGAGGCTTCTATGGTGTCTTCAAGTCTTTGACTGCTTTCAATTCTAAAGAATGAACCATATTTTTTTCATTCACCCTAAAAGTCTACTATGACGCCATTTCTTGGTGCTGAGGTGATGCTGGGTCCTCAAAGGCTATTACTCAAGCACAGGCTCTGGCAAGATCTTCCAGGCTGGCAAAATTTCAAGCACTGTATAATCCCAACAGATTTTTTCTATTAATAAGCAATCAACAAGTATTTATAAGGTGCATACTATGTGCCAAGCACTGTGCCAGGAGCTGGAGATACAAGTGCAAGTAAATAAATAATCCCTAGTTGCAAGGAACTTATATTCTAATGAACAAGCCCATGTGTATATACACGTTATCACATACACAGTATGTACATTATACACACATATAAAATACGTACATGCATACGCACACAAACAGAAAGAAATACAAATATAAACAAAGTATTTATATACAAGGTAGTTTGGGAAGGAAGGCACTCACAGTTGGGAGTTCCTATAAACGACGGTCAAATTCAAACCCAGGCTTTCCTGATTCCAAGAATAATACCATACATATAGCCACACTGACATTCCAAAATAACAGATCCAGATTAAAATACCCAGAAGAGAAATCACCAGAGGGCAGAGAAAATTAATTTTAACAATGACCTAAGAAATGAAGTTGGACCTAGCACAAAACATCAAATTGAGTCATACACATTTTAAATGAAATAAAGGAGAATTTGGCATTGTTAAAGAAAAATATGATTTTTTGTAATGGGAGAACTATTGTTGTTAAAAAGATAGCAAGACAAAAATAACAAAAACCAACAGCATAGAAAATAGTGGAAAATATAAATGAAAGATAGAAATCAATGGGGGAAAGTCTCAAAATGAAAAGCCAAACTGGTAGATGGGGTAGTAAATGCCACAAAACATGATAAAAAGATAACTAAACTGAAAAAAGTTTTGGAACTTTTATAAGCAAGGATGACAAAATTAAAACAGAGAAACAGTCTGAGAATAATCAGATTATATGAAAAACATGGAACCTACTCAAGACTATTTCCCCAAACTATGAAGATCAAAGAATTCATCACATGCCCTCAGATCAGGATAACAAAATCTCAGAGTGAGATGGGACAGAAGTCTTTAAAGAATAGATGAGATAATTCATAGCTCTTAAGAATCCTTTACATGACATGCCAGACAAGTAGTCTTTCCAAACTTTGTTTAAAGAACTCTAATTCCACTTTTCAAAAGTTTTAATTGTGAAAAGCTTTTCCTTAACCATTATATGTAAATATCTTTAAAATTATAGGGCTAAGTCAACTACTCTAGAAATGGGAATTAGTTACGTGAGTGTATGTCAGAGTGTTTGAATGTGTAAACAGATAGATATTTGTACCGTGTTTCCCCGATAATAAGACACTGTCTTATTAATTTTTTTGGAAAGAAAAACACCAGAGGGCTTATTTTCAGGGGAGGGCTTATGTTGTTCTGCCTTAGTTCTCTTCCACGGCACTGCTCTCAATGGCGCCAGCAAGCAAATCACTGGGGAAGAACAGGATGACGCGCTCACTGCTGCAGTTCTGATTGGATGCAGCTCGGAGCGCGGGCGTTTCACGGGTTACAGGAGAAGATGGTGCATAAAGAGGGTACCGTAATGTAGCATGTAGTGCAGGAGATCACCTTCACTACAGTAGTAATCTCAATAGGGCTTATTTTCGAGGAATCTTACACAGTAAGGGGAGGGCTTATTTTCAGGATAGGTCTTATTATTGGGGAAACACGGTAATGGGAATGCAAATTTGGAAGATCTTCACTGCCCCTAGGCTAAAGTGCACCTGAAGCCCAGGGTGGGAGGCTTGTTTTTCAGTAGATACTTTTTGATTGGCCAGTGGGTCAATAAGGTTGTTACATTCTCTGAGCCAGGAGAAGGCTATATAAGCCCTGATGTGAGGCTTTGTTTTGGGGGCTCACTTTGAGAAGTGTTCTGTGATTTGATATGGATTCTGGGAAGCCGTTGTCTGGAGCCCCCCCTCCCTTTGAAAAACCCAGATGTTGAAACCCAGATGTTGATTGGGTATGGATGTAATGGCTGGACAGTTTGGAAAGCTGTCTACTTGATCTGTTTCTGTCTTGATAATTCTGCCTGTATACTTTGAAGTTCGGGGTGCTGACCTTTTTCCCCTGAACAAGGTAAACGATACATGGTCTGACTGATTAAAGTAAGCTTGTTAACCCATTTTGAGTTGCTTTCCTTTATCAAAGCAGATCCAAGAACCTGTATGGGCAGCAAACCCTGAGGACGCTTGGGGTGCTTGCCGCTACAATATTCAAACTTTGTACTTGGATCTTGAAGATTGTGGGTGGCTATCAAAGTCACAAGGTTGGGGATCAGACTAAAATTAGGAGTTATAGAAATTATTTCAGGTAAATTAGGTATTGAGTTAAAAAGGATTAAAATAAATGAGCAAGGCAATATGATCATTAAGGAATCACTGACAGCTAAACAATATAAAAGTAATTATATATAGACTTAATGGTATAGGAACTAAAAATTTTAAGGTAAAGTTTGCTAAATTACAAAAAATGGATAGAAAAATATTAATGGTGGGAGAACTCAATATTCTACTTTCAGTAAATATAAGTTGAACTATATAAAATCTCAAACTTTTAGAATTGAACAGATCCTGAAAAAAATAGATTTTAATAAATATATGAAGAGAACTCAATTGGCTCATTAGAGAATTTATTTTTCATTCAGACAGAATATTTACAAAAATTGATCACATTCTAGGGTACATAGAACATAAATGAAGAAAAGCAGAAATCATTATAGACTATAGAGCAATTAGAATAGTAATTAGTAAAGGAAATATGAACGAAAATGCGGATTAAACTGAAAACAAAAAAATTTATTGGCTTAAGAATGACTAGGTCAAAGGCAAATTTAAGCAGACAATATGAATTATATTGAAAGAGCAATTATGATATACCAAAATTTATGTAATATAGCAAAAGCAATTTTAGAGGCAAATTTACTTCCCTGAATGTTTATACCAATAAAAGGGTAAAAATCTAATAGGCTGTTATTTGCAGTTTTTAGAACAAAAAAACCAACAAATTAGTACAACCAAAATAAGCACAAGAGTTCATTAAAAATTTAAAAAGCAACAAAACTGAAAATTAAAGATGTTAACAACACCAAAAGAAACAAAGCTGTTTTTCAAAGGCCAATAAAATTGATAACATATTAGCCAAGTTAATTTTTAAAAGAGGGAATAAAATTAAGCTACTGAAACAAAAACATGGGAGAAATAGCAATGAAAAATAAAGAAATAATGAGAATCATTAAAGAATATTACAAATAGTGATATGACAAAACTGAGCATGTAAAAGAAGGTTGAATACCTACAAAAATACAGTCAAATTAATAAACCAAGGAATAGATAACCCAAATAAACATCAGAAAGAATAATAGAATAAACTATTAATGAGCTGAATGCTTAAAAAAAAATCAGAACTAGATGGATTCATAAGTGAATTCTAACAAATAGAGGATAATTAATTCCTGACACATAAACCATTTTCCAAAAGAAATATTCAAGTCTATTTAATTCTATAAGACATATTCTTCCAATCTTCACACCAGGAAAGGCTAAGGTGGTAGAGACAATATAAGCTAATATTATTAATGAGTATTTGTGGTGGGAGCTTGCTACATAGACTGGGCTAGTTTTTCTTTAAAAGGCAAAAGAGTATTGGGGCAGCCAGGTGGCTCAGTGAGAATGAGCACTGGCCCCAGAGTCGGGATGACCTGGGCTCTGATACTTAGCACCACACCCAGAAATAACTGGCCATGTAACCTTGAGCAAGTTACTTAACCCTGATTGCTTTAAAAAACAAACAAACAAAGGCAAAAGAGTACAACCTGAGTCACTAATATGATTGCTCAACCAATTAGCTGTGGCCTATACCTCTCCTGAGCATGGACCCAACCAGATTAAAATGTCACTGAGAAATACACCTGATATACATATGTGTGTAGGTATGTATGTAGGTAGGTATATATGCATGTATTTTAATCCATAGGAACTGATGAGATCACCAAGTGAAGTAGCATAGAGAAAACAGAGAAGATGGCCAGGGATAGAACCTGTGTGACCCTGGGTAAGTCATCTAATTGCTCAAGTGACATTCTCTTAAGAATGGGTTACGGAGAAGAAACTAATGTACATGAATGAGTAGAGAAATTCCTGAACCAGGAGTTCGCTACAGTGATAAGAAACTAATGTACATGAATGAGTAGAGAAATTCCTGAACCAGGAGTTCGCTACAGTGATAAAACCATAGATCTTGTAAATAAATGGATGAATAAAGTAATAATTTAAACCCATGGGTGTTTTTGCTTAGCTTTAAATCAATTATTGCCCCTCCTAAATAGAACAAAGCATGGCTTCCAAATTAATGAGTCAATCAACATTTCTTATGAAGCATTTGATGCACTTGAATGACTACAAATTGTATGACTCCCATTAAAAACCACTAAGGAGCTCTTTCACATGTACTCTTTACAGGGATAACAAAATGTCATTTAGCCTTAAAAGTGCAAAACTCTTAATGTGGAACAAGGAAAAATAGACAATGAAGGCCTTGAATTTGAATCCGAAAGTAAAATTGAATGTGCAGAAATGGATAAAGGAGGCGCTTACAAAATAGTCTGGTATCCTCCAGGAAAAACACCTTGAGCATAAAGCTATAAAACTATCAGGGAGGATGTGGATGAACAGTTAAGGGACTTAATGTAGTCCTGAATTCAAGTTCAATGGAAAGAACATGTTTGAAATTAATACCCACAAATCCTAATGAACTTTCTGAACTATAAAACTGACCATACCAAATTGTATACAGAAGCTACTTTATTTTTTTTTATTTTTTAATTAATTTGTTTGTTTCCTTTTAGTTTACAGGATTCAATTCCACAATTCCTTGAGTTTCACATTTTGTCCCCCTCCTTTACCTCCCCCACATGGCGGCATATAGTCAAGTATAGGATCTGTAAATACTTTCACATTATACATTAGTCAGGTTATAAAGACAGATTGTATCAGATGGAATGAAAAATGGTAAAGAGGACATAAAACCAAACAAGAGAAGGAAAAAGATCAGGTATTTTGCTTCCACCTGGATATAAACTCAGTTCTTTCTCTGGATGCACATATTACAGAAGCTACTTTAACAGATACTTATCGACACTGATGCAGAGTGAAGTAAGCAGAACAATTTACATAATAACAACACTGTGAAGATGAACAACCTTGAAAGATTTCAGAACTCTGATCAGTGTAATGGCCAACCTTGATTCCAGAGGAACAGTGATGAAGCATAATAAATAAAAGTACAATGAAAGAGGTAATATCACATTTTAAAACTAAGTCAAAGGGACAACGAGGTGGCACAATGGATAAAGCATCAGCCCTAAAGTCAGAAGGACCTGAGTTCAAATTATGCCTCAACTAGCTGTGTGACCCTGGGCAAGTCACTTATCCCCAATTGCCTCCAAGAACCCCAAAACAAAAAATTAAGTCAATATATAGGGATCTTTATTTAGAGATTAGTGGCCCCCAATTTCTATTTGAATTTGATACCACTGATATAGATGATTCTCAGATTTATTAGTACAGCCCTAACCTCTCAGACAATAGCCAAAACCTAGGAATGTGACCCATGATTCCACAGAAAATGTAAACTACCTTGTGTAAATGTAAACAGCAAAAGAAGCTCCAACTACCCCATGGAGAACATGCACGTGACTATGGACCATTGTTGGCACTATGCTTTCTTTGTTCTGTTTCTATATAATACCTGGCTTGGCCTGGGGTTGATGAGGGAATTCAATTTACTTTGTCCTGCTGCTGCCCAAGACACCTGGTCTCTTGTGAGTAAACTCCCCCAAATAACCATAATAAAACCTATTAATAATCAAGCTGCCACGGACCCTGCTTTCTTCAGGATTTTCTTGGGTGGTATGCCACCCTAGAGTTGGCATAATTAGGGCAGATCTCTGCCCCCTTACATTTGGCATAGTTGGCAGGATAGTCTGCTTCTCTATAGATCTTGTGTCCTTACACCTTTCTTCTGACCTCCAGTCTCAAATCTTCAACTGTTTATTAGATATCTTGAAATAGATGGCCTACACACATCTTAAATACAACATGCTCAAAATGGAACTCATTTTCTTTTTATCCAAACCTTTCCCTCTTCCTAACTTTCTTATTACTGCCATATCACTGCCATATTACTGCAGTCACTCAGGCTCAAAACCTAGATGTCAGCCTCAATTCAGACACTTAGCACCCACCCAGAAACACCTGGCCGTGTAAGCTTGAGCAAGTTACTTAACCCCAATTGCTTAGGGGCGGCCAGGTGGCTCAGGCAGTAAGAGCACCGGCTCCAGTGTTGGGATGACCTGGAGAGCGAATCCCAGGCTCAGACACTCAGCACCACACCCAGAAATAACTGGCCGTGTAACCTTGAGCAAGTTACTTAACCCCGATTGCTTAAAAAAAAAAAATAATGAAGCATATTCAATTATGGTGCTTAAAAGGCAACAGTTTTTTATATTGTTAATAGATAAAATCTGTCAAAACACTGTCATCTTTAGTTCTGTCCTTTTATACTTTGATATATATTTTATAATGTACACAGTATATAAATGGAGTAGTGCATATTTATAATTTATTTTAAAATATACATTTATTGCAAGATTCATACTGAAATTTTTTTTTAAATGATAAATAGGTGCTCAAAAGTTTGGAGACTACTGCTTTAACTTATCAATGTCCTTTCTAAAATGTGGTATCCAGACTAAACATAATATTCCAAATATAACCTGACTAGGGTAGAGCACAGTGGAATCCTTGACACCATGCCCCTCCTAAAGTAATTTAAGATTGCATTAGCTTTTTATTTTTAGGCTGCCACATCATACAAGCTCACAAGCCACCAAAACGTCCAGATCTTTTTCTGACAAACTTCTAACTAATCATGCTTTCTACAACTATGTGGCACAGTGGATTGGAGTTAAAATCCATTTTCAGACACTTACTAGCTGTATGACCCTGGGCAAGTCATTTAACCTCTGTTAACTTTAGTTTCCTCATCTGCAAAACGGGGATGATAAACACACCTACCACCCAGAGATGTTGGGAGGAGAAAATATAATATTTGTAAAAGCACTTTGCAAAACTTTAAAGTGTTACATAAGTGAGGATGATAATATCTTGTTCCTATTGACTTTTTGAACCCAAATGAAAGACTTGAAATTAGGTTATGTTATATAAACTCCCCCCAAAATCCTTCTATCATGATATCTAAAAAATAAAATTGAGGGGTGAAGAATGTACTGGGAGAAAGAGGAAGGGAGAGGTAGAATAGGGTAAATTATCTCACATAAAAGAGGCAAGAAAAAGCTTTTACAGTGGAGGGGAAGAGGGTGAGAACCTTATTCTCACCAGAACTGGCTCAAAGAGGGAATAATACACATTCAATTGGATATAGAAATCTATCTTATCCTACAGGGGATAAGAAAAGGTGGGGAGGGAGGATAGAAGGGAGGAGGTAGTCAGAAGCAGAACACTTTTGAGGAGGGACAGGGTGAAAGGAGAGAGAACAGAGTAAGTGGGGAAGGGGGGAAGGGAGCCTAGGATGGAAGGAAATACAGTCAGCAATAGTAACTGTGAAAAAATTTTGAACTAAGTTTCTCTGATAAAGGCCTCATTTCTTGAACATATACAGAACTGAGTCAAATTTATACAAATAAGAGACATTCCCCAATTGATAAGTGATCAAAAGATATGACCAGTTTTCAAATGAAGTAATTAAAGTTATCTATAGCCATATGAAAAAATGCTCTAACTCATTATTGACTGGAGAAATGCAAATTGAAACAATCCTGAAGTACTACCTCATACCTATTAGATTGGCTGTTAGGACAGAAAGTTTAGGTGACAAATACTGAAGGGGATGTGGGTAAAATGAGACATTAATGCATTGCTGGTGGAGTTGTGAATTGATTAAACCATTCTGTAGAGCAATTTGGAACTATGTCCAAAGGGCTATAAAAACATGCATTCCCTTTGACTTAGCAATACTACTGTTAGATCTGTATCCCCAAAGAGATAAGAAACAAGAAGGAAAAGGTCCTATATGTACTAAAATATTTATAGCAGCTCATTTCTGGGGGCAAAGAATTAGAAATTGAGGGGCTGCCTATCAATTGGGGAATGGCTGAACAAATTGTGGTATATGATTATGATGTAATACTATTATATTGTATATTGAGCAGTATGCTATCAGGAAAACCTGGAAAGACTTGCATGGCCTGATAAAAAGTGAAAAGTACTATGTACAAAGTAACAGCAATATTGTAAGACGATCAGCTGTGAATGACTTAGCTATTCTCAGAAATACAATGATCCAAGAAACTCTGAAGGACTTAGGATGAAAAATGCTATCCATCTCAAGAGAAAGAACTGATGTTGTATAAATTACAGATTGAAGGATCCTTTTTTTTTTTAAGCAATCCGGGTTAAGTAACTTGCTCAAGGTTACACAGCCAGTTATTTCTGGGTGTGGTGCTGAGCATCTGAGCCCGGATTTGATCCAGGTCATCGCGACACTGGAGCTGGTGCTCTTACTCGCTGAGCCACCTGGCCGCCCCAAAGAAATTGGGGTTAAGTAACTTGCTCAAGGTTACATGGCCAGGTGTTTCTGGGTGGGTGCTAAGTGTCTGAGGCCGGGATTTGATCTCCAGGTCATCCCGACACTGGAGCTGGTGCTCTTACTCGCTGTGCTACCTGGCCGCCCCAGAAGGATCCTTTTTAAAATTTTATTTTTCTTGAGTGTTTTTTTTTTGTCTGTGTTTTCTTTCACAGCATGACTATTATGGATGTTTTGCATAACTACATATAGATAACCTATATTGAACTGCTTTCCTTTTCAATGGCGGGGGGGAGGGAAGAAAGGAGAGAATTTGAAACTTAAAGTTTTAAATATGAACATTAAAAATTGTTTTTACATATAACTGGGGAAAAATAAAAATAAAATTAGAATAAAAAAATCTTTTTTGTAACCCCCCCCAAGAAACCTTCCCTATTCCATAACATATTTACTTCCCTTTCCTCTTTAACTTACTATAGAACTAATAATCTGTATCAGCACTTAGCACAATGCCTGGCACCTAAGTATTTAATAAATATTTATTGACTTGACTACTTTCAAGTTAAATCCCCCATTATATTTCTCCTTTTAGTCTTTCTCAACTAGCTGTGAGATGTCATTTCTTTCTCTTCAATCAATAAGTACGGGTCTGGACAAACAGTGTGGCACTCAACCACTTATTGATATCACTCATTTCTTTCATATGAACTACCACCAACTTTGTTTAGACACTATATTATGTCAGTAGCCTTCTAATTGCTCTGCTTGCCTCCATTCTTCATCTATCAATCATTCTTGCATACCATAGTAAGAATATTCTTTCTAAAGTACAATTAAAACCATGTTGTCCTCCCCCCACCAAATTTGCAGTGTTTCCTTACTGTCTAAAGGATAAAGCTCTAACTCTTTTTTTTTTTTTAAAGCAATCAGTGTTAAGTAACTTGCTCAAGGTTACAAGGCCAGTTATTTCTGGGTATGGTGATAAGTATCTAAGCCCGGATTTGATCTCCAGGTCATTCTGACACTGGAGCAGGAGCTCTTACTTGCTGAGCCACCTGGCTGCCCCTAAGCAATTGGGGTTAAGTAACTTGCTCAAGGTTACATGGCCAGCTGTTTCTGGGTGTGGTGCTAAGTATCTCTGGAGCCGGTGCTCTTACTTGCTGTGCTACCTGGCCGCCCCAGCTCTAACTCTTTAGAACCCTAATCTCTGGTCTGACTCCAGTCTTTAGTCTTCCATTCAGGCCCTACACAACTGAGCCCCCAACCTACTTTTCTAGCCTGATTTCCTACTACTTTGGCCCCAATCAGATTGGGTAACTCAGTATACTTCAAACATGCCCTGTATTTTCTCCATTTCCCTATCTTTGCTCATTTTATTTCTTCTACCTTGAAAATCTTTTCCACCTACAAAATCCCTTTTAAAACTCCAAAACTAAGCTGATTATTTTCAGCCAGAAAAGACTATTCTTTCCATAAACTGAGCACTCTGTAACTCCTTTATGAAACTTAATACACTC
This sequence comes from Petaurus breviceps papuanus, assembly GCF_028583685.1. Lineage (NCBI taxonomy): Eukaryota > Metazoa > Chordata > Mammalia > Diprotodontia > Petauridae > Petaurus > Petaurus breviceps. The sequence goes on along the minus strand of NW_027185694.1, from coordinate 31,904,796 downwards.
TTTCTCCTACTAGAACTGTTTGTTTTAGGTTTCCTGAATGCCACCCCCTCCCTTCTTCTTCAGCAGACTCTTGCTACTGTTGTCTCCTCTCTTTCTAATCTACAGCCTCTTCTTAAGTTATTGCTTTCTTCCCCTACTGTTTTAAAATATGGCCAACTCTCCTCCACCCATAAAAAGCCTTCACTAAACCCTATCATTTTCTCAAGCCATGGTTTTTTCCCTTTCTCAGCCAAACTCCAAAAAAAGTTGTCTATACAAAAGTGTTTCCTTCATTCTCTCTCCTTTCACTTACTTCTCAATCCTTTGAAATCTGGTTTGTTTTCTTATTATTCTACTGAAAACTACTCTCCTCAAAGTGGCAAATAATCTCTTAATTGCCAAACCTGGTGGTTTCTCCTCTCTCCTGATCCTTCTACATCTCTTCTTCATTTGATACTCTTGACTACCTTTTTTTTCCCTTGATATTCTTTCCTCTGGGTTTCTGTGAATCTACTCTTTCCTTGTTTTCCCCTACCAGTCCAACCACTCCTCAGTCTCCTTTGCTGGCAAATTATACATATCATATTGCCTAACTGTGGGTCCCCATGATTCCACTCAGAACTTTCTTCTCTTCTGACAACCTCATTAGCTACTACGAGTTTAATAATTATCTCTATGCAGATGACTTTCAAATCTATAAATGCAGTCCCAATCTCCATCGCCTAATGGACATTTCAAATACCATCTCAAACTCAACACATATAAAACAGAATTCATTATCTGTAATGCCCCCTATCCCCACCCCATAATCCCCCTTCTCAACATTCCATTTCTGAGGAAAGTACCACAACTCTTTAGTCTCCACATCTGTAGCCTCAGTCTTATCCCTAATGTATCACTCTCCTTAAAAGCATATACCCAATCAGCTCCTAACTCTTTCCATTTCTACTTTCACAATATCTTTTGTATCTAACCCCTTTTCTCTATTCACTTACCCTGGTTCAGACCTTTGTTAACTCTTGCCTTGATTACTGTAAAGACCTACTAATTGCTCTCCTGGCCTCAAGTTTTTCCCCACTCCAACCCATGCTTCAAAAACTTGCCAAAGTGACCTCCCTTATGCACAGGTTTGACTATGTCACTGCCCTACCCTACTCAATAAATGATTTCCTATTGCCTCTAAGATAAAATATGAATTTTTTTTCTTGAACTTTTAAATTCCTTCACAACCTGTCCCCAAATACTCTCTCCAGCCTCTCCCTATACTACTCTCCTTTCAATTTGGTCCTTTTTCTGTTTTACCATATGGATACATTTCACCACTTGTCCCTGACCCTATGTACTTGGTTGTCTTCATGATAAGAATGTAATCCCTCCTCATTTCTAGAATTTATTTCTTCCTTCAAGATGTAGCTCACATAGCATCTTCTTCCAAACTTTTTCTGATCCTTCCCAACTACCCTCTCCCTAACTCACTTGTATCTAGTATGTATTCTCTTTATATTTATTCTATATAAGCTCCTAGAGAGTAGGGAATATTTCATTATGCTTGTATTCTCAATGCCAGCCCACAAGTGCTGAGAACACAGAAGGCACTTAATAAATGGTTGCTGATTGAAATGATGTCTTATTTCCCTTACTAGACTACAGTGTCGTAGGGGCTAGGGGAGAAGGAGGCAGGACCTTATTGATTTATGTGTCCTGTGCAACATCTGGCATAAAGCTGTGCACATTAGCAGGTACTTGATGAAACCACAACAGGGAGAGAGCTTAGAGCTCAGATGCCTTAGAACTAGAAGAGAATTTAGTGATCTTTTATTCTAAACTCATTTTAAACATGAATAAAATGAAGCTCAGAAAGGTTGAGTTGACTTGTTCAAGGTTACATATGTGGTATAGTAAGTGGCAAATCCAAAATTCAAATCTTAGTTCTCTGGCTACAACTTGACTGCATTTTCTATCATATGATACTGTGTCATCTCCTCATTTGATATTGGGGAAAATGGCATCTAAGCATGTGGAGTATTCAATTAAATACTTCAACAATATTAAGTGACTACTACATGCAAAACATAAACAAAGAAGAAAAGTTCTCTTTCCATTGTTTCCCAGAAGCTTAATTGAGGGGAAGAAATCGACACGTACAAACACATATAAAATACAAAATGAAGTGTGACGAGATAAAAGGAGAGTTCCAACAAAGTGCTCTAAGAAAGTCTGAGAAAGGAAAGAACACATTTTGCCAACAGGTATCAGGCCTGTTGGAGGAGGTGAGATCTGAGCTGAGACTTGAAAGACAAGAATGATTTTAATGAAATGAGAGCAGGGAGTATATTTCATGCATAGAGGATAGCAAAGCATCAAGTTGAAATTGGTGAACAGTCAGTAGCCTAATTGTGTTCGGAGTATAGAATGCTTGAAGGGGAAAGATACGAAATAAGCTCAAAAATGTAGATAGAAGGCAGAAGCACCTTAACTGTTGAGCATTTGTAATTTATGCTACAGGCAATCAGGAACCACTTAAATTTTTTGAACAGGGGAATGTTGTGGTCAGAATAGTTTGGCAGCTTCATGAAAGGCCATTTGATAAAAATTAAAGATTTTTAATAGAATAAATACCAGGAATATTATACACAGAGAGTCCTGGACTAGTATTCTTTTCCTGGTTCTGATATGTATTAGCTGTCTGACCTTTAGCAAGTAAGTCCTCCTATAAAATGAAAGGGTTGGACTTCAGATGACCTCTAAGAGTAATGTGATGTAGTGGAAAGTGCAACTGACCTGGAGTTAGGAGTACTAGTTCTGAGCACCAGTTCTATCAGAACCATTATTTTAAATTGCCACTTACCCTCTCTAGATTCTAAATTATTCATACAATCAACTCAATGTACTTAAATTTAATAAGCATCTACTATGTGCAGAGTACTGTACTGGGAACTGGAGGAGAAAAGATGTTTAGCTAAGACACACAATTTCCCTGCCCCTATTAAGTTACAAGAAGGTAGGGTGTTCTAAAACAATCCAGTTGGAATACATGATGTTGAACATCTCTTTTGGCTCTAACCATCTATAAATCTACAATTTCACCATTTCCAAATCCCAACTTAGGGTTCGGAATGAACCTGCAATATGAAGTAACCTAAAGTCTGGAAGGCTCCTCTTACTGAGCTCAAATCTAGCCTCTGACACTTAATAGCTGTGTGACCCTGGGCAAACCCTGTTTGCCTCACTTTCCTCATCTGTAAAATGAGCTGGAGAAGAAAATGGCAAAGTACTTCAGTATCTGTATCAGGAAAACCCCAAATGGGGTCACCAAGGGTTAGACGCGACTGAACAACAAGCCCGACCTCCAATCGGCCTGTCAGCTATTCGGTACCCATGAGACTACCTTGGGTGGGTCATTTCTCCACCTCGAGCCTAAGTTTTCTCAATCTGTAAAACGAGGAGTTTGGCCTAGATAGATCTCTACGGTCCTTTCCAACTAGGCATCCATCAAGGGCTCCTCGTCCCTCCCAGCCTAAGGTCCAGGGCCCAGCTCGGGCTCCCCGGGATCTGGGGTCTCATTTCGGATCCCCACTTCCCGCCTGCCTCCAGGTCCTCTCTCCTTCCCGTCCCCACCCCCCGAGCCAGGCCGGGCCGGGCCCCTGACCGGTCTTGCAGCAGGAGTTCGGGTCGATCCCTGGGCTCCACGTAGAAGCGGATGTCGGAGTGAGCTGCCAGCGCCCGCCACAGGAACTGCTGTGTGTGGGGCTCCATCGGCAGCGGGAAGGGCGGCACCCGTGACTCCAGTCGGCTCCACAGCGTGGGCACGGACAGTCCATCCAGTCCCTCTAGGGCCACCTCGTCCAACAGGGACTCGAGGGCGTCCATCCTGCCCCAGCTAAGTCAGCCAGCGCCTCGAAGAGGCCCACAGCGCGCCGGCGCCGGCGCTGACGTCACTACCGGCGAGGAGGCGGGGCGAGTTCCCCATAGGCTGTAGTCATTGGCCGGCGGCAGGTTTGTAACCAGGGGAACTGCAAACACTGTCGGGGCCGCTTCCGGTCCAAGAACCCGGAACCGCCGCTGCTTAGGGATGGAGGGTGAGTGTCTGTAGGGCCTGTGTCCCTGCCCCTTGGGGATTCTGGGGCCCGTTTCTTTGCCTCCTCGGTGCCCCCGCCCCCCAATTCCCATGGATCCGGGTGTAAGGTTTCCGTCGTCCCGGGCTGGTAGTGGTGCTTCTTAGTGGGCCTGGGCTCCTCGGGGGTCGCAGTGGCGGGGTGTGCTGGAAGAAAGGGAGACCTGGATGCCCGACCCAGGCCCGGTTTGCTTTTAACCTGTCCAAAGCTTCCTTCTTCCCCGGTATAGGAGTTCTGTAAAATGGGGGGAGGGCACACTTTTGTGTTCGGGGAGGGAAGGAGGAGGAGAGAAATTATAACAAAGATTCACATTTATAAAGGGCTTTTTACCGAAGGGTGCCCCTTACACCCCATCCCCAGGAAGAAAGTGCAAACCATTACTTTACCCTTTTTGCACATGAGGAAACTGAGATCCAGAGAGGTTAAGTAATTTGCCCAGGGTCACAGCCAGGTAACCAGAGGCAGAGCTAAGACACTTACCCTGGTCATCTAGAACTGGCTCTGCCCGATAACCAATCCCCTGGCCTGCGAAGAAAACCTAAGTGATGGCTGAGACTTGATTTCAAATCCCCTCAGGGCATTCCTGAGGTTAGGCGTTCGACTGTGCTCTTCTAATTATTCCCATCCCTAGCACAAGACCTGTGGCTGCTCAACTTCAAACTTAACTTTGACAGACCCCCCCTGGAGAGACTGACTGCCTCAGTTCACCCATTTGACTTACACGTCTCCCCTCTCCAGTGCCAGACGTGCTTGGATGAGTACTGATTGTGAACCTGTCAGTTCTAGTGTTTTCACAGACCAGAAACAAACCAAACCAAACGCCTTACACAGGATTGGCCCCTCTGAGTTTCTGGTTACTGCGATATTGTTATGGGGGAGGGGCAGGAGAAATCCTGCCAGTTGAGCTGTGTTACCTGCTTGAGGGAGACCTCTACTCATTACAGTCGAACAACACCATTTTGCCCTTATTTGGAAGAATGAGCTGTTTTAGAACATTTTTAAAGACTTCTAATTTTATGACTTCTAAGCATATGTGAGTAAATCTCCAATTTATAGATATTCTAGTAGATCATAAATTTATAGATGTATTTATAAATAAAATTAAGATGTTAGTTATTCACTTTGTGAAAAGATTCATTGTATAATTCAAGTGTCAAGCTCCCAAGTATATATCCAATGATCAGCTTAAAAAATTTGATTTATATTCAGCTTTCTCAAAGAAGAAATATTTCTTGAAACAGTGGTATTAGATACAATTTGAAAGTATGAATCTTTCCTATTTATAGCTGCATCTCCTCCAATCTTTAGGCTGTTATAAATATTTAATAAATATATTAGATGAATACATTTGAGCCATCAAATAGTCTAACCTCTGCCCAAGAGAAATCTTTAAAGGAGTTCAAGTGTTTCCCTAGAACTTTGTAGTCTGTAGTAGGTTTATCTGAAATCATTAATAGTCCTTTTTCACCTTATATTGTCATTTAGATTTGACTAGGTGAAACCCTATTTGGTTATTTAGAGATTTGTAGCTCCTCTGTAAAGGACAAGTTTCTGTCTGTTGGAGGTGGGAGGAAGTGGTTTTGGGGGAATAGGTGAGAGAAAAATCTGAGGAAATTGGGTACTTTTAAGAAAGAGAGAAAAATTATTTTATATTTAGCACAGCCAATTTAAAGGACAGTCCAATCTATGATATTTCACATTCACATTACAGAGAGATTGGTGGTGAATTTTCTATTTTTGAAGGAATCTTTTAAGTGTATGAAATGAATCACAGTAATATTAAATATCAGGTTGTCCTTGAATAATAAAATATGTCATTAACCCCCAAAGATGTATATACAGTCATTTCCAGAAAAGTGAGGCTTGCTTGCCCAGTTGAAAAGCTATGTGTGAAAACCACTGATGATTTTTTTTTCACTTTTTGCAGGATAAATGTGTCATTTGTTTATTAATTTGTTTAGTAACCTATAAAAATTGAAGATGCAAAGGTCAAATTCAGTTTAGCTCATCAAAATGATCACAAACTAACAAGTTGTAGAGTTTGAATTGAAAAAGATACTTACCTTGTTAAAAATCCTGCCTCTTCTGTCCCTGAGCAGGCATTTTGTGATTTGTGTGTTTCTCTTCCCATTTAAATGCACACCATTAATGAGGCAAAATAAACTTATGTAACACTAAAATTCTGTGTCTGTTCTATTGTCCTCTATTCTTTCCTTCCACTCTACAAATGAATTCATTTCTTTTCTCTCAGTTTTCTTCAGCCTTCATTTAGTATCTGTTAACTTTTTATTCAATGATATCCCTCTGAGAAAGGATGTGAAAATGGAAAATGAAAGCCTAATCACTTATCCCTAATCATACCTCTATCATTTATAGAGATGGAAGTAGGACTATCTATTCATAACTAGTTAGAATAATAATTATAATACTATGCCATTTTTATAGTACAAAAGTACTATAAAAATTTACAAAGCCTTGTATACAGGTATACTTGCAAATACAACAAGTTTTTGAAGGAGTAATGCAAGTATTATCCCAAAATTACAGCTGAGGGGAGATAATGTGACATAAGTTTTTATTATTTCCATAATATGGATGATGTTTCCACAAAGGTCCTTCTTTAGTACCTTATTGTGGTATACAGAGTGATTTTGGTTATTAAGGATTATGCCAGAGAAATATGAACTCTGCAAGATTCTACCAAGATGGGAAAGGTTTTGTAAAGGGAAAGAAGGGACTAAGCACTAATATAGTATCTGTGGTATGCCAGGCAACTGTGCTGAGTGCTTTGACAAATATTATCTCATTTGATCCTAGCAACAGCCCTTTTAGGTGGGTGCTATTATTATCCCCACTTGAAAGTTAAGGAAGCTGAAGCAAACAGAAGTTAAGTGATTTGCCCAGGATCATATAGGTAGTGAGTAAGTGAGGTCACATTTAAACTCAGAACTCCCTGACTTTGGGGCCAGTGCTCTATAAAAAACAAAGATCACAAGACCCTGTCTTTATTGTTTGAGGACTACTCTAGTTAAGTTTTGGAGAAGTCACAACAATTCCAGGAGACCATTTACTGGTTGTGGAACCTTTACAATTTGTATTGGAAGGACATTGCTGACATTGACAAAAGTCCAGATCTTTGATGATAAGGAAATAAGGTAAGGAGACTGAAACTTAGAAGGTTAAAATGATTTCCTGAGTAGTCAGACCTCACTCCAGATGTGTTGTTGTTCATTGTACTATGCCTAGCCAGTTCCCAAGCATGCAACATGAACAAATTACTTTGATTCCATATAACTTGAATATACCTCATTGTTTACATTTTGTCTCCCGCATTAGAATGTACCCTTCTTAAGGGCAGGAACTGTTTTGGTTTTTCTTTGTATCTCAAGCACTTCACCATAGTGCCTGGATCATATATAGTAACCACTTAACAGTCAACAAGTATTTGCTTATTGATTGACTGACTGTCTAGGGATCACAGGTACCTGTATCCTCTAAGAAAACTTAGACTTTAGCTATTCCAACCTTATTTTATGGTGGAAGAAAGAGGCTCAGAGAATTAAAGTAACTTACCCACGGCTACATAGCAAGTTAGTAGCAGAGTTAGGACTAGAACCAGTATCTTCTGACTCTGAATCCATATTCTTGGGGGCTCAGGACGTTGCTTCTATGGAAAAAATATAAAAAGGGCAGCCCATGTCCCTTTGCCTTCTAGATGATTTGATTCTGCCTTAGTATCTCCTCTCCACAACTCTTCATTAGACCATCCACTCTTTTATATCTTTTCTTTTCCTCATTTTTTCATTTCTGCCATCATTGTACCCACTTTCCTTTTCATTCCATCTTTTTCTCTGCCCCTCCCTCTTCCTTTTCTTGCTGATATTACTATCTTTTTCCCATACCTTGTTTGCTAGCATGCTACCATCTTTAAAGTATCTAAAATCCCTGAAGAACCACTTACATCTCCCTAAGTCAGTATTTATTATCTCAGTGCACAGGAATCACAAAGTTACATAAAAGACCATAGTTATAGGGGACCTTACCAGCCATCTTCAACCTGTAGCCTAGAGGCACCTAAAACATACCTGAGAAGTAGTCTTCTGGCCTGTGCTTAAAAATCTTCATTGAAGAGGAGCTCATTACCTCCAGAGGCAGATGGTTATGCTTTTGGATACGTTGTTAGGAAGTCATTTTTTTAAATTTTAAGCCTAAATTTGCCTCTTATTAATCTCCTGTTACCCCTGGGGCTAAGTAGAGCAAGTACAAGAACTTCCACATATTTTAAAACCCCTGAGGACATTTTCATCCTGTCATCCAGGATACCCTACCTTTGCCCATTTCTCCCTCATGCTCTGAGAGCAGTAATCAAATCAACACACTAGCATTGTTTCTGGAAAGAATTTGACTACCAGTCCTGATGTGTCTTATTTCCACTTATTAAAATGTGAGCTCCTTGAGAGCTGGGACTACCTTACTTTTGTATTTGTATTCCTAGGGTTTATCATGGTATCCTGTGCATAGTAAGTATGTAATAAGGGCTTTCTTTATACATCCAAATACTAGGAGAGGATTTCATAGAATTTTAGTCTGTCCACCCCCCTCATTTACTGAGGATTATAGTGAGACCTGCAGTAGGAGAATGACTGCCTGAGGTCACATAGCTAATAAATGCAAAACTAGGATTTGATAGGTGTTCTGACTTGATATCTAAAGAACAGTTTAATGTGTAAATTGTCAAGCTTCTCTAGTAGAGTGGTGGATAGCGTCACTGTAGAGAAATGCTACTATGATTCCTTGTAGGACTACAATGTGACCATTTCTTTCTGAAGACAATAGATAGACAAAGTCATAGAATCATAAAATGTAACAACTGGAAAAAATCTTAGAGGGTGGAATGTTAGAAGTAGAAGAGACCTTAGTGATTATTTAATCCAACTTCTCATTTTACAGAGGATGAAAGTGAGGCCCAGTAAACTGAAATGATTTGTCTTGAGCCATAGATTTAATAAATGGCAGTCTTGACTTAAACCCAAGTCTCCCAACTCCCAGTGTTCTTTCCACTATGCCACACTTATGTATTCTCTTTCTTTATCATTTAAATACATATTTTTTGCATGCCTTTGGTTTTTCTACTACAGTCTGGAGATCTGGGGAGTTCTCCCCAGGCAGAACCCTCTTTTATGACAAAGAAAACAAGCACAGACATCTGACTCTGATATGACTGAGCTGACTATGAGATCCTTGAGCGCTGAGACTTTTGCCCCCTTCCCTTTTTTTTTTATCCTCAGAACTTAATAAGTACCTGGCACATAGCAAGCACTTAATACATATTTACTGATGGATGGAATTTAACAAGGTATACAGTATTCTGTTCTAGTAGTGCGCCCTGTGTGGCTTCCCCCTGCCCCCAAATCAAGTTATAGTTTATTATTTGGGACCTTCATTGACTTTTCCATGTTTGCCTTCCTGTTTCAGAGTTTGATTCAGAGAATGGCTTCTTTATTAGTGATCTTTTCATTTATGTTGTTGTAGTCATTGAATATATTGTTCTTTGATTTTGCTTATTTCACTCTGAAACACCAGTTTTCTTTCCCATGTTCTCTGAAATCCTCATTTCTATCACAAATTACTCCACAATCTTATTCTATTACCTTCAAATAACAGTTTTTCCCCCAGTCATTCCCCAGTTAATGAGCACTCACTTTGATTCTAATTCTTTACTACCACAAAGAATGTCTAGCATTATTTTCCCTAAGAGATCAAAATTATTTATACACATTTTGTGGATCAACCCCCAAATCCTTTTGAGCTAGGTTGATGAAGGTGATGAGAAGAATTATTTATTACGTACTTTTGAGATAGAGATTTCATTTTAAACTGATAATGTCAATCACAAAGGCAGAATTAGAATTTGATTTTTGGTGACTCAATCTGCCCTTTTTTTTTTCTCTTTGCATTCTTTTCACTAATACCTACAGAATTTCCATCCTGAAATTTTTTAATTTCTGGAGAAGATTGAACAAGAAATACGAATTTCTTTTTGTGAATTAATCTTTTGCACCATTTCTCAAGCTTCCAGAGGCAATTTGGCAGAGTAATTTCGTAAATGCAAATAATCTTCAGTGATTACTTTTTGGGCCATTCTAGGATGTTTTCCAAAAAGAAAAGTAAATGCTTTTTAGAATTTTCTGTCCCAAGTCCCTAGGTTGAATATAGAAGGAATTAGGAATAACTCTCAAATGGAGACAGAACCAAAGTGTATTAATTAATTGTAAGTCCATTTTTTTACATGCATATGCCCTACTTTGCAGTCGACTAAAAAAGTGTCTCAAATGTCTGTTGTATGTGAGATATTGTGCTAGTAACTGGCATAAAAAGAGAAAGATAAAATAATCCCAGCCCTCTAGAAACTTAATTTTTTTCTGGGGGAGCCCATTGATAAGTAAATATGAGATAATTTGATGAGTGTTAGCACCAACAGCAGAAGGACTAGATTTAGATGAGAATTGTCGCCTGAGTTGAGCCTTGAAGCAAGCTAAGGATTGTAAGATGCTTATGTTTGTGCATTCTTGGGGATGAGGAACAGCCTTCTTGAAGGCATAGAGATAGGAGGAGGAGGAAGGTCAAATTCAGTACCCTACTATGCTATTTTGGCTTGAGCAGAGAATTACATATAAAAGGAGAAAATAAGAAATAGGCCTGAAATGATAGGTGGAAGCAATGTTTTGGAGGGCTTTAAATGCCAAGCTGATGAGTCTTATCTTAGCAGAAATAGGGAACCACTGAGGATTTTTTAACAGGGGTATGATATAGTCGGAGTTGTGCCTTAGGAAGATCATTTTAACACCTTTGTGGAGGAGGAGAGATAGGAGACTAGAGTTTTGGAAGAAGGAAGAACAAGTAGGAAGTTATTTTGATAGCATAAGTGTCAAGGGGGTCAAAGGGTGACATAAATTTAAAGACCTGGAAGGAACCTCGGGAGCAAACTGTGGCCCAGAAAGATTAAGTGACAAGATTACACAGATAGTAAGTAGCCTATTTCAGATGGGAACCCTGAGGCCTGAAGTATTGTAATGACTATGGCTATGGAGCAGTTGGAGAGACTTTTACCAATTCAACTCAACAAATGTTTTCTAAACATCTACTCTCTGCAAGGTAGCAAGGATATGAAAGCAATGACAAAACAGGCCTGCCCCCCCCCACACACACACAAAGTAATTTCAAGAGGGAGAGAATACTAGCTACTGAGAGCACCAGGAAAGTGCTCCTTAGTATGTGGTAGCTAACTCTGTGTTTTGAGGAAGTTAGGGGCTCTGAGAGAGAAGTGAGAGAGTAGAGTAGTCCAAATATGAAGTGGACCTCTTTTGCTAGGTCACAAAGATGGGAGATAATTTGTCATGTATATGGAACAGGTGGCAGTCCAATTTGACTAGATTAGGGTACTTGGAATTATATTTAAAATGCCAGCAAAGAGTGATTATGATATTGGCCTTTCAGATAACTGAGCTTAAAGTTCACACAGAATTTATTTGAGTAATTGAGAGGTGAAGGGGCATGTGTGTATCTTAGATCAGGAAGTTCAATAGCTGACTGCTAGACTTTCACTTTCATTTTCCAAATGTTACCATTATTTATGTTAGATTCCTTTAAACTGAGTCCCTACAAAGAGATTCTTGATAATGAAATAGGAAATAGAATGGAATAAATGCTCACTAGTGCTTCCTCCTCCCATATACACAGTACCTGTGACTCACTCATAATTTACTTCTGGCAAGGACTGAGATTGAAGGTTCAGGAAATGGAGCTAGGCTGAGTGGTTCAGATGGGAACTGCCAACTGTTTTTGGACTTTTAAAAGGTCAGTGAGGATACCAGAGAGACACCACAGATTCTAGGATTTCCAGATGGATAAATAGGATGCTAGTCACTTGTGGAGCTGGGAAAGACCTTAGAGATCATCTGGTAGATACCTTTCATTTTACAGATGAAAAACTGACCCCAGAGAAATAGAGTGACTTGCCCCAGGTCAAGTAGCAATCTTACTATTGTTCCACCCTTTCTCCCACCTTCATTCTGATCTCTGAAGTAATGAGTTTCTCATTGCATCCCAAAACGTATGTGAACATTGTAAATCATTGTTGGCTTTACCAAGGGAAGCATGATCGCTATTAATTCAATTTTGAGAAACCGCATTTTGTCATCATTTAGTTTTCATCTTTTCCCTCATGGTCTAGAGTAATCCCTTAAGTAAAATAAAATTTGTCTCTTTCTAATACCATATAAATTTTTTTTGGTTGCCATTCAGGATATTTCATTCTGATCTTCAGGTTTATTGGGCTTGAATCTTTTTTTTTTCCTTTAACAAATTGTACTCTTTTCGTTCTTTAGAGGAAAGTCCTATAAAACTCTCAGTAAATGAGTTCTTTATGTGAGAAAATATCATAAAAGGGGAGTGTTCCCCCCCACACCCCATTGTAGTGAGAGCCCATCTTTCTTAAAGGATTTGTGCTGTCTCACTTTCATTCTCTATAGTAATAAAGATTTTTAGACCACAGATTTCATACTTATCACATTTCATCTTATGTGCTTGCATTTCTGATGATTCCATGTCATTGCCCAGCCCATATTTTCCAGCTTTTCACTTTGCCTCAAATAGCAGCTAAGAGTATTGCAAATTGCCAAAGTTTCCATAAATTGTTTTAATGGTTAATCTGAGGATTAAAGAGAGAAAGAGGGACAGAATCACACACAGGTATATAGCTTATTGGTCTGTGAGGGACTTTGGGGTTAGATCCCAGAATCAGATCTTCATATCTTAAGAGAGCTTGGAGATCAACCTTATTATGTGAATGAGGTCCACAGCAAAGTGACTTTCTCAGTGTCACACAGATAATAAATGGAAGAGCCCAACCCAAAATTTAGGTCTTGAATGTCAGTGTGATGATGGGGGCCAGCACTGGATTTGGAGTCATTGTGGTGCACTGGAAAGTGCATTGACCTTGGAATAAATCAATCTGGGTTAGAATTACTCACTACTTGTATGAACTTGGGAAAGTCACTTCACTTATTTTGTCCTCAGTTTCCTTACCTGTAAAATGAAAGGGTATACACAGATGATCTTTGAGTTTCCTTCCAGTTCTATATCTATGATTCTATGACCTTGATTTCAATTCTAGCTCGGCTATTTACTACCTGTGTGACCTGGGATAGGTTAATTGCTCTCTGTTAGCCTCAGTTTTCCTAATTGTGAAATGAGGGGGCTAACACTCTCTAAAGCACTTTCCAGCTATAATATCTATGTTCTCATGACTTCTAGTCTAGAACTTTTTTCATCATGCCATGTTGCTTTAGTCACCAATAATATTCTTACTTGACTTTCCTGAGAACTGCACTGAGAGTTAATACAAGTTGGGTTGCCTTAAGCAAGCTGAACCTAAGATATCCACAGGCAGCATTGCTTCAATATCCAGTAGCTACTCTAGGGTTCTTAAGTGTCGGTTTACAGATCTGCAGGTACTTAAGAGAGAGGCCTTACAACATCTACCTACACATCTCTTGCATTAATTCCCTTCATACAACCACAAGCCTAGTTCTGGACCTAGTTTCTGGACAATTGAACTAGTTTCCTAATTAGTGTCCCTGTTTCTACTCTCTTCTCTCTCTGCTTCATTCCCCACATGGTTGCCAGACTTGAATACCTAAAGCACAGGTATCACCATGACATCCCCCTAAACAAAAATCTTCAGCAGCTCCCTGTTGCTTCTACTATAAAATGTAGTTGCCTTTACTTAGCATTTAAAGATTTTTTACATCCTAAGCTGCAACCTTTCCTTCTAGATTGATTTCACATTATTTTCCATTCCAGGCTAAGGACCCACTTGCTGTTCTCCATAGGCTGTCTTCCTGCCCTGGAAGGTTCTCTCCTGTGTTCCCCATTATTTTTTTTCTACCTCTTGGAGTCCCTAGCTTTTTTCAATCTTGTCCAAAGCCTGTTTTGATTCTTCTAGGTGTTATCACCCACAAATGTGTATTTGTTTTGTATATATTTTGAACTTAGTTATCCAAACATGCTGTATTCCCCCTACTAAAATGTAAGTTCTTTGAGGGTAGAAAGTTTTAATTTTTTTTTTTTTGTGCATCCCTCCTCCCCCCACCCCCTTCTAGCACAGTGCACATGTAGGTACTTAATAAATGCTTATTGAATTGGAACAAATTAGAAATTAGGAGGAAGAGACCTTAAAAGTCACTGAAGTAAGTAAATCATTGAAGAGTAACCAGGTATAGAGCTAGAGCATGTAGGAAATTGATGGCAAGTAAGTTGATGAGAAAATAGGATTTCACTTCCAAAATGTAGATTGAATATATGTTTTTTCAAGAATGCATCTGCTAAATAAAGTGATGTCCATTTGCATAGTGTATACCTGGCATTACTTATAGAACCGTAGCTAAAGCATGTCACCTTGTGTAATACAAAGAAAAGGCCCTTTTCCCTAGAAACCTTGATTTGCATTAATGTACATTATGTGCTTGAGGATAAAATGAGATAATAGGCATGAAAGCATTTAGGAAAATTAAAGGCATCATTCAAATTAACAGACAGAGTGGTATAATGGAAAAAACTATCTGGAGATGGCATCCAGTTCAAATCTTCCATTTGCTGTTTATTGCTTATGTTACTTTGGCTCTTGGGTAACTAGCTTTCTAAAAAATTAGAGTACTAAGTCTACCTAATGAAGGAAGGGAACTAAGTATTTATTTAACTCCTATTATGTGCCAGGCACTAGCTTTTTTACAAGTATCTCATTTGATCCTCACAACTACCCTGACATGTAACTGCTATAATTACCCCTATTTTATAGTCTGAGGCAAACAGAGTTTAAGTGACTTGTCCAGGGTCATACAGCTAGTAAATATCCGAGGCTGGATTTGAGCTCAGGTCTTCCTGATTCTAAGCCCATTGTTCCATCTGCAGTGTCACCTACTGTCTCTGTTCATTAATGACAGCTAACTAAAGGAAATTTCAAATAAACATTGTTTTCCAAATGGATAAATAAAGGCACATGCAATTAATTCTAGTGGAAGTTTCATTTTTTAAATTGCAAATGAGAAATTTCACCCTAAATTAGCTAAGTAAATCTACATGCTTTTACCATGGTAATTTTGTTTTGTTTTGTTTTTATACCATGTCCTAATTTTTAACTGCTGCTTGATTTTTGTGGATGAATTGTAAAATCATGGTACCTCAGTGATGGAATGCAGAATGGATGTCAGACCTTAAAAGATACTTAAAGCACACAACTAAGAATGTTGAGAATGGAAGAGACCCTAAGGACATCTAGTCCAAGCCTCTCATTTATCAAAAAGGTCATGGAGGCACAGAGTGAGGAACACAGCAGCAGCCCTAGGACTAGAACCCAGGTTTCCTGACTCCTAGTCCAGTGTTCTTTACTCACATGATGCAGCTTTTTTTGAGCTGTTTGCTAGTTTTATCTGTTCCTTAAATTGGGACCCAAGTCAGGCCCAAATTACATTGAATTTTTAATTGGTTGCCCTGCTTCTTGTCTCTCCTTTCTTCCATCCATCTTTCACACATCTACTAAATGTATATTCCCAAAACACAGATCTGACCCTGTCTTTCCCTTCTCAGAAATCTTCTGTGTCTCCTATTGGCTCTGGGATAAAATGCAAACTCTGCTATTTCAGATTTGGGGGATTTAGAGTCCTTTATAACCAGGCCCCAAGCTTCTTTAACTGTACCATACATTACTTCTCTTCTTAGACTTTACAGTCCAGGTATCCCTGGCATGACTGGCATGTACTGCTGTGTTACTTTGGCTTCCTAGAATTGATTGCTAGCTTTCTTCAGAGCTCATTTCCCATGCTGCCTTCTCCATGAAGCCTTTCCTAATTCCTTGTCCACCCTCCACAATTGCCTTGTATTTACTTAGTCTGTATTGTGTCTATACTTTTCTGAGTGCATTTAATTTTCCTAGTGACAAAGTAATTTCTTTGAGGTCAGAGTCTGTTTTATTTTTGTCTCAGTATCTCTAGCACTGAACCAAAGGAACGTGTTTGAGAGATGCTTGTTGATGGTCTGGTTGGTTGATATTCTACTCCTTCACCTGCATTTATCTGCTCCTCCTAAGTGATAACCCCTCTCCCCTCTTCTTGCCTTTGCCCTGGTTACTCTCCACATTTGGAATACAGTCTCTCCTCATTTCTGCTTTGTAGGATCTCTAACTCAAAGAGCAACTTAGGTGCCACCTTCAACACAGGACCCTCCTGATTTCTTCAGCTCTTAGTGCCCATCTAACTAACTTGTAGTTGTGTTAGATTATTTTGTATATACTTTGTACTAAACTATCCCTCGGTAGAATGTAAGCCCCTTAAGGGCAAGGGACTGTTTTGTTTTATTTCTTTATAAACCCAGTACAGTGCCTCTTATAGAGTAAGAATTTATTAAATGTGTATTGAATGAGTTGGACGATCTTCTTGTACTTTTTGTATCATGGGCAGTTTCTTACCCACTTAAACATAAATTTTGCCAGTTTAACCAAGTAGATAAAATGGGCAGAATGTCGTAGTGGAAAAAGCAGAGGATTTGGAGTCATGAAACTTGAATTGGAATGAAAGTGCTTCCCCTCACTAGCTGTGCAATCATTAACCTCTGTTTCCTCATTTGTAAAATGGGGATAATAATACCTGTAGAGAGAAGAAACTTAGTGTGGTGAGTAGTTACTCTTAGAATCAAAAAGACTGGGGTCTGAACCCTGCTTCTGATAAATACTAGCTATGTGAATGTGGGCAAATCACTTAACTTCTCAGTGTCCTCAACACAGATATAACCCTGTATGTACCAAATAAATTGCTGATCACTGGTGAAAAAGGGAATTCCCCCTCCAGTTACTGATGAGATCACAGGTCCAGACCTTTTTACTTCCCCTCCCTTCTCCCACCCCCAAATACCTGCAGTACTGAACTCACTGGGTTATTATGAGGTTTAAATGAAATAATGTATATACAGTGGTTTGCAAACCTTAAAGCATGACATAAATGTCAATTATTATTGTTGCTGTTATTTAATGACTTCCAAACTTCAGTTTCCTCATCTATAAATTGGGGGTAATAATACTTATACTACCTACCACACAGCAGTGTTTTTAAAATCTTAATACCCTCTAAAAATATGAGTTATTGATATTAATGTAGATAACCTGTGGAAACAGGTGCCCAGAAAACCAAGGAACACTTGATTGAAAGCACTGGGGTGGGGATGGGGGTGGTCAAGGATACACATACATTTAGCCCTCAGGCCCCTCTCCTCCCACCTTCTTAAGTTAGATACATTGCAGTTAGTCACTCTCTCAGTCTATATGCCCTGGGAAAGAAGGTGAGTTCAGGAAAATGCTGGCTGGTCTTCTGTGAAATGAAAGAGGTGCCTAGAATGCCTTTGCAAAGGGGCACAACTTTTGTTTTTGTTTTTTCATTCTTGTCACCATATAGAATACAAGGATGCCCTACAAAATTACCACAGGGACTGGAGCTCAGAATTGGTGGCAGGTGGGTATCTGCAGATCCCCAAATGTATACCTATGAATGTGTGTCTATGTAGATGTTATTTAAGTGTACAAGAATATTTGTGAATTATTTCATGGCATTCACAATCATCTGAGGCTCAGTTGAAAGGTCTAGGGATATTCAGATATTCAGCATGGAGAAATGAAGATCTATGATAACGTCTTCAAGCGTTTGAAAGCTCGTTAGGTCAATGAGGAATTTGCCCTTACTCTGTGGTCCCAGAAGGCAGAATGTGGATCATTTGGTGAAATTTAAAGAGGCAGATTCCAGCTCAATAGAAGGGAGAAGTTTCTGACAGAGCTAGAAAAGAGTAGAATCATTTGAAATGAGATAGCTCATGAAATAGTGAATTCCCTGTCACTGGAAGTATTCTAAGTAGAGGACAGATGACCACTTCTTTGAAATGGTAGACTCATAAAACATCAGAGCTGGAAAGGACTTTAGAGTTCATCCAGACTAGTTCCTTCATTGCTCAGATGAGGAAGCTGAAACTCCCAGAGCTTGTCCTGTGTCAGGGTGCAGGTAAGCTTGCTGACCTCTGGAAGTACTTTCCAGTACTAGGATTACATGATTTGAGACCTTCCTAATTTTGACAAAAGTTTTAATTAGAAAAATGAAAAGATGTCCACTTATTTAGGCCAGAGAAAATATAAGTGAGGGAGAAAAGAAAATCCTTTAACTATGTGGAAGAACTTGGGAAGTATGAAAACTGTGAAATGCTGACAGACAAAGGGCACGAGATCTTTCTCCTGTCTCCTTTTTTAGAATTAAAACCTCTCCATTATAGGATAGTATAAATGCATCCCTACAGGTAGCCACAATGATAGACTTTGTGACCCATGGGAGGTGTGTCAGCCCCTAAAGATGATAACTAGACTAACTGGGGAGCAAAGTTACTCTTGCAGATGATAGACTAAAATTCTGGAATTTGGCAGTTTAGTTCCTAATATGTATATTTTTTGATCCTACACTTTAAAGTAATTCAATTTTGTGTACAGCATATTTAAACGTTACGATGTTAGTCTATTGAATTTATGTATATTTGCAAATTTCTATATACCAGTTTATGTGAAATATGTGATTACTATTTATTCAAGTGGCAAGGTTTCCCATCCTTGAATATGGTGAGTTCAGGTGTTCAATGTAATATGGTGTTATGTATTCACCAAAAGGTGCACATGATCTAGCTATGTAGTACATTTTATGGAAGTCAGTTTATGTAATTCCAAACAATTTAATAAAGATTCAATTCTACTAGGAAACTAAAGTCTTCCAGCCCTTCCTGAATGCATATAATGTATTAGATTAAAGGGTTTGAGGCTTTGTTCATTATAGTCAAATAATGTGAATATGTGAAATTACCATCTCCTTATCTTGGTATATGTATTTTTTAAAAGATGCTATTTTCTCTTCAGTATAATAATAGGGTACATTTTCTTAAAAATCACTTGATAATGATTGGTCCTGCCTATTGAATGAACAAATAAAAGAGTTTTACTGTGATAGTCTGTTGCTCTAAAGTACCTATGATCTCCAGCTATGCTTCTGAACTGCTACAGGTCATACTCTGCGAAAGGCTGGAAGAAGCAGGTCCTGTTCACGGGAAAAAAAGGAGGTAATGTATAAACATGCTGGGAGTTCGGTGGGCAGTTTTTAATTTAAAGGGTTTGGGGACACTTGGTAGTGAAAAGGTGTCTTTGCCTGGATCTTATAACATTTTCCCTCTGATGTAAAGTCTTTAATTCCAGATAAGTCAATAACTGTTGACAGCTCTGATTTTAATAGGGTAGTTGATAAAGCCAAGAGATCTCTTCTTAGAATGAAACCATAGTACCACATGGAAAGTGTTTCCTTTCAGTAAAGCAACATATTTGGATCCAGGGACCAAAAAACATTTTAATTAACAAATTTTGTTTTAATATAGAAAACATA
Organism: Petaurus breviceps papuanus; assembly: GCF_028583685.1. Taxonomy (NCBI): domain Eukaryota; kingdom Metazoa; phylum Chordata; class Mammalia; order Diprotodontia; family Petauridae; genus Petaurus; species Petaurus breviceps. The sequence continues at coordinate 31,885,193 of NW_027185694.1, read as the reverse complement.
AATGCAAAAGCCACAATGTACACTTTTCCGCAAATTCAGGTAGACAACATGATGTGATTGTGAGTAAAAGTTCATGTTTACAAAAAAGGAAGGTTTTCTTCTCTAACTTTAACAACATAGTGTCATCATTATCCATTATATTTTGTTGTGATTTGATATTGTCTTCATGTAAGCTGTTATAGTTAGGTAGTATATTGTTCTTTCAAGTCAGCTTTCTTTAGGCTATATCAATTCCTACAGATCTTTCAGTATTTCTTGGAATTCTTCATATTGTCATTCCTTACAGCATGATAATATTAATATTCACATACCACAATTTCTTTAGCCATTCCATAAATTGTTGTGCACATAGTTAATTTCTAATTTTATTCTGTAATAAAGAATATTTTTATACAGATAGGAATATGAAAAAAAGCACCTTTTAGATTATTAGGTAAAAAAAGGGTGAAATTTTTGTAACTTTTTATGAATGATTTTATGTTGCTTTCCCAAATGGTCAGACCAGTTTCAATATAAATCAGTTACTAGGACTATTTCCCAAAGTTTTGCCAAGGTAGAATTTTTCCATATTTAGCCATCTTTGCCAATTTGATGATTATTAAGTTATACCTTAGAATCATTTTAATTTGCATTTCTCTGACTATTAATAATTTTGTAATTATTCTGCTCATGATTCTTGAGAGTTTCTTTTCTTCATTTTAAAACTGCCTGTTCACAGTGATCTTTTCACCAGTTCTCTATTGGGGAATAGCTTTTCATCCTATAGATCTGTGTCAGTTCCTTGTAGAAATTGGATGTCAGACCTTTTATAAGAGGCGTTTAATGCAAAGTTTTGTACCCAATCTGTATTTTCCCTTTTTATTCTAGCTAAATTGTTTTAATTTATGCAAAACTTGCTTTTAAAAAAATCAATACCAGCTATTTTGTCTTTTTAATATTCTTTCTCCATATATACATGTATGTGTATATAGTATAATAGACTATATGTCTGTGTCTGAGTGTGTGTCATATGGTTTAAGAATTCTCCCCTCTCCACAATTCTGAAATACATACCTTTCCATTCTGGTCTAAACCCATTTTCTGCTAACTTTTATCTAAATTTCCAAGCAGTTTTTCTTTTTTAGAGGGAGGAAGGCAGGACTGAGCAGCTATTTGTTTCCTCCACTACAAAAGAAATGATTCACAAAATACTGGTAATAGCATATTCACAAGTACTTAAAATATGGTATGGTAAAAAGAAACATTTAGTGAGACTGCTGATATCATCTTCACCTCTACTTTGTACTGTATAAGCAATTTACTCAATACCCATTATCTTTTGTTGAGCCAGGGCATGGCTCATGCACCTGTTAGTTGCAGGAAACATCTCCCCCTGGGCAAACAGTTTGTAGATCAAGAGCTCCTGATTGCTTCAATTCATGGCATTGTCAGTGAGGCTAGAAACCACATCTCAGGATTGCTGTTCAATAGCCCGTATTCCAGGAAAGAATCTCAAAGCAAAAGTGGCAGCACGCCTTCTGGCTGACATATGTAGACAATTGCTATTGCTGAAAGGAAGTCCCCCAGTCCCACCAGAAGTCTAAGGCTTCATAAACAAAGAGTAGGAGCAGAAGGTTTCTCCTTATAAAGTCTAATGAGGGAATAACTGTTGCTGCTTTTTGATGCTGCTTCCAGTTACAGGGTGGTAGGGCACAAATCAACCAGAAGCCTTTGATTTCCCTTATCCTTTGTGAGGAGCCCATCCATGAGAATGGGCAAACATTCATGCTCAACTCCAGGGGACCTTCTACAATTACGTGAGACATTCCTCTGATTCCCCTCATTATTCTCTCTTCTCCTAGTTAAGTACTTGTTATCCTCAGAAAAATCAACTGGTATAAATTTGGTACATTGTCCCATTTTCCCAGTTCTGGAAAGTTCCCTGGGAAGCTGGAGAAGGGTCAGACATTATCATTTCCAGTGCCTTCTCCCCATGCTTTTTATTAGAATCTCAACAAAGTCCAACGACACAGATCTTAATGGGTTCCTAAGTGCCATGTCTGAGTATTCCTTTCAGCATAGCCCTAAAGAGCCCCCAGATGAAGTCTGTTGGGAGAACCCAGTCCAACCACAGATTGTGGGCCTAGAGATTACAGTCACTCCCAAATACAAAGTGTTATATCTATCTGTCTAATCTATCTACACACATATATGCACACATATTTGCATAAACACATACACATACATCCACACACACACATACATATGTGCCGTTTGGTTGTTGTCCTTCATTCTAGAAGAGGACCAAAATGCATAGGACACTATGCTAGAGTCAAGTTTCAGTATGTCCAATTGTGGTTGATCAGAGCAGTAGGAGCTCAGAATGTTCTAACACGTTGGGCACAAAATAGTCCATGTGAACATTTGGGGTGAATTCTCTGAATCTGTGCATCTTGTGTTTTTTTTTTTTTGAGCTATTTCAATTTTGCTTTGCTCATAGAGCACAGTACCTTCTCACCATGCTGGGTGATCCTGTGCCAGTGTCCCCCATGTCACACAATTCCAAAGTTCTTTTTTTTTAGTTGCAAAGTTCTTAAGAGAGATCTTGATAGTGTCCTTCTGTTGCTTCTTCTGACCATCATGTGTTTGCCTTGTGTGAGAGCTCCATAAAATAGTCTTTTTGGCAAGCATATGTTTTGCCTTCAAACAACGTGGCCAGCATAATGAAGTTGTACTTTCTGAAGTAGAGTTTGAATGCTTGGCAATTTAATTCAGGTGTCTGGTATCTTATCCTGCCAGGTAATCTTCAGAATCTTCCTGAGACAATTCAAATGGAAGCAATTTAGTTTATTCAACAAGCAACATATAAAGTTCTTATAGGTTACTGCCTAGCATTTATAAGATCCTATCCTAACCCTAATTAAGAAAAAAAATTAATGAAATAAAAAAATTAACCAAAGGGAAAAAATAAGGAGGAAAACAAGCTTCCACTTTCAGAAAGAAAGTCTCCTCCTAAATATCCTCCATCACTCATGTTGCTCTCCCAGGATCATTTAGGAACCTGGCATCAACTAGAAGTTCCTCACAGAAGCATGAAATGCAGCCTGCATGAAAATTCTTTCCTAGATCCCTGCAGCACATAGGACAGCTCATACTTTTCTCCATTGGACCCCCTGCCAATAAACAGAGAAATACAAATGGTGGTCCAGACAAAATATCTATGCAACACTTATAGCACCCCATGTTTCTCAAGTGGATCCCTTGAAAACCATAGGACTTTCTAAAACAAGGTCTGAACTCTCCCAATTACAGAGCAGAATAACTTCTTTCTAAAAAAGTCTATAAACTCAGATGAACTTCACACGTGTTTAGAATTCCAAAAACAGATTAAGTGCTTGGATTAATTTTGGTAGTACATTAATGGTAGTACACAGAAACACTGATGATTTGTGTGGGTTTAGTTTATATTTTGCAACTTTGCTGTAGTTGTTAATTGTTTTGATTAATTTTTTAATTGACTCTAGAGTTGTTTAAGTAAACCTCATATCATTTGCAAAAATGATATTTTTGTTTCCTCATTGCCTATGCTTATTCCTTCAATTTCTTTTTCTTATTTGGAATACATGGCTATAATCTCCTTGCAAGCATTCTGTTTAAAATTTTTGTATCAGTATTCATTAGGGAAATTGGTTGTAGTTGTTGACTTTTTTCTCCTCTGTTTTTATTTTCCCTGATTTAGGTAGCAAGACCATATTTGTGTCATAGAAGGAATTTGGTAGAATTCCTTCTTTATTTCTCTGTCTTTTTTTTTTTCAGACAGTTTATGTAGTATTGAAATTAACTGTTCTTTCAATGATAGAATTCTCATGTAAATCCATCTGGTTTTAGATTTTTTTTTTTCCTTTGGGAGCTCATTTATTGCTTGTTCAATTTCTTTTTCTAAGATTGGGTTAAGTACTTTATTTCTTGATCTGTTCACCTGGGCAATTTATTTTTTTGTAAATGTTCATCTATTCCAGTAGCTTGTTAGTTTTATTGACATGTAGTTAGGCAAAATAGCACTTAACAATTGCTTTTATTTCTTCTTCATTGGTCGTTAGTTCACCTTTTTCATTTTTGCACCTGGTAAATTGATTTCCTTTCTTTGTAAAGATCAAATTAGGCAATGACATTTATTTTATTAGGTTTTTTTTCTTGTCTTTTTTTTTAGAGGGGGGAAGGCAGAGCAATTGAGGTTAAGTGACTTGTCCAAGGTCACACAACTAGTAAGTGTTAAGTGTCTGAGGTTGGATTTGAACTCAGGTCCTCCTGACTTCAGTGCCAGTGCTCTATTCATTGTGCCACCTAGCTTCTTTATTAGTTGTATTTTTTTTAAAGCCCTCCTAGTTTTATTTATTAGTTCAATTTTTTTTCTTTACTTTGAAACTTGTTAGTCACTCTTTTGATTCTCAGGATTTCTATTTTGGTGTTTAATTGGGGTTTTTTAATCTGTTGGTTTTCTAGTTGGTGTTTTTTTTTTTTTAGTTGCAGGACCAATTCATCAGTCTACTCTTCATCTTTTTATTGATGTAAGCATTTAGATATGTAAAATTTCTCTAAGTATTGCTTTGGCTTCATCACACAAATTTTAGTATATAATTTCATTGTTGTCATTATCTTTAATGAAATTATTTGATTGTTTCTATGATTTGTTCTTTAACCCTCTCATTCTTTTTTAAAAATATTTTATTCCTCCCAATTACATGTTAAAACAATTTTAAACATTTTTTTAATTAAAGTTTTGAGTCCCAAATTCTATCCCTCCCTCCCTTTCCTTCCTTTTCCCTGAGACAGTAAGCAATCTGATAAAGGTTATACATGTGCAATCATATAAAACATTTCCATATTAGTCATTTTGTGCAAGAAAACTCAGAGAGAGAGAGAGAGAGAGAGAGAGGAAGAAAGAGCGCTCATGCTTCAATCTGTATTTAGACAATATTAATTCTTTCTTTGGAGGTAGATAGCATTTTTCATCATAAGTCCTTTGAGATTGTCTTGGATCAATATATTGCTGAGAACAGCTAAGTCTGTGAATGTTCATCTCATAATATTGCTGTTACTGTGTATAATGGTCTCCTGGTTCTGCTTACTTCATTTTGCTTCATTTCATGTGTGTCTTTCCAGATTTTTTTTTAAATCGCCCTGTCATTTCTTATAGTACAATAATATTCTTTTCAAATCATATACTATAACTCACTCATTCTTTAGGATTAAGTTATTTAGTTTCCAGTTAATTTGAATCTCTGCTTCAAAGGTCCTTTCCTGGATGTAATTTTTATTACATTATGGTCAGAAAAAGATACATTTGATATTTCTGCTTTTCTACATTCATTTGTGAAATTTTTATACCTTAATTCATGGTTGATTTTTTGTAAGGGTACCATGCACATGTATATTCCTTTCTATTCTCATTTGATAGTCTCCAGAAGTCTATCATATCTAACTTTTCTAAAATTCTATTCACCTCTTTAATTTCTTTCTTGTTTATTTTATGGTTAGATTTATCTAGGACTGAGAAGGGTAAATTGGGATCCCCCACTATTAGTTTTATTCTCTATTTCTTACTATAACTCTCAACTTTTCTTGTTTTTGTTCTTTTTTTTTTGTTTTATGCTTTTTGGAGGGCAATTGGGGTTAAGTAACTTGCCCAAAGTCACATGGCTAGTAAGTGTGTCAAGTGTCTGAGGCTGGATTTGAACTCAGGCCCTCCTGACTCCAGGGCCGGTGTTCTATTCACTGTGCCACCTAGCCATCCCTCAACTTTTCTTTTAAGAATTAAATTGCTGTGTCATTTAGTGCATATGTGTTCAATACTGGCATTAATTCATTATCTCTAATACCTTTTAGTATGTTGTTTACCTGTTTATTTCTTTTAATCAGCTCTATTTTTGCTTTTGCTTTTCTGCAATCATGATTACAATCCCTGCTGTTTTCATTTTAGCTAAAGCATAATAGATTCTACTCCAGCCCCTTATTTTAACTCTCTGTGTATTTTTTCTGTTTTCATTTATTTTTCTTGTAAGCAGGATATTGTTGGATTCTGGTTTCTAATCCATTCTACTGTATTCTTCCATCTCATGGTTGAGTTCATCCCCTTTACTTTCACAATTATGATTGCTAACTCTCTATTTTTCTCCATCCTGTTCTCTTATACTGTCCTTTTTTTTTTTCACCCTGTCCGCTCCTTCACCTTCTGTTTTGTTTCTGACTCCTGCTTTACTTAGTTTATCATCCCTTCCCAATTTCTTTTCAGCCCTTTCCTTCCTATTTCTCTGTGAGGTAGGATGAATTTCTGTATCTAACTGTGTGTGTATGTATATTCTTCATTCCCTGCATCAGTTCAAGTGTATGTATATGTGTTCTTCCCTCCTTGAATCCATTCAGATGAAAATGAAGTTTAGGTGTTGCTCACTCCCCACCACTGCCTCCTCCATTTTATAAACACTTCCATGCATTTCTCATTTATGTTAGATAATTTTCCTCATCCTTCTACTCCATTCCTCCCTCTTCCAGTGCATTCTTCTTCCTTACCCTTCTTTTGAGTCTTCCATTCTTTTGAGATCATTCAAACAAAATAGAATCACACTCACATCCTTTATCTAATTAGACTCCCTCTAAAACCTTTGGTGATGATAAAGTTCTAAGAGGTCTCCATGTAAGTATGTAAACAGTTTAACCTTGTTTATTAGTTCCTTATGATTTCTCATTCATGTTTACTTTTTACTGCTTTTCTAAAGTCATATGTTTGAATATTAAATTTTCTATTCAGCTCTCATCTTTTCATTAGGAATGCTTGAAAGTCCTCTATTTCATTAGATGTTCATTTTCCCCCCTCTAGCATTATACTCAGTTTTTCTAGAAGCTGTTCTGGGTTTATAATTCTAGATCCTTTGCCTTTTGGAATATCATATTCCAAGGCCTCTGTTCCTTTATAGTTGTTCTTCAGTTGTGCCTGACTTTTTATGACACCATTTGGGGTTTTCTTGGCAAAGATACTGGAGTGATTTATCATTTTTTTTCTCCCACTTATTTTCCAGATGAGGAAACTGAGGCAACATGATTAAGTGACATGCTCAGGGTCACACAGCTAGTATGTGTCAGAGACTAGATTTGAATTCAGGTCTTCCTGACTCCAGGCCCAGAACATTATCCACTGTGCCATCTAGCTTTCTCTTTTGTGGTGGTGACTGCTAAATATCGTATGATTTTTACTGTGGCTCCACAGTGCTTGAATTCTTTCTGTCTGGATGATTGCAGTATCCTTGACATAAGATCTCTGGATTTTTCTCTAAAATATTTTTGGGAGTTTTCATTTGGGAGTTTTTTTCAAGATGTGACTAGTGGGTTTTTCAATTTCTCCTACTGTATTTCAATGAAGACTTTTCCATAGCTATTAAAATAAGTTTGATTTTGTTTTGTAACTCATATGATTGATTATGTGAATTATTTTCCCAACTCTTAACCATCCTTGCATTCTCATTATGAATTCAGTTGTCATTATGAATATTCTTATGCGTTGATGAAGTCTCTTCACCATATTTTATTAGTTTTTCTTCTATATTCACTAATGACATTGACCTAAGTGAACAAAACAGGTTAAATTCTCATTTTTTATTTTACCCTTTCCTGATCGGGTTAACAGGACTGTATTTATCTCATAGAAGTTTGGTGGAGCCCATTCTTTCTCCAAGTTTGGAAAAAAAGTTTCTGTAACTTGGCACTATTTGTGCTTTAGATTAGAACTGTCAAACTTTCATTTCTGAGACAACACTTGAGTGCCTCAGAACCAGATTATAATGTAATTGGGCAAGCTGGTGGAGTAAAGGAAGGGCTACAGCCGAGCTCTCCCAACATTCCCCTCCAAAAAACTGTAAAATAATGCTTCAGATTGAATTCTGGAGTGGCTGAACCAACAAAAAGATTTTCCAGCCCACAACAATTTAGGAGCTTGGAACAACAGGTTTGTCTTGCTGGGATGCAACGGCAACATGAACTGTGGGACCTTGTAGGCAGTGACAACAGAAAGCAGCTTTAGGATCTCTCAAACCAGAGACAGTAAGGGGATTGGGTAACTGGTCAGAAAGATATTACAGAGGATTCCTGTGCTAGCACTGGCTACCAGACCAGGCACTGAGTGGAAACTTATTGCCTATACCCACTTCTGGGTTAGAGTTCTAAGGTGGAGAGTAGTACTTTTGGTCACAAGAGAGCAAGGGCCCTGTGGAGTAGCATGGCTTGCAGCTGCAAGAGATTAGGGGCCCTTGGTAATGTGACAGGTGAAATCTGAAATAACAAAGGTTTGAGCTTTTGAACATATTGATTTTATTAAGCAATGCATGCCAATTGCATAACAAATTGGGACCAGCCCCCCTCAGCTTGACACTACACAGGTTTTTATACATTTAAAAAAAACAGTTAATAGGATATAAACCAGGATATAAGATTAGGTAATCTGATTCCTAATTGGAGGAAAGATTAGGGACTTTTCAAGTTGGGAGAGGGAAAGCAAACCGGTACAATTCCTTGAAGTCAGAAAAAGAGGTGGCCCACTCTTCCCCAAGTGCCAGTATTCCATCAAAGGATCATGGAAACAGTAACTGATTGACCCTTACAGGGCCAGTTTTCAGATAAGATATATGGGTTTCTTGAGATGTATAATTGTGAGAAAACTCCTTGCTCGGTCTTTGGAACTGACTGGGTTTCTGGTCAGCATAAGCTAGGTCTTTAGTTAAGGGTCTCTAAGTTGAGGTGGTCTAGCTTCTCAGCTGAGCAGGCTTAGGTTCAAAGAATGAAATAAAATTTTCTCACCATTCCTGTAATTGAATAAAGTTTTCTCACAAGACAGAAATTGGACTAGACCTATAATTGAATAGAAAGGGAACTGAACTAACTACAGAATTGAATCAGAAGATGTAGTCTTTGTGGTTCACTCAGGAGAGCAGTGACTACACCTCTCCCCAGATCATACCACCTTAGAAGCACCAAAAACTTCCAAAGCCCCAGAATATCAATGCAAAAAGCCTAAAGCTTGGGACAGTGCCCCACCCTCAACTTTAACATAAAATTCATAATCAAGAAATAAGGTGGAAAAATGAACAGACTACAAAAAAAAAAAGAATGTGGCTAAAAAGTTACTATTTTGATAGGGAAGATCAAGACACAAACTCAGTAAAAGACAATGATGTCAAGACTGCTACAAGCAAAACCTAAAAACAAAAGAAAATGTGAATTGGACACAAGTCCAACAAGAATTCCTAGAACTAAAAAAAATTATTTTCAAATCAAATAATAGTGGTAGAGGAAAAATTGGGAAAAGAAATAAAATCAATGCAATAAAATTATGAAAGATAATTAGCAGCTAGGTAAAAGAAGCACAAAAATACTAAAGAAAATGGCACCTTAAAAAACCCACAGAATTGGCCAAATGGTAAAAGAGGCAAAACTACTACATTCATGAAAATAACTCCTTTATAATTAGAATTGGCCAGATGGAAAAAGAGGTGCAAAAGCTCACTAAATAAAATAATTCTTTAAAAATTAGAAATGGATGGGTAGAAGACAATGAATGACTCTGTGAAACATCAAGAAACAAAACAAAGTCAAAAGAAGGAAAAAATAGAAGAAAATGTGAAATATTAAAAAAAATTGACCTGGAAAATAGATCAAGAAGAGAGAATTTGAGAATTATTGGACTACCTGAAAGCCATGAGCAAAGAATGAACTTAGATATCGTATTTCAGGAAATTAATGAAAACTGACCCAATATCCTAGAACCAGAGGGTAAAATAGAAATTAATGAAAAGAATCCACTGATTACCACCTGAAAGAGATGCTGAAATGAAAAATCCCATGAATATTGTAGCCATATTCCAGAGCCCTTAAGTCTCAGATAAAATATTGCAAGCAACAAAACACACACACACACACAAAACCCTAAAAAATCAAACCCATTCAAATGTCCTGTAGCCACAGTCAGGATCACACAAGTTTTAGGAGCTACTCTGTTAAAGGAGCAGAGGGCTTAAATATAATATTCTTGAAGGCAAAGGAGTTATGATTACCACCGATAATTACCTACCCAGCAAAATTGAGTGTAATCTTTCCAGGGAAAAATGAATATTTAATGAAATAGATGACATTCAAGCATTCCTGATGAAAAGACCAGAGCTGGTTAGAAAATTTGGCTTTCAAATGTAAGACTCAAGCATAAAAAGGTAAACATGAAAGGGAAATCATAATTGACTCAAGACAGTTCCTCAATGGAAAGATGAAACATTTAACTCTTAACATCTTTATCATTATTAGGGCAGTTAGAAGGACTCTGCATAGACAGAGACCATGGAAATGAGTTGATTATGTTGAGATATTCTCAAAAAAAAAAAAAGGATCAGTTTCAAAGAGGGATGTCCTGGGCAAAAGAAGGGGGAAGGGAGAGGAAAAATGGGGAAAATTGTCTTATATAAAACAGGCATGAAAGGAAGAACTTTTACAGTGGAAGTTGCATGGGAAGGTAGGCAATGCATGAACCTCACTCTCATCTAAATTAATTCAAAGAGGGAAGAAGATATATACATATTCAGTGGGCATAGAAATCTATCCTATCCAGCAGGGAAGTAGTAGTGGAAGGGGATAAGAGAAGGTGGGGAGAACAGATTAAGGGAAGTAGTGGTCAGAAGCAAAACAAGACTTTTGAAGAGGGTAAAAAGAGAAAGAGAAGGATAAATAAGAGAATAGGATGAAGGGAAATGCACAGTTAGTAATTGTAATGTGAATGGGATGAATTCACCCATAAAAAAGAAGTGGAAAATTGAATGGATAGAAATCACAATTCAACAATATGTTGTTTACAAGAAACACACTTTGAAACAGGAAGACACAGAGTTAAAATATGGAGTTGCAGCAGAATCTGTTATGCTTCAGCTGAAGTAAAATTATATGGCTTTATAAATCAGTATGTGACCTACAGGTATCCTTATATATGGGATTAGTGCCCCCACTTTCTATTTGAATTTGACACCACTGCTTTTAATGAATCTAATTTTATATCTTTCTAATCTAGAGAATTTTCCCATTGTAGTTCATTTATGGCTTGCTCAGTTTCTGTTTCTCAAGTTGTGTAACTTAGTTATTCTATTTTGTTAATTTTAGCATTTTGTATTTTTTGTAGATATTAGTCCCATTTCAATTACATTTTCAGTTTCACTGGCAAGTAATTAACTATAATAGTTTCAGGTATTTTTCTTTATTTCCTCTTCATTCACTGTGATTTTCTCTATCTCATTTTTCATTTTAGTGTGTTAATTTTCTCTTTCTATCTTAAAAGCCAAATTAGCCAACAATTCATAAATATTATTGGCCTTTAAAATAACTATTTCTTTTTAATGTTCAAGTTTTTCCATTTTGTGATTATCTTTTCTAATTTAACTGCATATTTCATTACTCTGTTCTAATTCTGTTTTGTTGTTGAAAGATAGACATTTTCCTCTATGGACTCCTTTAAGTTTACCTTATAAAATTTATGAAATATAAAATTATAAAACACAAATTTAGTGTTGTATAGTTATTTTCATTTTAAAACTTTTATTGTTTATATTTTTTACCTTTTAGCCAGTTATTTAGTTGTATTGTTTTTTATGATCGATCCCTAAGCTTTTTACTGTATTTGGTATATCACATTCCAGGCTTCTCTTCCCACTCCTCACCCCTTTTTTGTCCTTGATGAAAATTCTTATCTTATCAAATGTGTATTTCTTAATGTGTGGTTTGCTTCTTCCTATCTTTTTTGCAAGATTCTTACTGAAACTCTGGAATTTGATAGGTCTGCTTTATGAGTTATTTAAATAGGGAGTTCTTTACTGTTGATATGTTGTAGATTTTATTAATTTATAATAAATAAATTTGCCTCTCTCTTTTAAAATTTGCCCTCTCTTTTAAAATTTTTACTTAGTTATACATTCTATGACCTTGACATCTTTGTCTTCCATCTGAGCTATTCTATTCCTCAAAGAATCCAGTGATTTATTAAATATTTTCTACCAGCTATTCCAAACTGCCAAATCTCATGTTCATTTTTTTCCTCTATTCTGTCTTTGATTTCTTTTTTTAAATCAATTTATGGGTACCAGATCTTCCTAAATTTCTCCTTGGTAGAGAGATGTCATTCTTTCCTTCTGGAGATTCCTCTTAATTTTCTTTTACTTTCTAATACATATGGATTGTATTAGGGCTTTTTTTTCACTTATGCATTTTTTCAGTTATTTATTTTTTATAGGTTGATTTTTTTTTTTTATCTTTATACTCTTCTTCACCTTCTCCTTTAAATACTTTTGTCCATTTTCTTTTATTTGGTGCATTGTTTCAAAGTGATGAAGAAAAAGAGGAGTTGGGTTTAATTACAACTTCTCAATCAACTGTTTTGTTACAACTCTCAGGGCTTAAAAAACTTAATTAGAAACTTTGATACTGTCCCCCAAAAATGTTCAGCTCCTGACCATTCAGACCACTTTTCTAATTTGCCCCCATGCAAGTACCTTTTAGTCCTTTCTGCATTAGAATGTAGACTGCCTTAGGGCAGGGACTATCCTGATGCTTCTATTTACATTCACTGTGCTTACCACATAGTCCCCATTTAGTAGCTAAATAAGTACTTAAATAACCACTTGAATGCTTTATGTAATAAGTTTGAAATGATACTTTGGGCCCAGATGATTGAAAAAATTTAAAGCTAAACAAAAGAACTTATATTTTATTTTAGAAAGAGAGGATAGAGAGCCATTGGAGTTCATAGAGTAAGGAAATGACATGATTAGGCTTATGTCTAATCACTTTGACAGCTGTGTGGAGGATAGGTTGAAGAGGAGAGACAGGCAAGGAGATAATTTTGTAGGCTGTTGTAGTAGTCTGGGTGAGAGGCAGTGAATCCCTAAACTAGAGTCATGCCCATATAAGTTGAGAGAAGAGGACAGATGTGAGAGGTATTGTATAGGTAGAAATGACAAGATTTGGCAGCTGACTGGATATATGTATGGGTGGAGGGAGAGTAAGAAGTCAAGGATAATACCAAGGTTGTGAACCTGAATGACTAGAGAATAATGGTGCCCTTGACAGAAATAGAGCCATTTGTTAGGGAGGTGGCTTTGGGAGTGGAAGAGATAAGTGTTCTCTTTTAGATATATAGAGAGCTTAAGACACCTATGAAACATCTAGTTTGAAATATCCAGTAAAAAAAATTATAGATCTATCACTGACAGTGTGTGTGTGTGTGTGTGTGTGTGTGTGTGTGTGTGTGTATACACATACACACCCCTTTTTGTAGGAATTTGGTTGAGAAAGGAGAGACATGGTACTATGGCTTGAAGGGAAAGTAGGATCTACTGTGGATTTTTTCACTTCGAAAAAATGAGTGTATTTGACTTACATGTATTTTTAGGCATCAGGAAAGGAAACAGTAGACTGGGAGAGATTGCCCCCACAGTTATACCCTTTCTCTGATCTTCAGTCTGCAAGATAAGATAGAAAGGGATAAAATCAAATATACAACATATAGAGGTTAGAAGAACTGCCTTTTCATGAGAGATTGAATTGAAGGGCAAAATGGGAATGATATCAGGTGGTTTTGAGAGATAGAGAAAGGGAGAAGATATTGTTCATGGGGAATGATTTCTATTTTTTCAGCAAGGTTCTTTGCTTAGAGGGAGGGGAAGGGAATAAGGTGGGAAACTTTAGGGAAATAAAGAGGGTCTGGAACATCTTCTCTGGGGAATGGGAAAAAGAATAAGTCAGGTGAGGGGTGGCTAGGTGGCACAGTGAATAGAGCACCAGCCCTGGAGTCAGGAGGACTTGAGTTCAAATTTGACCTCACAGACACTTAACACAAAAAAATTATCCGTGTGACCTTGGGGAAGTCACTAAAAAGAATCAATTAGTGAGGAATAAAAGTATAGTTTTATTATAGTGAGGGTCTAGTTGAGATTTGATAACTTGAATTTGTAGTAGACTTGATACAATCAATCATGATTTCCTCCAGCTCTGTTCAGTAGCACATGGATTGGAATAGAGGAAGTAGATGGTAGGAATAATCCAAGGTTGGGGTTTGGCAAGGTATAACTGTGAACAGGAGTGTGGAGCAAGGGATTTGGGGGTGGAGGAGAGTGTAGAGTTTAGCTGGGGTTTATAGGGTCAAAATTGAGAAGGGAGGAAAGTGTAGTTATAGTAGGGATACTGCTGAGAGCAGTAAGGGATGAAAAGAATGAAGGCCCCAGGGAAGATGAAGAATGGATTTAGAAGGGGTAAGGGATAGGAAAAATTGAATGATAGGAAGCAATGGTCTAAGAGAATAATTTCATAGTTTTTGAATGTTGAAGTGGAATACTTGTGGATGATGGTGAGATCAGGGTGTGACAATCCCTGTGTATAGCTGAGGTGCAGTAGAGTATGTTATGTGGGTTGAGGACATGAGGAATTAAGAGGTTAGGCAGATATTGGAGGGGACATCAACATCTATGTAGAAGTCCCTTATTATTTGGTCAGGAGTTGGAGTGGAGAAAAAGACTGAACTAAATACTGAATTCCTGGAGGGAGGGAGGAGAGTTCCTAACAGGTGACAGATAATTGCTCCTAAGACCTTGATTGAGTAGCAAATGAGGAGACACTAATGAATAACAGCAGCAAAAGGAGAGCCTGAAATTGGCAGTGGGGAGCAAGGAGTATGCTCTCTCTAGGATTAGTATGTGGGAATGCTGGTATGAGGATAAGCTCAGCCAGTGCAGAAGAGAGTGGCTGGGGATGCAGCAGCTCTTGTGGGGAGCCAGGCCTGTCAGTAAATGGAAGGACCTCAAGAGGAAGTTCTAGGCACAGTGTGAGAGGCATTCAGGCTGGGAATAGGATATGGGAGTAACAGGTTTGAGGGGAATGGGAATGAGAGAGTGGTAATTGAAGGCCCAAGCAATAGCTATTCCCAGGTGTTTTGTTCTTCATTTTGACCCACTTTCTCACCTCCTTTAATTCCTTGCTCCCCATTCTCAAGATCTTTTATTACTCTGCTGACAACTGTATGTGGAATTCTCTCTTTTTTTTTTTTTGGTTGAGGAATTTGGTTGAGAAAGGAGAAATATAGGACTATAGCTTGAGGGAAAATTAGAGTCTACTGTGGATTTTTCCATTATGCGGGAGACTTAAGTATACAAATGATTCTATAAAAAAAAGTTAGAGTATGATTAAATGCTTTGGAAAGGTTATGTAGTGTGAGAAATTTGCAGATGGGAAGGGATCACTTTAGTTATGTGCATCCAAGAAGATTTCTTTAAGGGGTAGCACTGTAACTGAGCCTTGAGCCAAGAAAGAGATTTTTTTTTTAACACTTTTCTAGGAAAAGGGGCACATATAGCATAGGCAGATGCACTAATATGAAAAAAGGCAATTCAGAATCAGGGAACAGTGTATAGACCAGTTTGGTTGAAGCTTGAAATGTGTGAAGGGCATGAGTATGAAATAAGGCAGCAAATGTAGGTTGGAGCCAAAGTATGGAAGGCCTTAAATTCCAAGAAAGGGAGATTATATTTTATTCATTAGACACTAGGGGACTGATGCAATCCCACCTAGGCATAGTAAAAATTACATCTGCCTTCTACTGTAGGAATATGTGCATATTTGTCGTATATTTCTTTTTTGATGAGCCTTTTCTAAATTACTTAATTGGGGACACCAGAGTAACTGCAGGAATTTATGGCTCAGGAATTGGAGGTATGTTTAAAAATCCAGTGACACTCCATCAGTTTGAGTCTTGGGGTTCCTTGGACCATAGACTTTGGACTGAAAGGACCTTAGATAGAAAGGCTAAAGCTCAGATAGGTTAAACAGTTAACCTGAGCTCACACACAAGTAGTTAGTGGCTCAGCTAGCATTTGAACCCATATGCTCCAACTGTAAATCAAATGCTTTTTCCACATTGCTGAATGAGGGTTCCATTTTGCCTATACCAGTGTGTGAGTTACTGTAACTCATTGAAAAGAGTTTGGAACTTAAAGACTGTATGCTGTACATTTGTAGGGGAGCAGGAATTACTACCTCTGCAGGTTCAGTCCCTTCAGGATATGGGGTATGGGAGTGAGCTGGGTGTGACTCAACCTTCTGAGGTCCCAGAGACAGGAAATGTCTCCAGGTTCTGCTAACTTGCTGGTGCTAGAAAATGTCTGGCTGAGAATGCCCTAGACATTCTCATATATAAATTCAAATCAATGAACATTTATGAATCAGGGAAGGAAAAGGGAAAGGAATATGCCTTGATATAATGCCTAATATGTGCCAGGCACTGTGCTTTACAAATATTACCTCATATGATAAGCAGCTACTAAGTATGAAGTATGAGACTCTGGGGGAAACAAAGGAAAAATTATAGTCCTTTCCCTCAAGAACCTTACTTTCTAATTGGAGATTACTAAGTGTACACACATAAGTATAATATAAAGTTATTAATGAAAGAAATAAGTACTAGCAACTAAGGGGATCAGAGAAAGCTTAAAGGAGGAGGTGGCACTTGAGCTGAATGTGGAAACAAGAATTCTGAAAACTGGAGTTGAAAGAGTATATCCTAGGAATGGAGGAAGGCTTGTATGACTGCACAGTGATGGTTCAGAATCTCAAGTTCAGGAAACAGTTATCCAGTTTGGCTGGAACCTAGAATGCATAAAGCTGAGAAATATGAAATAGGATTGAAAAGATTGATACAAGTCAGATTCTGGAATTTCATGAATACCAAGGTAAGTTGTTGGTATTAAAATTGGGAGCTACTCAAAGGTTTTGAGCATTGGCATGATATGGGTAGTGGAGATCTATGAATTAAGGATACTGTTTTGGTACCTGTGTGGAAGATCTATTGAAGAGGGGAAGACTGGAGGCCAGGGGAACAATTAGCAAACTTTTATTACAAGGGCCTGAACTAAGGTGGGTATTATATGAAAGGATAGGAGAGGGGACAGTTATGAGATTTGTTGAGATAGAATTAACAGGTATTGACAAGTAATTGACTACAGGGGATAAAGGAGAGGATAGAGTCAGCAGTTACTCTGTGGTTATGAACCTACGTGATTAGAATAGTAGTATCCCAAAAGACATAGGGGAGTATAGAGGTGAGTGATTTTGTGGGAAGGTGATGAGTTATTTTTTTCAGCATTTTGAGTTTGAGATGATGGTGGAACATCCAGGTAGGGATATTTTGGTAGGCAGTTAGAGACATAGCACTGTAGTTCAGAAGAGAGATTAAGGCTAGAGAAATCAGTATAGGAATCATCTGTATAAGGATGATAATTGAACCCAAGAGAGCATATGAGATCATATAGAGAGAAGAGTAAAGGACTTTGGCCAAAACCTTTGGGGATCCTCATGCTTAGGGAGTGGGAGAAGGATAAGAAACAAGCAAAGGTAACCCATAAGGAGCATTTTGAGGAATGAGGAGAGAGGAATAAGGAGCACTTGGAGAAATGACTATTGCAGACACCCAGGGACAAGGTGGTTGACAGTGTCAAGAGGGAGGAGAGAATACTTAAGAGGAGGGAAGAGTGGTGGACAGTGTCAAAAGAGAGTTCAAGGAAACCGAAAAATGAGAAAATGCTATCAGATTTAACAGATAAAGAGACCATAAATTAATTTCAGTAGCTTGATGGGTTTGGAAGACAGATTGCAAGGGATTGAGATCTGCATTAGTGTTGTGATAGTGAAGGCATCTACCGGTAGGAGTTTAGCAATGAAAAGGAGGAGAGATGTAGAATAACAGCTTGAAGAGTGGGAAGAATAAAATAAAAGTTGTTGTTTTTTTTTTCAGGATAGGGGGCACATGAAATATTTGTAGCCAGTGGAGATGTAGCCAGGAGATAGGAAGAGAGGGGAAGTGGCATGGGGAGGAGAGGCAAGGCAAGACAGGGAAATAAAAGGCAATGATTGATGAGAAATTGGGAGAAAATAGGATAAAATACAAGTAGAATCAGGTGAACCAGATTGCAAGGAGTTGAGAATTTCAGTGGGTAGTGAGGAAAATGAGAGAGTGAAAGTCAACACTTTGTAGGACATGAGTAGAGAGGTTAGCTTTGGCAAGGAGTAGGGCCACTTCTTCCTCAAGGAGGAGAGAGATGGGTGATGATATAAAGGGTTTTTTAAAAGCTCAGAATAACAAGAATGAGGGAGCTCACAATGGATGACTGATATTCTCAGTTAAGTAGGAGGTGGAGTTGCCTACTGTGAGAGAAGAGAGCTTAACGAGAGAGGAGGTTTGGAACAGCTGCTGTGGGAAGTGTGATAAAAATTCAATAAGGGAAGAATAAAATGATTGCTTTCAATAGTGAGAGCCCAGCTGAAATTAGGAAGTATGGATTTGTATACTATCTTCAGTCTGTATCCATCAGCCCTGGAGTAAATATGGAGAAGAGTAAAAGTATGAATGAACCAGTTGAATCTTGGCAGGGTATAAACTTGACAAGGAGGAAAGGAATTGAAGAGTAGAGTTCAATGCATAGTTGAATTGTTTAACTATAGGATCATCTCATCATCTCCCCTTTCTCTGATGAGGAGGAAGTAGTGTGTGGATCCTGGGTCTCAGTGCCCAAAGAAGTGGGGCTCTTCCTCAAAGAGAACTTGGTGCTAAATCACTCTCTCCTGATTCATGGTTGTATTAGCATATTTAGTAAGTCAAGAAGCATTTATTAAGAGCCTACTCTGTGTCAAGCATTGTGGATACAAAGAAAGACAAATAAGTCCCAGTTTCTGCTTTTTGAGTAGCATACTTTTTTAATGGGAGAAATAAGAAGTAAATATCTAAGTACCTACAAGATCCATGCAGAATAGATGAAAGTCATCTGAGAGAAAAGCATTAGTGGCTTGTAGGACTAGGAAAGGCCTTTTGCAGGAGGCAGAAATTGAGCTGAATCTTGAAGGAAACCAGGGATAGTAAGAGGTGGAGGTAAAAGGTCAAAGCAGTGCAGATGTGGCAGACAGCCAGTGCACATCCCTGAGGAGACATGGCCACGTTCAAGAAGCTGCAAATCAGCCACTATAGTGAGTGGAGAGCAGTAAAAAGTGTAAGGTTAGGAAGTACGGAGGGGCCCTAGCATGAGGAGCTTTCAGTGCCAAGCAGAGGACTTCGTATTTGATTTTTGAGGTAATAGGGAGCACTCAGCGTCCTTGGAGAGGGAGGCAAGGGCATGGGGATGTAACATAGTCTGAACCAGGTGTGGGGAACCATGCTTGAGAAAAATCACCCTGATAGCTGAGTGGAGGGTGGATTGGAGTTGAGAAAACCTTGAGACAGAGAGGCAAGTTAGAAAACTCTTGCAAGTAGCTACCTCATTGTAATCTATTGAAATTCATCCTTTATTTATTTGTTTTCATTTATTTTATTTTTTAATTTATTCATTCCTGCATTAATCTATTTTTGTTTTAGAATAAGCTTTGCTGATACATTTTGTTTTTTCTCATCACAGTTATTACTGATTATGATACTACCTGATTCTAGCATTGACACCTCTCATAATTAAGAAAAAAAATTAAAAAACAGTTCTGCAAAAGTAACCCAGTTTGACATATACTCTTTCTATCATCTCCCACCTTTACTGAGAAGGAGGTGTGTCTAAGACAGATAATTACACTTACAGTGCTCAAAGGTTATCATCCATATTGTGTTTTTCTAAATTTACATTTCCATAATCATTGTGTACATTGTATATGCAGTTTTAGCCCCTGGTCTTCCCCCATTCCCTTGCTTTGTGATTCTGTGATACCAATAGTCATCTACCTAACAGCCTTTTTTCAATTAGTCAGAATAAGAAATCTCACCTGTTAGGATATGTGCCAAAGGTCTCTCTCTGTACTAAAAGCAAAGCAGCCTCTAGATTTGATCCAAATTCATCTTGCTATAGTTGGCAAAATCAGCCATACCTTGTGGATATTAGGTGGTGGTGCTGGTACACTTTTAATTAAGTCAGGCAAGCAAAGAGATATCTTTGCTTGCCATTAGTCCACTAAGTTAATCTTGCACTTAACTGAAGTAATAGTCGTTCCCATTGTCCCTAAAGCCTCCCTCTCCCCCTCCCCTAACTTCCCTTTTACTGTTGGGGATGCCACTATCCTCCCAATCAAACAGGCTGACAACCTACATATCATCCTTATCCACCCGCTCTCTCTCACCTCTCATATTCGATTTGTTGCCAAGGTCTGTTCATTTTACCTTTGTAACATCTCTCAAATCTATTCCCTTCCCTCCTCTGACACTGCCATCACCCTGGTGCAGGCCCTCATCTCTTCACACCTGGACTATTGAAGTAGCTGACTAGTGGCTCTATCTCCCTCAAGTCTCTTCCCACTCCAGTCCATCTTCCACTCAGATGTCAAATTAATCTTCCAGAAATACAGCTCTGACCCATGTCAAACTTCCCCCCACCCATCTACCACAGTAATGTCCAGTGGCTCCCTATCTTCTCTGGGCTCAAATATAAAATCCTCTGTTTGGCATTCAAAGTCCTTCATAATCTACCCCACTGCCCATCTTTCCTCATTTTAGATCTTAAACCATTTGATCTAGTGGTGCTGGCCTCCTTGCTGTTCTCTAAACAAGACACTGCATCTCCCCATTCTGGGCATTTTTGCTGGCTTTCCATCTTACAAGGAATGCTCTGGCTCCTCTTTTCTGTCTGACGGCTTCATTCATTTCCCAGCTAAAATGCTGCCTTTTGCAGGAAGCCTTTCCTATGTACCTTCCTTCTGTTGATTTATTTCTAGTTTATCTTGTATATAGCTGGATTTTACGTACTTGTTTGCATGTTGTTCCACCAGTTAGATCGTGAACTCAGGGGCAGGAACTGTATTTTGAATTTCTTTGTGTTCCTTAGTGCTTAGTACAAACATACAATGATGATTGGCTGACTGACTGATAGAGCTGTCTGCGTCTTTCATTGTACTATTTTGTCCCTTTGCTCATAGAGTTAAAGAGCTCCAGAACAGTATGTCTAAGTCTTTTAATTTTAGAGCAGTTCTAATCAGCACCTACTCTCCCCTAGCTATCAGACCAGCTCAGGCCAATGTAGGGTCCTTCTTGCCACCCATAGATAGACATAGACTAGCACACCTTCTCTTCCTGCCAGATACTTCCATATTGTCTTATATTCTATAGCAATCAAAAAACATTTCTTAAGTACCTACTATGTGCTGGGCAGTCGTTTAGCTGCTGAGGATACAAAGACCAAAGCCAAACAGGCCCCACCCTAAAGAAGGTTATACTGTACTTGGGGAGACCAAGTGCCCACAGGGAAATCAATATAAACTACTCACAAAGGCCATGTATGGTAATTTCCACTGAGGAAGTCAGGATAGTCCTCCCTTATGACAGAGGTGGTGCTGGAGCTGAACTCTAGGGAGACAGGGGATGATGCAGTAAGAAGACTGAATTAAAGGTATCCAATAGAAAGTTGTAATTGAAGAGATAGACTAGAGCTAGAGACATAAATTTGGGGATCAGTTGCATAGAGGTGATAATTGAAACCCATGAGAAATGATGAGATCCCTGAAAGTATAGTGAAAGAAGGCCCTGGGTTATAGCCATACAGAGGCAGTAATTCAAGGATGATGACAGGAAAGGAATAAGCATTAATACAGTGCCTACCATGTGCTAGCCGTTGATCCTCACAGCAGTCCTTGGTGGCAGGGGCTATTATTATCCCTATTTTACAGTTGAAGAAACTGAGGCAGACAGAGGTGAAGTGACTTGCTCAGGCTCACACAAGTGGTGAGTATCTGAGGTTAGATTTTAACTCAGGTCTTCCTGACTCCAGGCCAAGCACTCTATTCACTATGCTACCAACTGTCAGAGTTCCCAAGCTTCAGGAACCTTTCCCAGCATGCCATGATGGGGGTGGGGGGAAGTAGTCCCTGAGAGGACAAAGCAGCAGCCTAATGATTCTGCACAGGATATTGGGATGCAGCAGCCAGAAAAGCAAGGGACCCAGGAGAGAGTAAGACCACAAGAATCCAGGAGTGAGAGGATGTCTGGGAGGAGATATCAATAAATAGTGTCAGTTGCTACAGAGAGGTCAAGAAAAATAAGTACTGAGAACAGGCCATGAGATTTGATAATAAATAGATCATTGGTAACCTTGGAGAGAGCAATTGCAGTTGAGTCATATAGTTGGGAGCCAGATTGCAAGAGGTGAGAATGTAAAGATGAGTTTAGAGAGTGTTTCTAAATATTCTGGTCTAAAGTCTTACAAACTCATAGTGGACCAGCACCAAAGCCATAATACTTCAGGACAGAAAGATCCTTCCTGCAGGAGATTCCTAGCTTTAGAATCACTAATTCTCCCAGCATGCTAAGATAGGAGAGAGTTGTGTTTGAAAGATGAGAGGAGAAAGCAGCAGACTGATCCTATCACTTAAGCCCTGGATGTTAGTAAATATAGTCACAGGTTAACCTTCAGGAAACCACTGCGCTGGCTCATATTTTGAAAATCATAGCACATCCAGGCTAAAAGGGACCAGAGAGATCATTGAGTCCAACATCTTCATTTTATAGATGTGAAAACCATAGCTCATAGATGTAAAGCAAGTTGTCCAAAGCCACACAGCTTTGATAAGATAGTTTTTAAATTACCATAGCAAATTAAACACTCTCAGCAAGGAGTGCATTTGTGCCACAACTCCCTTCATCTCCCATCTCCCATCTGCAGGCTTATGTGCCTGATAATCATCTTCTATTTCATTCAATGGTAACTCTTTTAGGCAGTGACAATAGGGGACTAGCCAATCTCTCTTTCTCTATCTCTCTCTGTCTCTCTCTCTGTCTCTCTTTTTCTGTGCCACATTTTTATTTACTGAGAGCTTAAATCAGGCAGGATCTACCTGAACCTCAAATCTGAATTGCTGTCTTTCTAAACCAGTCATGTGTGGAGGAGTCTGGTTGTATCTTTCAGACTCTACTTAATTTGAAAAGCAAGGCGCTCCATTTCTTCACTTACATTTGTAGTCTCCTCAAGGCCATGACCTTCAAAAGTTGTCCCTTAGGTATTGACAGGTCACAAGTATTTGATGGGGAAAAAAAATGGAAGCTGTCAGTTGCTTATCCCTGGTGCTCACTGTGACAGCTACAGCTTCCAAATCTGTTACAGTATATTGGAATCAAGAATTTTTTAGTTTATAATCCTGAGCACATGAGAACTAAATCTACATTGAATCTAACTGCCAAATTCACTCCTGTTGTTGAAGATGGGAAGTTATTTTTTAAAAGGCAGTTGTCCTGCTTCTTGATATGTTGGTCTTTCCCACTCCCTTCTAACTGTTGGGGATTTAGGAAGGTTTTCATGAAAGGATCAGTCAGTTCAGTGATGCGTAAAGCAGTAGCAGTAGACCTTAATTAGGCACATTTTAACTGGCACAGGGGAAGGTTTAAGGCTTAATCTGAGAGAGGAACAGGGGAATGGGATAAGAGGCAAGAATAGAGGGATTGAGGGCAATGTATACCACTGGGTTTCAGTAGCCAGAAGGCAATCCCAGGCCTCAGCTCCAATGGCATTTAGGTATTAGGTGGCATAGTGGATAGTGTTCTGGGCTCTAGACTCCCCCATCAAAATCCATCCTCTTTATTTCTAGAAACTACTAGAAAAGGGGTTTTTAACCCCTTAAGAGTCTACAGGTAGATTTCAGGAGGTCTGGGAATTTGTAGGTGGAAAAATTTACATCATTATTTCACTATAATTTGTTTCCTTTGTAATACTGTATTTTATGCACCTAAAAACATTATTCTAAGAAGGGTTCCATAGATTTTATCAGATTACCAAAGGGGTCCAGGACACAAAAAAGGCCAAGAACTCCAGTAGTAGAACCTTGTATAGACCGTGCCTATATCCCTCAGGTCTTATACTAGCCAGTCTCCAAAATCTCCTTGGCTATGACATCAGAGATGGGGAAGCAATCAAATACACCTAAATGAGGGAACA
Source organism: Petaurus breviceps papuanus (assembly GCF_028583685.1). Taxonomy (NCBI): domain Eukaryota; kingdom Metazoa; phylum Chordata; class Mammalia; order Diprotodontia; family Petauridae; genus Petaurus; species Petaurus breviceps. Next base: position 31,861,206 of record NW_027185694.1, on the reverse strand, counting down.
CTTCACCTCCCTAAAGAATTTATGGTCACTTCCTGAGGTCACTGAGTCCCCCCCCAAGCTGTGTGATATTAGCATCTTTGAGGATTTGAACTTTAGTGCTGCTAATCAATCACTTTTGTGTTTCTTGGTTTATTTGAAGGCATGATAGTTACTACAAGTAGATAGGAGAAAGCAAATTACTTAAAAGCTGGTACATAAAAAAGTTGGTACACCTGGATGGTGAAAGGGTAGAGTGGAGGCAGTGGAAAGATGAGAAATGAGCTAAAGTCATGGATCTCATTGTTTTTGGAATACTAGAGGACATGGCATGATAAAGTGAGAAAAGCAATACATTTCCCATATTTGAACCCCAGCTCTGCCATTTAACCCATGTGTGATGCTCTGGGAGTCGGTTTCCTCAATTGTAAAATAAGACACTCAGATTAGACGATCTCTAAGGTAAAATAAAAATAAATAAAATAAATCTAAACTCTTCTGATCATAGGAATGTGTGCACAATTTCTCTACTTCTCACTGTGAAACTTGAGTTACCAGCTTTACCCTGACCTCGTATGATCAGGTTTCTTTCTGGAGGCTGTTGGAAATATGTAAGCAAGCCCAATTCCCATGGCCTGAGTATAACAACATCAGGACTAAAACTGAATACTTGAAAAGCAAAGAGAATCAATTCCTTATAAAATGCCAGGAATGAGACTGACACCTCTAAAGCCCTACTGGTATTACCTTATCCTGTAGCACAAGATTGAAACTCCTGGAAAAACCCATCAAAGACCTGCAATTTGTGTGCTGAACGAGATAATGTTGACAGCTTCTCCTTGCTAAATCTATTTTGGATAAGAAATGTGCCCTTCAGCAGAACATCATCAAAGTTTTCTATATCCTTCTTAAATTACTTCCAAAATCTTTCTTTTCCCCTTCTGTCCCCCCCTCCTTCCCCCTGCCAAATCACTTTATGGAACACAGGACATAATAATTGTGATTCAGAAAACAGGAAGATCTTATCTAGGAAAAGGAGGTTTCTTTAAGTACCTCATGTGATATTTGTCTCTTGGGGGGAAAAAAACAAATGAATAGTAACTACTCTCAAGGGTTGGCTATATATTCAAAGAACTAGGAATCCTTTGCCTAACATTTAGTAGGAAGGATCCAGAATTTGAGTTGGAAGACGTAGTTCAGTTCTTAATTCTTTTGTTTAGTATTTGTGTGACACAGGGCAAGTCCCTTTAACCTCTCTGGGACTCAATTTCCCATTCTAAAACCAGTTGAGGGAGTTGATCAGTAAAGGTCCTTCCAGCTTTAAATAGTCATCCTGAAGATCTCATAACTGGATAGTCCCTTTGCTATAACTTGAGAGCAGTCTGCTCAAACAGCATGTCATAAATTTTTCAAGGTGTCCTACAGAATTTCAGATGTTATATTATTAGAGATAAAAGAAAATGTATGTCATTTTGTAATTTAATGTAAGTTTTACTTTCCCAGCATGTGTAGTATACAGTATTCACAAAACAAGCAAAACTTTCCTATTATGTGTATCATCTACCATCCCCAAAAGATATCAAACCTTCAACCTGCAAGGAATTCAATAAAAAAGACTGTTTTTATTGGAAGGGAAATTGCACATGTGCTAGACTACTCATTTTCCTGTAGTTTTGCCAACCTAAATGTTCAAAATGTGCCATAATACTTCATGGCAAAGAATATTATGCCATGAGTGAAAAAAAAAAAAGTTTGATTGAGAACCACTACTTTAGAGCCCTAACCTCATTACCATTTTAAGTCTCTGAAAAAAATAGCAGCAGGAATTCATTCCTTAATAGGGTTAAGTGAGCCCTACTACCTCTTTGGATGGGATTTTTGTCTCATGCCTTTGTCTCTCCCTTTCCTCCCTCTCAGGAACTGACCCAGCTTCTTGATACACTCACCTAGAGGATAGGCTTGACCTCAGGAATCAGAGTCAAGTTCTGTTCCTTTTGAATTGAATTGAAGCAAAGTTAGTTATTTAGATCAAAAGCATGTCTCATTTAATTTCATTCATTTCAACATTTCAGTGTTTGTTTTTATAATTTGTTGTTTTTCTAGTGTTTTAGTTGCAAACACAATTGGTTGATCTATTCTTTCTTTCTTTTATTGATATAAGAGTTTAGAGAGATAAATTTTCCCCTAATAATTGCTTTGACTAAATCCCACAATTTTGATATGTTGTCCCATTGTTGTCATTATTTTTAATGGAATTACTGGTTGTTTATATCATTTGTTCTTTAATTGTTTAGTTTCCAATGAATTTTTAATCTATGCTTCCTGCAGTATGGTCAGAAAAAGTTGTATTTAATATTTCTTCTTTTCTCCATTTGTTTGAGATGGTCAGTTTTTATGAAGGTGTTGTGTGGAGGTGTTCTCCAGAAATCTAACTTTTCTAAAATTCTATTCATCTCCTTAACTTCCTTCTTGTTTATTTTATTGTTAATTTTATCCAAATCTGAGAAGAGGTAAATTAAGGTCCTCTACCACTACAGTTTTACTATCTATTTTCTCCTGTAACTAATTTAACTTTTCCTTTAAGAATTTAGATGCTATAGGGACAACTAGGTAGTGCCATGGATAGAGCACCAGCCCTGGAGTCAGGTGGAACTGAATTCAGATGTGGCTTCAGATACTTGGATAACTGTGTGACCCCGGGCAAGTCACTTAGCCATAACTGCCATAACTGCCTGGCAAAAAAAAACAAACAAACAAAAAAAACTAGATGCTATGACATTTGTTGCATGTTTAGTATTAATATTAATACATTGTTTATAGTAATCTTTTAGTAAATGTAGTTTCCCTGTTTATCTCTTTTAATTAGGTATGATCCTGATTGTTGCTTCACAGTACTTGAATTCTTTCTTTTTGGCTGCTTGCACTATTTTCTCTTTGATTTGAGAGTTTTGAATTTTGACTGCAATATTTTTGGGAGTTTATATTTTGGAATTTTTTTTTTATGGAGTAGATTTTTTCAGTTTCTGTTTTTCCCTCTGGTTCTAGGAAATCTGGGTAGTTTTCCTTGATAATTTCTTGAAAAATACTGTCTAGGATCTTTTTTGTTGATGACTTTCAGGTAGTCTAGGTTTCAGATAGATTTTTAAATTCTCTCTCCTTGATCTGTTTTCCTTTCCTGTCATTTAGTTCATATTTTCTTCCTTTTTTTGTCTTTTTGACTTTGTTTTATTGTTTCTTGATATTTCATGGAGTCTTTAACTTCCATTTGACCAATCCTAATTTTCAAAGAAGTAATTTTCTTCAGTAAAGTTTTGTGCCTCTTTTACAAAGTTGACAATTCTCTTTTCATAACTTTTTTGGTTAGTTCTCATTTCTTTTTTTCTTTTTGCTCTTAAAAGAAATCTCTTACTTTTAACTCCTCTAACAGTTCTTGTTGAGCTTGTGTCCAGTCTGCATTTTTTCTTTGAGGCTTTGTTTGTTGATAGTTTCAAGTCATTTTCTTCTTCTATATTTGTGTCTTAGGCTTAATAGCTCTTTATGGTCAAGTTCTTTTTTGTTTGCTAATTTTTCCAGCCTGCTTCTTGACTTTGGATTTTATATTGTTTTGGATTCTGCTCACTTCTGGGGTAGAAGTGGAGGATATCTAGATTGAGCTTCTACTACTTTCACAATTTGGTCTGGGGGCCTGCAAGTATTCACTGCTTCCAAAGTGGTATAATCTGAGGAGAGGTGTATCTGTTCCTTGCCCTCCTGGTCTGCAGGTTCCTGAGCCAGGTTTGAGTCTGTTGGCTTGTGTATAGTTGTAGTACTGAAGTAGACTGGTGCTGGACTCAATCCCTGTTAGTCCACTGTGAGGTTCTGCAGGTTCACAGTGACTGAACTCCTGACTTCCCTTTGGTTTTGGTCTGTTTTTGGTCTTGTACTCTAGTTTTACCATTGCAGACTCATATGGTAGGGTAATGTTTAGAACTGAGTCTTCATTCTGTTTCTGGGCTCAGAGCCATACAGCTAAGTTTCTGGAACATATTGTTTGCTCAGTGCCCAACTGAGACGCGGGGCTCAGTCTTGACTGTTCCTCTCCACCCTGGATCTCTGACCTGGAACTGGGTAGTGGGTGACAGAGCTGCCAGACAGCACCTGCACAAGATCCCAGCCTCCAGAGGTCCCCTGGGATCCCTCTTTGCCCTCTGTTTCCTGCCCTAGTGCTCTTCCTTGGCTTCCCTTGCTGTTCCTGCGTGTTGGAATGTTCCTAATCCACCAATGTCGCAACTCAAAATTGGGATTTATTTTTTATTTTTTGGAACCTCATCTGTGGTTTTACTTTTCCTGGAGATTATCTTGAGGTTTGATTGATTTTTTTTCCTTCATGTCATAAACTTAAGGCTTCCAAGCCTCATTGGAATTAAAACCCATGTCTCTGTTCAAAAGATGGACAGGATAATGATTGTGATAGAGATAAATTTAATTCTCAGTAGAGCCTTGAATTGAAGTAGAATGCATAGAGTGCAGGCAGAACAGGACTCAGAGAAAAAACATCAAGACCTTGATGGGAAAGAAAGCAAGGCTAAGGTTAGGTATTTTGGTCAAAATGGAGTTAGGTGCTCAAGTTGGGAAACACTTGATGGTAAGAGGAGGAAGGTTGAAAGAGAGAAAAAGTCTTTAGAGAATTGGAAGGAAAGATCATTTAACCTAGTGGTATAGTGTCAAGGTGAAATAGAAATGGATCCATACAAGCCTCAGATTGCCTTAGAAAACCACAAACTAACATTATCTGTGTTGTACTATATTTTTATTTATTTTGTTAAATATTTCCCAATTGCATTTTAATTGAGTTCAGGTCTTAACTGCAGAGTTTTACTGCCAACTTTAGCATCTTTGCTCTAGCCCAATCCCCTCTCTCACTTCTATGCCCTGTAATTCAAGAACTAAAATGAAAAGTCTGCTGCTAAATGGCACCTTCTTTAACTGGCATCTCCAGCTGTTCTATCTTACAACCTGTTGCTCATTCTTGGTGCTATATATGTTCAAACAGACCTCCCTCTTCCCCTTGGTTCTTTGGAAAAGGAAAGTGTGGTATGACTTCCCTGTAGCTTGCATGGATACCAACTAGCCTCTCCCATTATTTGAATTGTTAACCTCTGCAGCCACCTCACTGTTATCCAATTACTGGATCATCTGTGATGCTCACAAGTCACCTTTCCAGGAAAAGACTGAGAACTCATATTCTGTACTAGGGGTTCTTAGTCCGGAGTCCACTATGAATAGATTTTAGGGGGATCTGTGAACTTCTATGGGAAAAATTGCATCTTTATTTCAATATTATTGGTTTTCTTTGTTATCCTATGTACTTCATTTTATGCATTTAAAAACATTATTTTGAGGGGTCCATTGGTTTCATCAGACTGCCAAAAGGGACCATGACACAAGAAAACATTTTTTAAAAACCCTGTTCTAGACTGAGGGCATATTCCTGCAGGATACAGTGGTTTTCTGAAATCCTTCTTGTATGTATTTCAAATGAACTATGATTTCATCATTGTGGACCTTCAGTCCTCTGTAGATGTAGATTGTATCCTGCAAAAATTGTCCAAGGATTCAATAATAGCTACTGCTACCAATCATACTTATTAATGCAGAGAAACATTTTTAATAACTGATTTATTATATACTCAGAGCATAGACCTATGGTATACAAAAACTAGTGGGATCCAGGCTTCAGTTTTAGTAACCTTATATAGGTATTAGTTATATCGATAGTACATGGATACAATGGAAAGTAAAGATTTACAGATCAAAGAGCAGATACAGAAAGAGAAGATCAACATCTGGTAAAATTATAAACTAGTCAGCAAATACTAGGAATAAAGCTGGGATTTGCAGACTAACCAGAACCATTAATTGAAGAGCTAGTCTTGCTCATCTTAAGTGAATAAAAGTAATAAAGTTGAGCCAGAAATTCTCTTATCATACTAACCAATCACTGGTTAATGAGCCTAAAGTTTGATGTCTCAACTTAATTCTGCACGTGTTAGCTACTTCTTTAGCTATTTGCTTTCTCAAACAAATGACAACCAAAGAGTTAAACCAGAAAAATTCTTTCATGATAATCTCTCATACTTTTTGACCATTTTTTATTCAGTGACTAACAGAATATCATTCTCACAGGAGATGCTCAGTAAATACTTATTGTAAGGATGAATGAAGAATAAGGTCAGGGACAAATCTTATTTATCTTTGTATTTCCTTTTGTACCTACAGTACAGTGAATTGTACATAGTAGGGACTCAGACAGGCAGTGATAAAATGGAAATAACTCTGGTCTAGGAATCTGGAGGCAAAGCTGCCACTAACTTCCTGTAGGCTATTGAACACATATTTCTTTGGGCTTCAGGGGAAATGGATTAGACAAAATCTAAGGTTCCTTTGAACTCTCACAGGCTGTTGAATGAATGAATTTCTACCTGCAGTGATCATGAGCTGCTAGCTCTCCAGAATCCATTGGACCACGGAACTGTAAGGTGCGGCAAGAGCACTTACCGCTAATGAATGAACCACTATGAATGTACTGTGAGGCAGACTTAGACTTTCCTTACATTGACTGCAAAGAGTACTTTCTAACATCCAAAAGTATGTGGGGCTTCCTTTCAATAGAAGTGGGAGGCTAGGTGGACGTTTGTGAAAGGTATTTGTTGTAAAAGGGCATTCCTTTTTGGAATATAAATTTAGAGTTTATAGAGATTTTGGGATTATTGAATATAATCTTCTCATTTTATAGATGAGTGTAGCGGCAAGCACCCCAAGCACGTCCTCAGGGTTTGCTGCCCATACAGGTTCTTGGATCTGCTTTGATAAAGGAAAGCAACTCAAAATGGGTTTAACAAGCTTACTTTAATCAGTCAGACATATATCGTTTACCTTGTTCAGGGGAAAAAGGTCAGCACCCCGAACTTCAAAGTATACAGGCAGAATTATCAAGACAGAAATAGATCAAGTAGACAGATTTCCAAACTGTCCAACCATTACATCCATACCCAGTCAACATCTGGGTTTCCACATCTGGGTTTTCCAAAGCCAGGGGTGAGGGGGAGGGGCCTGGACAACGGCTTCCCAGAATCTATATCAAATCACAGAACACTTCTCAACGTGAGCCCCCAAAACAAAGCCTCACATCAGGGCTTCTATAACCTTCTCTTGGCTCAGAGAATGTAACAACCTTATTGACCCACTGGCCAATCAAAAAGTATCTACTGAAAAACAAGCCTCCCACCCCAGGCTTCAGGTGTACTTTAGCCTAGGGGCAGTGAAGATCTTCCAAATTTGCATTCCCATTACAATGAGCAAACTAAGAGAAATTAAATGACTTCCCTAAGATTACACCACATGTAGAGTTGGTATGTCCACCCAAATTCTTTGACTGCAAGTCTAGAGTCATCTGTGGTCATCTTTCCACTATACAGTGCACTGTCTATCAGATCCAATTCTAATCCAACAATAAATGAATGAATGATTACTTTATGATAAAATCTCTAGGAAAGTTTTTGCTTTCTATTGGATGTTGGGATGATCAAATTGAATTATCACCCAAACAACTCTGAACAACTACAGGTCACCAAATGGTTACTTTAGAAGTCCAAATGAGGTCATATTCTCTTCTAAACTCCCAATTTAACATAGTTACCTCTCATTTGTCTGTTTGGGGAATTATCTATAGCCAGTTTTTAATCTCAGGATGGAATTTCTTTGTGCTGAGCATATTTATGTAATGGATGTAAACATTTTTATATCAACCCAAGGGAGATATAATTTGGCAGACATAATTTTGGCTATATACATCTGACATTTATTTCAAAGCCAAATGGAAAATATTCTTCTGTGCCAATGATCCTTTTTGCTAGCATGGCTAATTGAGTACTGATTATATCCCCTACACCAGAAATTAATTTAGGTACTGTGAAGCTTATGGTTTAATGTTTCCTTGCTGTGCATTTCTTTTCTTGAAATTACAACATTGTAACTTATGTGGCCCTAGTAGGTACAGTGTGGTTCTAAGCAGTAAAAGTTCTGATCTGGTCTAAATGCTCAATGCTAATAATCTCAGCACAACCCTTCCTAATTCAATAAGTTTTTTTAAAAAAATTTTTACATGTGTGTGTATTTGTTTTAATCAGCCAAGATCTGCCTTCCCTCTCTCCCACCCTACCAACCCTCCAGTTGAGAAAATGAAAAAAACAAAACCCAATACAAATATGTATAGTCAATCAAAACAAAGTTCCACCTTGGCCATGTCCAAAATTTTTTTCTAATTCTGCACTCTGAGTCATTTTTCTCTCTATCAGGAAGTGGGCATGTTTCGTCATTACTCCTTGGGAATCCTGGTTGGTCATTACACTGAAAAGATTTCCGTACAATGGTATTCCATCACATGTAAATACCATAACTTGTTCAGCCATTCCCCAACTTATGATCACTCCCTCAGATTCCAATCCGTTGACACTTCAAAAAGAACTCAAATATCATAAATCCTTCATTTGTTTTGCTTAAAACTCAGTCTCCTCCTTAATTCACCATCTATTTAATTCCCCTTCCCCCATTTTCCCCTTTTCCTTCTATTTCCTTGTTGAATCATATGTATTTCTCCAAAGTGTTTACATGTGTGTGCTTAGGCATATTCTTCCTTCCTTTGATGAGTTAAGGTGAAAGTAAGGTTCAAGTGGTAGCCACTCCCCCCTCCTTGTTTATATAGATGTCTACTTATGCATCCTCATTATATGAGATACTTTTCCCTAGTCTTACTTCCCCCCCCCGTGTATTCCTCTTTCCCTCTCTTTCTGTTCTTAAGATCATTAAGACTTAACGGAACCATTGACAGGCCTTTTCTAATTATGTTTTCTCTATGAATCCTTATGATGATACAGTTTAGAGGGTACACATGTATCATCTCCCCACAGTTGAATGGAAGCAGTTTATACTTATTTATTCATTTAACATTATTCATTCAGGTTTACCTTTTTATGTTTCTCTTCACTCCTGTGTTTGAACTTCAAAGTTTCTCCATATCTCTAGTCTCTTCCTCAGGAATGCTTGGTAGTACTCTATTTCCTTAGAGTTCCTTTTTTCCCCTTGTAGCATTATTCTCAGTTTTGTTGGGTAAGTTATTCTTTACTGTATTCCATATCCTTAGCTTTCTGGAATATTGCATTCCAAGTTCTCTGCTGCTTTGTAGTGATGGCTTCTAAGTTGTCTATGATCCTAACTGTGGCTTCTTGGAATTTGAATTCCTTCCTTCCTGCTTGTAGAATTATCTCTTTGACCTAGTAGTTTTGGATTTTGGTTTTGATGTTCCTGGGAGTTTTTATTTCAGGACATGTTTCAGGATGTGACCAGTGAATTCTTCCTGTTAATACTTTGCACTCTAGGTCTACAATCTGGTCAATTTTCTTCTGTTTGGTCCATTTGAATTGTTAGGGAGTTTATTACTTGTATAAGATTTTATACCTCTTTTGCTAAGCTGTTCATTAATTCCCTTTCAATTTTTTTCTTCCATAGCTCTCATTTCTTTTCCATTTTTTCTCAAGCACTTTCATTTATGAAAACATTTTAAATTATTTTTTTTAAAAATTCTTGCTTCATAACCTTTTCAGGAATTCTAGTCGTTTTTCTCTGAGGCATTGCTTATTGACGTTTTCAAGTCATTTTCTTCTGATGCAGTTGTGTCTAGAGCATCTCCCCCCCCCACCCCCAATTTTTCCAGCTTTCTTTGAACATAATGTTTAGGACTGACTTCTGCACACTTATGGAAGGAAGGTTTGAGCTATTGCTTTACTGCTTTCTTGGAGTATTAAGTGTTGTGCTTTTGTAGGATCTCAGGGACAGGCTGGTGACCTGCAAGGTCTGATCCGGCGCAAAGTCTGATTGCTCTCCTCCTGGTCTGAGCTCTACAAGGTTTTGACCTGGGTTTAAGTATATGTAAAGTCTCTGCCACCAGTTTCTGCCACTATTGGCCAGGTGGAAAGCTCTGTTGCTTCAAAGTAGTAGAAGTATAGGACCCCCTTTGGTCTAGGTTTCCTGCATTCATTATTCTTCTGCATTCTGCACTAGATGCTGGAAGTGGGATCCTGCTTTCAGCTTAGGATCTGAGCCACACCACTGCTACTGCTGGTGGATTTCCTTCTTTCTTAGTTCACTGCCCAGGACCTTCCTATCTGAGAAAGAATGTCACTGCCCTAAGCAGGTCCTTTTCTCCGTTCTCCCTGGATCTGGAACTGGGTAGTAGGTGACAGGCCTGCCAGTTTCTATCTGTTGCAGTGCCCCAGTATAGGTCTGGAAGTGCCCCATTTTGGGCCCTGGGATTTCCTCTTCCCCAGGTGTACAGCTTCTTTCTAGGAAGTGGAGTGTTCATATGTGGTGTATTCCCAGCATCTACAGACTTCCTGATGGGGCTCCCTTTGCAAAGCTTTTTTTTTTTTCCTCATTAGGATTCTGTTTGGTGCATTTTCTAGATCTGTTCAGAGAAGTTTGTGGAATGAAACTCCCTTCACTTGTTTCTACTACTCTGCCATCTTGGTTCCCTTCAGATCTCATTATTTCATATCATTTTGAATTTACAGTCAAAGAAACTTGGGTTTTCCCTTTACCCTTCCTTAAAAAGACTCTGCTGACCTGGAAATTCTCTCCAGTACTAGATACTCCTTTTATTCTTCCAAGACACATCCATTTAGGCGAAGAAATAGCCTATAATCTCACTTCCCATCCCACCTCCTACCATCACTTAGTAACTTCTCCATTTTCATAATCTATTCTAACTAGATTTATTACCATGTCTAGATCCTAGTAGCAGTTATCTACTGGCCCTAGGTCATCTATATCTTTTCTTTTTTTTTAATGGGTTTTTTTTTGGAAGGGGGAAGACAAGGCAATTGGGGTTAAGTGACTTGCCCAAGGTCACACAGCTAGTGGGTGTGTCAAGTGTCTGAGGATGGATTTGAACTAAGATCCTCCTGAATCCAGGGCCAGTGCTCTATTCACTGTGCCACCTAGCTGTCCCTACCTCTTTTCTTAAAGAGAAGGAAGGAAGGAAATGAAGGAGAAAGGGAGAAAGAAAAGGAAGGGAAGGGGCTAGGGAATAAGGGAGAAGACAAACATTTGTTAAGTACCTGCTACCGGGTTTCCCCGATAATAAGACCTATCCCGAAAATAAGCCCTCCCCTTACTGTGTAAGATTCCTCTTATTCCCTATTGAGATTGCTACTGTAGTGAAGGTGATCCCCTGCGCTACACGCTACATTACGGTACCCTCTGTATGCTCCGTCCCCCCCCCCCGGGTGAAACGCACGCTGCGCTCCGAGCTGCATCCAATCAGAGCTGCAGCAGTGAGCGCATCATCCTGTTCTTCCCCAGTGATTTGCTTATTGAATAAAGGTACATTTTTTTGCTCACATTTACCTGTTTATTAAAATTGCTGTCAATGTTCATTAAAATAAGCCCTCTGGTGTTTTTCTGTCCAAAAAAATAATAAGACAGTGTCTTATTATCGGGGAAACACGGTATCTTCCAGGCATTGTACTAAGTGCTTTTCAAATGCTATCTCATTTGATCCTCACAACAAGCCTGGGAGGTAGGTGCTATTGTCCTCTCCATTTTACAGTTGGGGAAACTGAGGCGGACAGGTATCTGAAGCCGGATTTGAGCCAAAGTTTTCATGACACCATGCAGATCCAGCTCTCTATCTGCTGCACCACCTTGCTGCCTCAGAGTTCATTATCTGACTTTCTCTCCAATATAAATGTTGACATTTCCTCACACAAGCTCAGCCACCTCAGTCATACGCAAGAAAGGTACATCCTTGCTCTCAATATCCCCTTCATAATCCCAGACTCTGAAAATCATCTGACCATAGCCTCTTGACCCTTCCACCTTTTCCTGTATTGAGGCATCACAGTAGGTGGAGTGTAAGACTTGTAGTCAAGAAAACCTGAATTCAAATCATACCCTGGATGGTTACTAGCTGTGTGGTCCTGGGCAAGTCACTTAACCTCTCTTGATCTCAGTTTCCTCATATGTAAAATGGGAATAATAATAGCCCATCTTCCAGGGTTGCTGTGAGGATAAAATGAGACAATATTTTAAGTGTTTTTGCAAGGCTTAAAGCAATATATAAATACTGGTTATAGTTGCTGTTGTAGTTATTATCACCCCTCTTAAAACTATCATTCATTCTCAGTACTTCCTGTCAGACTACCCTTCCCTCCTCTCAGTCCATCTCTTCTGCTCCATCCACATGTTTCTCCCTTGAAAATTTTGATCCTTTAGTTATGCATTTCAACTTTAACTTGTCCTCTACCCTTGAATCAGCAACTTACACAGTTGCTGTTCAACCCTTTCTAAACCTTAGCCTAGATTTCCCAGTGCTTTTAGTCAAACTGCTGAATGCCATTAAAGACCATCACACAACCTGCTGCCTGTGACCACTGCACATTTATGCTGTCTCTGATCGCACCTGTCCCTGGCTGCTGCGTGCCAGTCCTTTTATTCTCATGTTACTCAGCCCAGCGTCTGTTCCAAACTTCTCTCCTATCCTTAGGTAACCTATGCCAGCCCCTCCATTTCAGCAGAGAGCTTTGCTTACCATTTTACCAAGAAAATTGAGGCCATATACCGAGGAATTTCTCTTCTTCCACTTCTATTCCTCATATCATCTCACAATCCACCACACTCCTCCTCCCTTGCTCCAGTCTTGGGGGGGAGGGATATCCTTTCTTTTTCTGACTGAGGTGAACTCTCCTCCCTGCGTTCTGGATCCTTTCCATCTCCTCCCAGAGCTCTCCACTTCTATCACTTCTTCCCCCTGCAGTCTCTGTATACACTGTCTCCCTCTCTGTTGCCTGCACACAAGCTTGGATCTTCCCCATCCTTAAAAAAACCCATCAGCTCAAGTGTCACCTTTCCTGAATTCAGCAAATTGCCAGTGCTTTCTCCCCACTAAATTACCTCCTACTTAGCATTGTATATACATGTATAGCTACATTTGTCTCTTCTGACAGAAGAGTAAGTAGAGAAACAGCGAAACAGAGACTGTTTCATTTTGTCTTTGTATCTGCAGTACCTAGCATGATACTTGACAATAAGAGGTTCTTAATGAGTGCTTGTTTCTTAATTGGTCTCCTCAATCTATCATTTTATATCCTTTTCCAAACCCAGAAAGAAGTTGTCCAAGCTTTATGTCTCCATTTTTCACGTCCCACGCACTTCTCAGCCCCTTGCATTCAGGCTTCTGACCACACTACTTGGTTGAGATTTTGCTTTCCAAGATTAGCAACACTCCCCTGACTGCTCAGTGTGGGGGCCTTTCCTCAGTTCTTACCTGTTTGACTCTCTGTAACACTCTCTTTAGCTCTGGACACTTGGCTACTCACTTCTGAGCATTCTCGCTTCCCTTTTTGTGACATTATGCTTTTTTGGTTCTAGGTCCCAGCCCAAGGCTCACTTGGTCATTGTTTGTGCTCTGATGGCCTAGAGTGAGAGTAAATAGTAATTGTTTCTGGTTTTTGCCAAAAACCCTTAGGGTCTTCCCCTCCCAGTTCTTTTTTATTTTTGTTTTTGTTTTTGGACTAGGTAAAAGAGGCCATTCTTTGATTCCTTTCTTGCCTAGTCTTAATGACTGCATGGGTGTTGCCTCAGACAAAGCTGGATCTGGGGAAGTCCTTTGCTTAAGCATCCAGGGTCATCTCCAATCATCCTGATTTATATCTTGCCACTGGACCCAGATGGCTCCAGAGGAGAGAAAGAGGCTGGTGAATTTGCACAGCCCTGCCTCACTTAAGTTCAGTTCACTTGCAAGTTATGATGTCACTTTCCTGAGGTCAGGGTCCTCTTTCAAGAACAAAAACAAACAATACCCCCTTTTAATCATTCCTTCTCAGTTTCCTTCACTAGGTAAGTATATTCCAGATCTGTGTCCTTGGTCCCCTTCTCTCTTTCTCTTTTATATTCCATACTATATTCTCTAGAGGATGTTCCCTCAGCTGTCTATTGATAAATATCTATATCATAGCTATAGAGCTCATTGATTCTATGCTCATATAACATGCTCACTTTCCTCCCTAGGGGTCCTTTCTATGCAGGGATCAAACAGATTCATAGACAGTATTTGTTAGGTCTTCATTGCCCCATACCTTGTGTTTCTTACCACTGGGCCACTGGGTCATTAAGGATGGCAGGACTCTAATGCCAACAATAATAGGAGCCCTTTATTTATTCATTAAGCAGCTGTTTATTAAGCTGTGCTTTAAGAACTTAACATTTTACTTGCAAGAAAACTTCAGTCCATTAATGATTGACAACCCTATACTTGGTGAGAAGGAGCTGAGCTGACCATGATAAAATACCTAAAGTCTTCAGAATTTCTTTATCCAAAGTAATGTTTCTCCCCTAGTTGTTTTTTGGCTACTTGCATAAAATTCTTCCCTGCTAGCTTGTCAAGCACCTGAGTCACCTGATACCTGCCCCAAGTTCCATGTTACCCCTTCCATATATGCTATCAGATCGGACCAGCCCATCTGGTTATTTGTTATTGTTGTTTAGTTATGTCTGACTCTTCATGACCCCATGGACCATTCCATGCCAGAATTGTTCATGGGGTTTTCTTGGCAAGGATACTGGAGTGACTTGCCCAATGTCATACAGCTGGTAAGTGTTCAGGCCAGATTTGAGTTCAAGTCTTCTTGAGTCCAGGCTTAACATTCTATTCACTGAGCTATCTAGCTGCCCCTTTTTTTATGGACATTCCTGTGTACATCTGGTTATAGCCATTTCCAATCTCACCACAGCAACACTGTATTCTGCCACAATCTGAACAGTCCCGTCCCGCAGACTACCTTTGATATAGTTGTCTTTGCTTGATGCTATTCATGTTAGACCCTTTACTCACAGATTCTGAATTCTAACTGACAGTTCTGAATGCCACATTTTATGAAGTACATTTGGTAAACTTGAAAATATCCAGATAAAGATGATGACCAGAATGTTGAGATAACTTGACACATTCCACATGAAAAATGAGAAAGGATCTGGGAATGTTTAGCCTGAAAGAGAGAAGAGAGAGGGAAACAAGAATGAGGATTCTATGGCAGATATATATGATAAAGTATGTGAAAGACTGTAATGTGGAAAGAGGGATTAGACTTGTTCAGCTTAGACTTAGTTAAAATAGGAGAAATTTTGGAAGTTTCAAAGAGGTATATTTCAATTTACTATAAAGAAAAGCATCCTAATACAATTGTCTGAAAGTAAAATGGGTTATATTATGAGGCAGTGAGTTCCTTATCACTGTGAGTCTAAAGCATTTATATTAATTGCATATTATGTGTCAGACATTGTGCTAGACATTGGAGATATAAAGACAAAAATGAAATAAACCCTGCCCTGAAGAACCTCATATTCTATCAGGGGAGAATGTATGTGTATGTGTATATGTGTGTGTGTTTGTGTTTGTAGCCCTCACCCCCCCAAGCCCCCCACATACACATAAATACAAAACAATTAAATTACAAGGTAGTTTGGGAGAAAGGGTATTAGTAGTTGGAATCAGGAAAGGCTTTGTGTAGAAGACTAGCGGGAAAATTGTAGAGTGGATTCTTTTTCAGGCACTTTAGAAGACCTTTAAAATTCTTTCCAACAGTGAGATTCTCAGTCTTTCAAGAGACTCAAGAAAGGTTCGTAACTGAAATTTGTATTGGCTCAGAAGAAGAGAGGACATTTTTCTGTACTGGGCTCTTGGCTAATGGAGATATATACACTAAGGTTTATACTCTATTAGAAAGCCTTTTCTCATTGATCATAATTATCACAGTATGGTATAAAGTCAGAATTTTTTTGTTTTATTGTTAAGGAAGGAATTCTGTTAGCTGAAAACATGTGAAACTCAACTTCATTAGCTTGTATAAGACCTTCCGCATTAGGTAGAAAGAGTGTATCCCATCTCTTTAGGAAACAGAGGTGAACATGTGAAACTCAACTTCATTAGCTTGTGTAAGATCTTCCCCATTAGGTAGAAAGCATGTATCTCATCTCTTTAGGAAACACAGGTGTCCCACTAGATCAGCCCATCAAGACCATCCATGCTGACAGCAAACTCTATCCCTTTAGCAAGAACTTTGGTGCTACTTTGCCTGTTTCATTACCATCTGTAGGGCTAGTGGAAGTCACCAAATACTGTTTACTCTTTTTTATAGGATAAATATCTTCCTGACTTACTTATTGGGATGGTGACAGATACAATTGTAAGCTTTAACAGCACTTCAAAGTTGGAAGGTGCTCCCGAGGTCATTTACCTTAACTCTTACCTGAACTAGAATCCTGCCAGAACATCTTCAGCAAATGATCATCCAGCCTTTTCCTTGAAGACCTTAATTGAAGGGGAGCCTACCATGTCCCCAAGGACATCTTATTCTACTTCTGGACACAGCACCAATTATTAGGACTCAGATTTGCCTCTTTTAGTTTCTACATACTGTTCTTAATTCTGCCTATTGGAACCAAGCCGAGCAATTCCATACATTCTTCACATAACAGCTTCTTTAAATACTTCATGTTTCTTCTCAGTCTTCTCTTCAGTAGACTCATTGTCCCCATTCCTTCAGCTGATCTTCAGATGGAGAGATTTTAAGGTTCTTCACCATCCTAGTCATCCTCCTATGAACACTATTCATCTAATTAACGTTATTCTTGAAATGTCATGCTAAGAACATGCTAAGAACACGGTACTCTAGATCAGGTCTTACCAGTACAAACCCCAGACAGGCAATGATCTTCCTTGTCCCAGATATGAAATATTTCTCCTAATGTAACCTAAGAACACATGGCTGCTGTATTGCACTGTTGACGCTGATTTAGCTGGCAGTCGAATAAAACCCTCCATTTTTTTTTTAATGACAAATGACTTTAGCCATGCTTCCCACCACTTGTACTGGAAAGCTGACCCCCCGCCCCCCCCCCCCCCCCCCCCCCTACAGCCCCCATGTAGTAGTAAGTCTTTATTTCAGTTAGTCTATCAAATTTTAGGTTTAGTGTTCTGTTATGCCAAGATTTTTCTTTTGTGTCCATTGGGTTAGCTTAAGTTCCTAGCTTTTATCATTTGCAAATTTGATAAGGGCTTTCTTTGGTCATAGAGTTGAGATCTGTGGCACTGCACTAACCTAGAAACTCCTGCTCAAGAGTGACATTAAACATTAAGCAACCAGCTAAACTCTTTGGATCTGGCTCTTCAAACAGTTCTAACTCCAATCCAATGTACTGTCACCTTGGTGTCAAACTCAAATAGAAATGGGGCCACAAGACCCTACATAAAGATACCTGTGGCTGCATTTTGACTTAGAAAATCACATATTGGGGTGACTAGGTGGCACAGTAAGAGTGCTGGCCCCAGAGTTGGGAGGACCTGGGATTGGTTCCGCCCTCAGATACTTAATACACACACACACACACACACACACACACACACACACACACACACACACACACACACACACACAAACTGGCCGTGTAACCTTGAGCAAGTTATTTAACCCCAATTGCTTAGGAAAAAAAAATCACATATTATCTTCATCTGTGTTCTACTGTATTTTCATTTACTTTGTTAAATATTTCCTAATTACATTTTAATCTGGTTTGGACAATGTGTTTGACACCTCTTACCTAGCCCATCTCCCTCTAATTTTCCACAAGATTATCATGAAGGACATTGTCAAATGTGCTAAAATCTAGGTTAATTATATTTACAACATTCCCATGATCTACGAGTCTAGTAACTGACAAAAAAAGGAAATGAGGTTATAACATGACCCATTCTTTATTTAGGCATTTATAAAAGATCTTGTTTTTATCGAGATCTTTTGTTTTTGCATTACCTTCATTTTCAAGTCCCATGCTCCAGTACTTCTCCCTATACACACATATATCCTCAGCAAACTATCAGAGCAGGCAGTACATACAGCATTCCATAGCTAACATTTATGTTTCCTACCATGTGTGTCCGCTGATGTGCTGGATGCTTCACAATGACCACTTTACAGATGAGATGAAAGTTAAGTGTCTTGACTTAGAAGTCACACAGCTAGTGAGTGTCTGAAGTCAAATTTGAACTCAGGTTTTCCTGATTCCAGTTGGGATGCTCCATCTACAGTGCCACCTAGCTGCTTCTCTGCAAAGAGTGAAGGGATGCTCAACTTTTTTCCAAGGTCAGCCTTGGTCATTATAATTTCACAGTGTTTTTCACAGTATTTCAGTGCTTTTGTTCTTTCCATTTATGTTGTTTTAGAATACTCTATTCTTAATTAAATCATGGTTTAATATTCCTATCTCAGAGATAGATAAATCTAACAGACAGAAAAACACAGAGCTGAACAAATTCTTGGATGTATTTGACTGGTCAATGATAACTTCTGAATGGTAATATTAAATAATATTTTTATCATCATCCCATTGTATCTTTAGAAAAATTGGTCATGTGCTGGGACATAAAGGAATCATAAACATAAAAAATGAATATAATAAACATATTCTTTATAGACTATAGCATAATAAAATAGTTAAAAAGTAAATATGAGTATAAAATGCAGACTTAAATGGAGACAGCAGTGACATCCTGAATAATGATTGCATAAAAGAACAAATGATAGGAGTAATAAATAATTACATTAAATATAATAAAGAAGGAAGGAAAGAAGTATTTATTAAGTGCCTACTGTGTACTAGGTACTGTGCTAAGAGTTTTATAAATATTGTATCATTTAATCCTCTAAACAACTCTATAAGGTAGATATTATTATCCCTATTTTATAGTTGAGGAAACTGAAACAGATAGAGGGTAAGTTTCCAGGGCCACACATTTAGTGTTTCGAAGCAGGTTTTGAATGGGGGTCTTCTGACTCCAGATGTAGCACTTTATCCACTGTGCCTCCTAGCTGCCTCTGATAACTATGAAACATTATACAAAAACTTAAGAGATACAGCTAAAGAATGGCTTAATATTAGGCATTTATGATGATTTCCTTTTTTGGCTATCTGACTTGTGTTGATGATATTTTATGCTAATATTCTCCCCTACTCTGCTTTCTTTTCTAATTCTAGCTTCATTGGTCTTTTTCTTGTAAACATCTTTAAATGTTATGTAATCAAAATTATCTAGATTGATGGATATAAATTGGCAGTTTTCTCTTCCCTCCTTTTTACTTTCAATTTCCTTTGATTATATAAGTAGCACCCCCACTAGGCTTACTTGCCTGGCTCTGAGTTGGTGGCTGACAACTTCTTACTCCAGACTTTTAGGGAGAATCCTGAGAGGCTGGTTTTTCTTTTTAGTACTATTGTTTATGAGCCCTCATGCTTTTTGTTCCCCATTGATTATCAGTTATCCAGCCAGACTTAATTAGCATTAACAAAAAAAACTTACTGAGATGATATAGTAAGAACAGTTGGTACAAAACAACCTTTCCAAAAGTCTGGGTTGCACTCTCTTTCTCTTACAAATATATATAGAAAGTCCAGGGAAAGTGAGCTTAAGCTTAGAAAGCACATTTTAGAAAAAGGGTAAATTATAACATCTAGTTGAATAGAAATTCTTTTCTGCCTTCATTAAGTCTTCATAAGAGTTCCCCTTAGGTAGTTCTCTTTTGGGCTTCAAAGTTTAGTGCTATGTCCTGCAACTGACTTTGCTCAGTTTTTCTATTTTGTTCTTGCCACATCTCTCACTTCCTGATGCACGTGTTGTCATTGACCACTGATGTTTTGGGGTCATTGCTACTAATGCTAATAGGAAGTTCAGATCTTCAATTCCTTGAAGTTCACATGGTCAACCTCTGGTCAAGAAGGGGTGAAGTAGAGAGGAGAGAGATGGCTCAGTCCTCACCTTTCCCCCAAGGACACTTCCCTCAACCACCACCAGAATGATTGGTTGCTAGAATCTTCTGTTGGAATACTGAACTTGGAAATGGCCTGCTACAATATGCATAGACCTAAAAGTGTTTATGGTTCCTTCTTTCAGTCTCAATCTATTTCATGTGGATATCATCCAATGATCAAAGTATTTTACTTTCCCCAAAATGAATGAAGAACTGTTTTCACTCAGTCTACATTTTTGGTTGATTCATTTAATTCAGTAGAAGCCTGTTGGACACACCTAATAGGTTCACGCCTAATCTTTGATTCAAACAAGAATCCATCAGTTCTCCTTTGTTCATATTCATTACAATTGGGGGAAAGGGTGAATGGGTATATGTTGAACATCTTCCCCACAATTAAATTTGCAAGACACCAGGCAAATGCAGTCTTACCAGCCTAGCCTTTGCTAGGTAGATAGAAGCTTTTCATTCTGATATGTTAAGTCATGGTCCAGAAATTTGTATCCTAGTCCTAGACATCACCTCCTCAACCAGATGTTCCCTTCCCCAATCAACTTTTCTCTTCTGAATCTCTTGCCTTCTGTGTGAGGCAGTGATATAAACAACTGAGTTCCTGTGTTCTCTGATACCTTGATAAGGCTGTGTAATCTCTAGGAATCAATTCTAGGTAACTTTTGGCTATTTCACTTTGTTCTGATGTTTTGTTATTGATGCCTATTTAAGGAGTACTACAGGCCTCTCCGTTATTGTTGGCATCTAGCTGCCTCCGTACTCCTGTACAGGAAATCCTCAAGCACCATGATTCTTTCCTTACTCTGTCTTACTGGATGATTGCCAGCCTTATAGATTCTCTGACTCTGCTTCATCATTTCTTGTAGAATAAGCAGCTGCCTCCTTCTCAGAGCATCCAGCTCTCTTCTAGAAAGTTCTAGAAGAACCTTCCACTTGTTTTTTTTAGCTCCATGTATTTAGTATATCTTCTCTTTCTTCTCTCTGTGACATTCTGCTACTCTCCAACCTTCTGACGTAGATTAGATTTCCTATCTGGGGCTTAAGATCTGTTTTTAATTTTTTCCTTACGATAATGCTCCATAGTTGGGTGTAAACTATGACGATTCTAAGTCATCAAGAAAAGATCATACTCTGTTTTAGAAGATGTAGTTAAAATTTTTTAATTAAACGTTGGTACTTGTGGAGGGGAACACTTCAGGAATCTGGAACATTCACTTCTGTGAAGCAGCTTATATCCCTAAGATGCTAGGTAAATGAGGCATTGCTGTACGTGTGAATCAGATTATCTATATTTGGAATAGAAGGATCTTTTAGTTCATTGAATTTTATCCACTTAGAATTTTTTAGTCAAATATGGGCCATGCTGCTGGCAGAGGTTAGATGGTTGACAGCTATATGCTCCAGGGAAATGCTGTTTTCTCTGCTACTTTTAAGAGTAGATCTTTCCTTGCTAGTCAATTAGCTCTGTTTAGGAATACTAAAAATTCTGTCTAGAAATGAATATAATGGACTTTGTTAAGCAACTTAAAATGCTACCAAAACTTCTCTCTGAAGCAAAGTTCCTTCTTCTTCCCCTTTCTACTCCTTGCCTTTCCAAAGCCAATCATCTTCTGATGATGTTATATGGCTGCAAATCCTGGAACATTTTACTCTCTGAAAAGTTGATAAATACCCAAATGGCAATGGAGAGGGACATGGTGGGCATGAATAACCCACAACTCAATATAAGTGAGAAAATATGCCAAAGAAATGATATGAAAGATGTCCTAAAAATGTATTCCTTCAATAAAAGATGAATATATTACATAGTGAGAGCAAGAAGTACCAATAGATAAGCCTGCATGCTCAGATGAGAAAGGCTTCCCAGTGTATTGAATGAATCTTCAGTGATGAATTTGTGAGAGGAAATAGCTGAGAGCCACACAGAATGAACTAGGTAGGCATAAATGGTTTGTGACTTAAATCACTGGAGGAAGTATCCACATTGATGAAATCACTTACCTAGGGGAGTATAGGCTTCAGAGAAAGGACTGGAATGTTGACTAGAATAGTCAGAAGAAGCTTCATGGAAGAGAGGGGAATTGAGTTGAGCTTTGAAAGATAGGTCGGATTTGATTAGGTGAAAATGTAGAGCAAAGACACACCAATCCAGGGAAACAGTATGTGCAAAAGCCAAAAGGAGGAAATCAGTGTTTTATGGAGTGGGAACTGTGAAAAGGTCATTCTTTTTGAAGTGAAGGATTCATTAAAGTATTTGGAATTGGGCTTACTCTAGTAAAAGGTGAATATTGGGCTTAAAAAAAGCAATAACATTGGACAGTGGGGTAACATCAGATTCTAAAGGCCCTGACTTGATGTGATAGGTAATAGAAGGTCATTGAGTTTGGCAAATATTTATTAAGTGTCTTCTATGTGCAAGTCATTGTGCTAGGGATACAGAAATAAATATAATATTGACCCATCTCTCAAGGAGCTTACAACCTGTTGGGAGAGATGAATATACAAATGCAATCCATCAAGTAATAAAAGTCCTGCTATGCTATGCACAAAGTACTATGCAAGGCACCAGGAAGACAAAGATAAAACAAAAATCAGACCCTGCCATCAAGAAGCTTAAAGTCTATGGTATAACACATGTGACATGTGAGCATAAGTATATAAATGATTATTTGTGGAAGGAGAGAGCACCAGCAGCCATGGGGTTCCCCAGGATTACACAGGAAATGGCATATAAATTGAACCTTGAAGGAAGCAGGGATTTCGAGAGGTGACATTAAGGTGGGAGTGTTCTCCAGGGATAGGGATACATGACACATGCAGAGGAGTTCAGGCAAGATTTGGGATTCTGAATATAAGGAACTGAAAAAAGAGCAGTGTATTTGGGATACAAAGTATGTGAAAGGAAACAATATGAAGCAAGCCTGGAAAGGAAGTTTGCAATGAGATCTGGAAGGGCTTTTAATGGCAAACTGACAGGTTTGTTCTCTATCCTGAGGCATTGTCAGGGAACCATCTATGGTTCTTGAGCAGAAGAGAGACTGGGCCATATCCAAGAGGGAGGATGAGATTAGGCAAAGCGTGAAGACGCCTACAAATGTCAGGGAATACTTTGTGGGGGAGAGTACATCTAAGTTTAGTCTTAAAGGAAGAAATAGATGTCATCAGATAGAGATGGCTGGAGGGGAGGATTCTGTTCCAAGCATGAGCTATGGCGTGGACAAAACCATAAGTAAAGCAGGGATTAAGTACAGAGAGCAAAGAACAGTTTAATTTGGTTTGAATATTGGTTTGACCAATCATAGGTCACAACAGTGTTATGATGTGTTGAAAACAAATTATTTTTTAAATTAATTTTTTTCAACTAATAAGTTTTTTTTTCTCATCCATATTCCCTACCCCATGGGGAATTGTCAAAGAAGAAAATCAAAACCCTTGTGACCTTTTGCATAGTCAAGCAAACCAAAATCCCACATTGGCCGTATCCAAAAATATATGTCTCATTTTTCTTATTTTAGTCTATCCCTCTCTGTCAGGAGATGGGCATGTTTATCCTTAGAGGATTTGGCTAGTAGTTTGGCAGGATCGATTTGGAAAGGAGAAAGACTGGAACCAGGGGGACTAAATAGGAAAGACGAGTCCAGTGAGTCAGTTATGAGGAAGTAGGAACCTAGACCTAGAGAATGACAGTAGGCATCCAAGGGAAGAGGAAAATATGAGAGATATTCCCAAAGGGGGAAAAAATTATAGAACTCAGTGGTACTGGATATAAGGAATAAAGAAGAGGGAAGGGTGGAAGATGATTCCAGAGCTCCTAGCTCTACAGACTGAGAATGGCATATTGCTGTCAAAAATAGTAAATGTAAGGAAGGAAAGCCATTTAGGGGAAAGATGACAAGATCAGTTTTGGACTTGTTAAGTTTCAGGTAAAGGTGGAGTTTTCAGTAGCCAACTGAAAATAGAGATTTAGAAGTCATTTGCATAGAAATGATGGTTGAATCCATGAGAATGGAATGGTCATGGATTGGCCACACTAGAAGATCACAGTTTTAACTACGTTAGAAGGATAGCTTAGGGGTGGTTAGATGGCCTGGTGGTTAGAATGCTGGGCCTGGAGTCAGGAAGAAAACTTGAGTTCAAAGGCAGCCTCAGATACTTGTTATGTGACTCTGAGCAAATCACTTAATCCTGTTTGCCTCAGTTTCCTCATCTGTAAAATGAGCTGGAGAAAGAAATGGCAAACTACTCCAGTGTCTTTGCCAAGAAGACCCCAGATGGGATCACAAAGAGACACAACTGAATAATAAAGAAGATAAGAGGAGAGAGAAGGAATAGTCAGAAAGAGGGAATGAAAGTCTGTATAGTCCTTTATCTTAGAAACTAAAGGCCAAGAGGGTTTTGAGTAATACTAAGGATAATTAACTGTCCTCTAGGAAACTCTTTAAGACTCTAAGTTGCATATTATATGATGATCAACTGTGAATGACTTAGCTATTCTTAGCAATACAAAGATCCAAAACAATTTTGAAGGACTCATGATGAAAAATGCTATCCACATCCAGAGAAAGAATGGATGGAATCTAAATACACATCAAAGTATGCTTTTTTTTTTTTGCTATTTTTTCCTTTAAAAAAATTTTTTGTCTGTGTCTTCTTTCATATGACTAATGTGGAAATATGTTTTGCATAACTGTCCATGTATAACCTTCTCAATGAGGGAATAGAGAAGGGAAGGAGAGAGAGAATTTAGAACTCAAAATTTAAAAAAATAAATGTTAAAAATTGTTTTTACGTGTAATTGGAAAAATATTTTTTAAAAAAGACTAAGTTGTAGAAAATAGTTGGTAGAGAAATTGAAGTTAATAGGGACAAAGAAAGGACACTGAGTTTGACTAGAATGGTGATTGGTAACTGCTGAGAGAGCCATTTCAGGAAAGTGGTGAAACAGTTTACAGACCTGTGATTTCATTGTTTTAAATTACTTACTCCTCTAGACGAAGCTCCTTGTACAAAAGCAGGTTGGTACCTTCTCTATCCCTTTGCAGATGTATCAAACTTCAGGTTGCCAAACTCCCATGTGTGTCAGGAATCAGATTAAAATCTAATTGCAAAATGTTTAACAAATAAAAATACAACACAACATAAATAATGTTAATTTGTGGTTTTCTAAATTAATTTGTGACTGAAAGGGATCCCTTTCTTTTTGAGTTTCATACAAGCAGCACTGAAAAGTTAAGTGACTTCTCCAAGGTTATGCAACCAATATATGTTAGGTGTAGTGCTTGAACTCAAGTCTTTTTGGCTTCCAAGTCAGCCCTCTGTCCATTATGCCACACTGTAGGTGTGATGATTGATGACATTTTATTTTTCTTTTCCTCTGGCCACTCCTTGGAAATCACGATTTTCACATAAATTTTAGTTTTGCTATAGATAGCTTGTTTTGATATATTTTTTTAAATTGTTCTCCTTAACTTACCATAGATTGTAAAGTTATCAAGCTGACATAAATCACTGTCTATATTCCATTCCTTGGTAAGATTTAGCTCTGACTATGACTATTGAGATAAGTACCTAACTGCTATTGAGAAAGTGATAGAAAAAGTCTGAATATTTTCAGAATACTCGATTTTAAAGATACTTGGTTTTATCAACAATGGGGAGACTAAAGGATATGATCTTTTTCAGAGATCAAAAAAATTAGGTATAGAAGAGACGCATTAAATCACCAGAACTTCTCATGGGATTTGGGTCAATATTGTTTGCTGTAGAATGTTTTCCAGCGATGTGTTCAGGGAATTGTGCTTTCGTCAAAGGCACCCTCAGTGTTTTTACATTGAGCACATGACCTTTCTGTCAGTAATGCTCTTCTATAACAAACATCCTTTTTTTTTTCAGGGTTATACTAAAGACATGGTGACGGACTTTGATGAGAAACATGATGAGTATTTAATATTGCTTCAGCAGAGAAATCGGTAAGATATATAGTCACAGTCCTTACTGGGTGCAAAGCTTATATTATTGTTTACAAATAGGTGGCACTTCAGAAGAAAGCATTGCAGATGACAATTTTTACTCATGGATCTAGAACTCATCTTTTACTATCTAAGCTTCAGTTTCTCCTCCAATTCATTGATTGGCACATTTGAGTCTTAGCAAACTGTTTAGCCACTTCTTGCTTCACTGCTGGTTTTTGTGTTCATGAAAAGACATATTTTGACAGCACATGTGTGGGAGTACAGTTTGTAGGATCAGCCTTCTAGGTCTTCTCTATCTAATTATTAAATAACAAAACTAGAATTCATAGAGTAGGATAGAAATCTGATTCTCATGATCCGCCTCCCACCCTAAACAAAAAATGATTTCTCCCTCAATTGATTGATCTTTGTACTCCTCTTATGCACTTACCATATTTTATTTTGTCTTATTAACTTACCTACTCATTTATAAGATCTTTGAGGGCTTATCTCATTTATTTTTGTATCTTTTCCTTTCAGTAGCTTTTATATAGTATGTACACTTAGTAGATAGTTAATAAAAATTTGTTGAATGATTATACAAACCCTTTTTAGCCCATCATCACAAACCATATTGGGAGAGTACTTTGAAGTAGAAATTGTAAGCATTCTTTTTGTGGAAAGACTAATTCATTTTACATTTATTTTAAAGAAGGTTGAGTTAATTCGAAGGGCCTGGGACGAATTCTGTCTGGGATTATAATAATAAAAATAATAACAGCTCACAATAATAAGTACTTTATAGTTACAAATCACTTTACGTACTAACATGTAAAGCTTTTGAAGTTTGGTTATAGCAGATGTGATAGAGGACAGGGAAGTGACTGAATTCCAAACAGTATGATCTACTTTGAAAGAAGTTTTATTTCTAAAAAGTCTTATCAGTATTAGAATTTTTTTTTTTTTTTGCTAATTTTGAGCTTACTGCTGTTTGCTTTTAGATGGAATGTCAGCATCCTGTTATTGAAATGGGCATGCTGCTAATTCCTTGGGCTTCTCACAGCAAGAGGTCATGTGACTCTATAAGTGATTCTAATCAGGAAAAACTTGAGATAACCTTGTGTATCATTAGGATATCTTCTGCAGGAATGCAGCTATTCTACAGTCATTTTTAACATCTTGTGGCTATTTAAAACTGGAACAGAGCCAATTTCATGTTGACCATGCTAATTTAAGGCACTCTGGGAAGCCAGGTTCTAATATGGGCTCTTCCTAATTAGCTTATGACCTCAGCTAAGTTTCTTAACGTCTCTGGGCTCAAGCATCCTCATCTGAAAAGCAGGGTAGTAGAACAAGACAACTTCTGAGATCCCTACCAGCTCTAACACCACAATCAGGAATATCGCTTTCTGACAGAGGTCCACTCTGAAATGCCCTAGTAAGACCATATTTGAAGTATTGTATTGACGACTGGATTTTGTCCAGAGGATGGCCACCAGAATAGTGGGAGAAATCTAAACTGAGGTTCAAAGTGACTTTCCCATGGCCAGGAATCACAAAATCAGATTTTAGGAGTTGGAAGAGATCTCAGTGGACAATTAAGGACCTTAAAGAAATCCTCCTATACCATACTTAGCAAGTAGTCACTCATCCTCTGCTTGAAGACATCCGTTGTGAAGGAACAAACAACCTCCCAGGAAACCCTTCTGCTTTTGGATAATGCTAATTTTTATGAGTTTTTTCCTGAAATAAAACCTAAATCTACTCCTTTGTATCTTATGCTCATTGCTCCTGGTTCTGCCCTGTGATACCAAACAGAGTAAATATAATCTTTCTTCCACATGACGGTTCTTGAAGACAACTAGCATCTGTCTCTTAAGTTTAATGTTCTCCTAGATAAACACACCCAATTTCTTTGATTGGTGCTTATATGACATGGATGTTATGTGAAATGTAAACAAATCTGAACCCTAGTCTTCTGACTTCAAGTCCACTGCTCTTTCATATAGTAAGCTGCTTCAAGGAGATTAGAAAAGGAATGTGAGGGGCGGCCAGGTAGCACAGCAAGTAAGAGCACCAGCTCCAGTGTCGGGATGACCTGGGGATCGAATCTGGGCTCAGACACTTATTACCCACCCAGAAACACCTGGCCGTGTAACCTTGAGCAAGTTACTTAACCCCAATTGCTTAGGGGCAGCCGGGTGGTTCAGCAAGTAAGAGCACCAGCTCCAGTGTCAGGATGACCTGGGGATCAAATCCGGGCTCAGATACTTAGCACCACACCCAGAAATAACTGGCCGTGTAACCTTGAGCAAGTTACTTAAACCCCGATTGCTTTAAAAAAAAAAAAAAGGAATGTGAAAATAGATTGAAATGTTAAAAATTATGTTTGAGAGTCTCTGTAATTGGCATATATAAATCATGAAGGATATGCAGAGGATGTGTGTGGACTTGGTATATAGATTTCAGAATACTACAACTAAGGCATAACCCTAAATTTGAAGAAATTATATTTTACATAAATTTGAAAATTAGTCTAATAAGTGATATGTTCAGAAAACAATATAGTTGAAGAAATAACAATTAAATTAAAAATCATAAATTATAGAAGGGATTTTTTTTCTTTTCTTTTATTTAGAAAATATGTCCAACTATGGAGGACAAGCAACTGTTCTGGATGTTTCTATCAGAGTCACGATACTAGGCTTGGTGGAACACTGACATGAGCCAATATGAAATTTCTCACATTTTATGTAGTTCATGAATAGTTAAGTCTGGTAACAGAGTTTCTATTTAAAGAACATCTTTAACACAATTACCTCCAAACTTATCGGTTTTGTAAATTTAGTTTTTATACATTAGTTTCATAGAGCTGTTTTCTCAAAGTAAAATACTTTATCCAGACCAGTTTCTATCTCTGGAGAACTTTATTTTATAATTTCCTTCCTTCCTTTCGATTTGTCATCATTTTGTATGACATGAGCCCAAACACCAGAAATAGCATCCCCATCCTTGCCCCTTTCATTTCTGTCTCAATAACTGGACCATTGGTTCATACAAGCAGATTTTCTTCATTCTAGTCATCCATTTGTGCTATTGACTCTAGTTTGTAAGTGAGATATTTGATCTATTGTTCATTATTGTGATGTGAGCTACCCTATGACAAACTGACTCTAACACATCTTTCATTCTTTTGGGGCTCTACAGCTTTACACATGCTCCCTCAGGCATACCACAAATGGAAGAGTGGCTTGTGAAGAATGATGTCCTAACAATCGGTAGATGACCTGAGTCATGCTGATTTTGGGGGGGCTTGTTTGTTTGGAGGTTTTGTTGTTTGTTTATCACAATCTTTACCCCTAGAGGTAGATATTCTGTGTCCTGGACTGCAGACAGACACAGTGCCTCAGTAATACTGATACCACAACCATCCCGAACCATTCATCTGAACCTTCCCTGATGCTAGTCAATTTGATGAAATTCAACAAGTCTATGAAGAACTTATTTTACAGAAGAGAATCATAGAGGTGCACTTAGCAAATTATCAAAAATAATAAAAGAAGGGAATAGTGTTGGAATGGTTGTGGAAAGACAGGCACATTAACATGCAATCAGTAGAGCTGTGAATTGATTTAGCTATTCTGGAAAATAGTTTGAAATTATGCTAAAAAATTATAACATGTCTATATTTTTTGACCCATGCTAGGTGTATACCTTAAGGAAGTCAAAGATAGAAAGAAATGTCCCACATACACAAGATATTTATAGTATCACTTTTTGTAGCAATAAAGATTTGGAAACACAGTAGATGTCCAGTATTTGAGGAATAGCTAAACAAATTATGATTCATTAATTTAATGAAATATATTACACAATAAAATATGATGTATGCAAAGAATATAGAGAAAAACAGAGGGAAATCAAGCTTTATAGGAACTGTAAGTAAAGGAAAAATATAGAGGAAAACAGTATACATATGACTCCAACAATGTGAATGGAAAGAACAAAAATAACATTGGAACAGAACATTATAGAAAAAATTGGAAAATGTGCCTCCCTTATTTTTTGGGGGGGACAAGTGGAGGAGAGGGTGCTTTGGGGGTATGAGTGTGGAATAGTGCATCTACTGTTGGAACTGGTTGATGCATAGGTTAATTTTGCTGGACTAGTTTTAGTTTTTGTCCCCTTTGTGAAAAAGGATGGCTTTCTAGATGGAGGAGGGAAATTGGGAGATTAAGATGCTATAAAAACAAAAAAAATTCTATAAAAGATAAAAAAATAAAGCAAATCTACTGTGTCACTCCACTAGTTGCTGCGAATATAGTGACAATCCCTGCCCTCTGGGAACTTCCATTCTACTGTGCCCAAAAGGAGGTCAGCCTGGGAGCTCTGGAAGGTAGAGCCTCAGTGACTGGAGTCTAGAGCAAGGCTTCTTCAGCTTTTTCCACTCACAGCCTCTTCAGTGCTTCTGACCCCAGCCCCACATGGGGTCACAACCCACAGTTTCAGAGGACCTGGGTTCATTATCCCACCTCTGGGCATTTACTCCCTGTGTGACGTAGGGTGAGTCACTTAACTTCTCTGTGCCTCACTTTTCACATCTGTAAAAATGAAGGTGTTGAGCTAAATAATCTCCAAGGTCCCTTCTAGCTCTAAATGTATGAGCCTAGGAGCCAAAGATGGGAAAACACATAAACATACACACACATACATGCACACATGGGACATGCTAGGCAGCTAGGGGCACAGTGGATAGAACATTGGGCCTGGAATCAGGAAGACTCATCTTCCTGAGTTCAAATCTGGCTTCAAGACACCAACTAGCTATGTGTCCCTAGGCAAGTCAGTTAACCCTGTTTGCCTCAGTTTCCTCATCTGTAAAATGAGCTAGAGAAGGAGATGACAAACCACTCCAGTATCTTTAATATGAGGTCCTAAAGAATTGGACATGACTGAAAAATGACTGAAAAAAATAGAGCATGCCTCAGTGCTCTACCCATCATATCAAAGGAGATCGTATCTGTAAAACAGTCAGTCCAATATCTGGCACGTATTAACAACTTGATAAATGCTGCTCCTTACCCCTTCCTAAATCCATCTTGCCCAGTCACACCCACAAGCCTCACCTGGCAAACCTATAGAATGTAGCAAACAGCTTTTCCCAAGAGAGAGCAGTAGCATTCATTCTGTATGTTCTCATGAAGTACCCTGGCTACAGCAGTCCCAGATGGGAATGCTGATGTAAGCCACCAGCCTAGCCCTAGCTATGCTCAGTAGCAGAAGGATAGTCAAACCTCTGGGGACAGTCCCATCTGTATCCTCTTCCATCACTGGGCTCTTCTAGGCTTCTTTGATGCAGACAGATACCCTTGTCCTTTTTGCCCCAGGTAACAGCAAGCATCTGCTCTTTGTTATTCAACCTGCCTATTCCTGCATTAATACAGGGTAGTACTGCTGGAGCCAGATTTTGCTGCCCTCATTTTCATGGGTATCTTGTCTTTGGAGCAGCACTGTGGCTTAGTGGGAGGAGTGCTGGACTTGGTGGAAACAGAGCCTCAGGTGGTACCCCACCTCTGGCATGATCTGTGTGGCCATGGGCAAGTTACTTAACTGCTCTGATCCTCAGTCTCCTCTCCTGTAATGATGGGGATAATAATAACCTATGATGCCTACCACCCAGGGAAGTTTTGGGCATCAAATGAAAATCTACACTAATATATACATACACACACACACACACACATAAACACATAAAACATTTTGGAAACCTTCAGGTATCATTCATGCCCCCTTTATTGTTATTATTGCTATTAGTATCGTGATTATTTTATTTTTCTTGATAAGCATTGTATGAACAAAGCTCAGTTTAATCCAGACCATTTTACATGTTGTCCATTCTCCTCCCTTGTTGCTAATTCCTTAGCAAGACCCAAGCCTGCTATGAGCCTTTTGCCAATATTGGTTGCATAGACACTTGTAGTTTAATAACTACATATCATCAAATGGCAAGACATTGTCTAGTAATGAAATTGAGGAGCAACGCCCATCACTGTATAAACACAGGAACTATACTCATCACATTTCAGTTTCTCTGCCTCAGTAAAACGGGTAGCAAGAATGCACAATTTAAGGATACCTGCAAACTGACAGACGGCAGGAAAACCATCAGGAGGCGAACAGAGGGATGCGTCAGAACACTCTTGGAAGCAGTAAGAACTGAAAACTGACCACTTCCACGCTACGCATTAAGAGGTTGAGCGTCTGAGACTTCATCAAAACAATAGATTGGACATAAAGAAGAAACAACGGCTCTCACAGACAGCAACTCCAAACCAAACAGTAGACTGTGCCTGCACACAGTGTGGAAACGAGCCCTGTCATACATCGATCTTTTTGCCACATTAGAATGAGGAATAACTCCACTGGAAATAGCAATTTTTAGTATGAGAGACAATGATATATGTAATAGCCTTTTCTGTATCTCAGTCACCCTGGGGTGAGAAATGTGAGAGTTCATTTTTATAATGTGTATTAAAATTAAAATTAGAATGGAAGAAAATGCTATTGAAGTAGTCAGTAATAGTCTCACTCTTGCTGTTTCTCTGTGTGTGAAATAGGCCTCTTATAAATATGTTTGCATAAGAACAGCTGGGCCCCACAATTGCCTTCGTTTAGACAGTTGTTAGCATTCAGCCTATGAACTGGCATCCTTGCTGTCAGTGGATACAGTAATATAGACTTGTAAGCCCTACTGTGTAGTCTCCCTCTCAGGTACTGACTCTCATTTCTCTTGCAGAATATTAAAACATTTGAAAACTAAGGACCCCATGCAACTAAGACTAGAGCACTTAGAACAAGGATTTTCTGTTTACATTAATGGAGCTAATTCAGAGCTGAAAACCTCTCCAAGAAAGGCCATTCTTCCAGATTTCCCCAGAAGTGCTTCACATGCAGAAGGGACACATGGTAAGTTGGAGTTTCTTTTAAAACTTAGGAGCTATGTTATAATAACTCATTTTATTATATAGTCTTTTAAGATTTTCAAAGCACATTTTCCATAGGGATCCTTTTAGATGGTAGTAAAGGAATTTTTATTTTTTAATTTTACACATGCAGAAACTGAGTTTCATAGAGTCAGTAACATGCCCGTAGTCTCACAGCTGGTAGGTGTTGGAGCTGAGAACTAAACCCAGGTTTCTCTTACACTTAGGTCTCCATCCTCCTTCCTTAGATGGCTAGATGGGATCCCTGGGGTAAGCTGTTTAGAGAGGCCCTTTTCCCCAGAGTTAGGGAACATGTGAATAAAAACAGCTAAAATGACTAGGGACAGCTAGGGGGCACAGTGGGTAGAGTGTCAGGCCTGATTCAGGAAGATTCTTCATCCTGAGTTCAAATCTGGTTTTGAACACTTACCAACTTATGATGCTGGGCAAGTCACTCAACCCTATTTGCTTCAGTTCTTCATCTATAAAATGAGCTGGAGAGGGAAATGGCAAAGAAATCCAGTATCTTTGCCAAGAAAACCCCAAATGGGGTCATGAAGAATTGGACATAACTGAAACAATAACAACATGTCTGATGAATCCATGAGTTCAGCCCCTGACCTAATAGGGATTCTGCCAATCCACATATTTATCCTTATGTAGTCTACTGGTAATTATTGTATTCAAAGGTTTCTAGGCTCTACTCACCCTGGACTAGTGCATTTGTAAGATTTCCCAGCCTTGCTTTGTCTATCTCATAAAACCTTGGAATCTCCCTTTTCCCCTGTCCCATCCTTCCACCGCATAGCAGCCAAAGTCATTTTCCTAAAGCCTCAGTTGATTGTAAAAAAAGTCATTCTTTTACTCAATAAACTCTGTGCCTCCACATTGCCTCAGGGATTGAATTCGAATCCTTGTGTCTGGTATTTAAAACCATTCTCAACCTGGATCCAACCTATCTTTCCAGGCTTCTTCTGCTGTGTTCCACCTCGTGCACTCTGCTGGTCCAGTCAAACTGACCTTGCTCTTTCTCAGACACTTCCATTTGTTTGCCTTCACACAAACTAACCTCCATAACTAGATGCTTTCTCACTCTTGCTTTCTTAAGTTCTACTTTTCTACCTTTCCTGATCCCTCCAACTGCCAGTAACTTCCTCTGCAAAATCCCCCTTTATTTGTTGTGTATATATTTTACATAAACCTTTTATGTGTGCATATGTTGCCTCCCCTGATAAAAAGTAAGCTCTCTGAAGGCAAGGATTATTTCATTTTTCCCAGCACCTAACACAGTGACTTGCACACAGTAGGTACTTAATATATATTTGTTGATCTATTCGATTGATTGATTCATCCTCCCTTCTTAGTTCATTCCAAGTTGATACACAGTTCTGAACAAAGCCTGTGTCTTGGATTGTAGTTTCATGTGTGGCTCCATTTCCCAGAACCTGAACAAGACTGGGACCCAATGATAGCAATGATAGGGACCCCCAGAAGCTCATGTCCCACTGCCTCTGTTTTTGTGAGTGAGTGTTCTGCTGCTAGTTTGTATGCTGTTAATAAACATAAGGTTAGATTAGAAGGAGGCATGGTTTTATTTTTGTTCTTTTAGATTAAGGACTAGGAAAGCATACTTTCTTAAACCATTGTTATCTAAACTACAGTTCATGGACTCCTTATGGTTCTCCTTCCCCTTAGGATTCTGACTTTAGCTTAG
Source organism: Petaurus breviceps papuanus (assembly GCF_028583685.1). Lineage (NCBI taxonomy): Eukaryota > Metazoa > Chordata > Mammalia > Diprotodontia > Petauridae > Petaurus > Petaurus breviceps. The sequence continues at coordinate 31,826,675 of NW_027185694.1, read as the reverse complement.
CCATTCCCTTTCATCTTTCTGAAGGCTCTATCTGTACTCTGCTCTTCTGTAAACATCCAATATAGGGAATTTGGATAAAGATTGTGAATAAGTAAGAAGAATAATTAGAAGATCAAGAAATAAAGATAATGAATGAAATTTTAACTTGAAAATTCCCCAGAGAGGAGACAGCAGAATCTTTGTATGCATACATAAATGATTTTCAAAGATATGTGTTATTCTTCTAACCATCTAATAGACTTGAAAAAGCAGTATGGTATAATATAATGGTATAGGGGTTGCAAATTCTGCTTCCCCTGCAGTCCTCTGCAGTGTGATATCCAAACTCTTTGTCTCTGTCCAGAAGAATATGTAACAGATTCGCAAGTCTTTGTGAAAAGAAATCAATATTTAGCTCATGTTGGTATAAATAATGAGTGCCATAAACTTAAAATTAATGTGAAATTTGCCTTTGAGATCATGGACATGATGAAAAGAACTCTGGAATGAGAACCAGGAGGCTTAGTTTATTGTCATAGTTCTACCACTTATGTGGTCTTGAGCAAATAAATCACTTTTATCTCTGAACATCAGTTTTCTCAGCTGAAAATGGGCCTAATGTCTGTTCTGCCTCTCTCCACAGTATTGTCATATAGATTAAAAAAGATAAAGTATGCAAAACTCTGAAATGCTGTATAAGAAAATTTAGAGTGAAGAGGAATGTAACTTTCAGAAAAATCCCAGTAAAGAATACCCTTATTATGGAAGTGCTTTCTTTACCTTAGGGAAGGATGAATGATTTTAATGCTGTTTAGATTTTTGTCTTACTGGTTTTATGTTCAATACAGGAATGTGGAACTCTCAAACCTCATGCCTTACCAAGTAGCTCTCGTGTTTTTTCAGATTCTGGAAGGAGACCTTTATTTAGAGAAACAGAAGAAGCACTAAGACGTGGTTCACGGACAGCACCTTGCAAAGTTCAGCGCAAAGGATGGCACCAGGTCTGGAAATGTAGCAAACAATCTCTGATGATGAAAAAAACATTTTCTTTAATATAAGAAATTTGGCTATTATGGGGCTGTCATTAGTATAGGATTTTGCTGAATATTGTAAAAGGCATGTGTGTGCCCTGAGGCATTGACAGGCACACTTTGTGGGATGCTCCTGTCTATCCTAGGGGGCAAATCCGATGAAGATCAGAGATCCCTTTCTGGGCCTGTTTTTATGTGCCTGTGACATATTTTTCTCTGCTTTAAGTTGATGGGACCACATCTCTGTCTAATTAGGACTGCAAGAGGGGATAGCATGAGTGTTCAACTCTAGCAGCCATCTGAGGGGCTAGGAGCTGCCAGAGATACTTTGAATAAAGCACCAATCTCTTGTTGATTTAGAACCATTCTTAGTTTTCTAGATAGAGCATCTAAGATAGAATACCATATTTAGAATGCAATATAGGCAGTGCAGTATATTGGAAAGAACAATTTTAAAGTCAAGAGACCCGGACTGAAATCCCATTTCTGCCACTTGCTACCTGGGGCTTTGGAGAAGTCCCTTTTATCTCTCTTAGGCTTCATTTCTTCATCTGTATTATCTGGCAGTAACACAAGGAGACCTATAAAACAAATAAAATTAGAAGATAATAAAAGGTCTCTAGAAAAAGTCTTTAGTAGAACATAGCAGGGCTGTGACTATACCTGATCTTAGTGCAAGGGGTGATAATTGGAGATAATAATACACTTATCTCACAAGGCTGTTGTGAACAAAGAATTATGTAAGGTTATAAATTGCTATATAATGTGTTATTATTTTTCAAATCTCCAAAATAAAGCTCATTACAGTGGTACAATCACCAATTCTCTGAGTGTAATGAGATGTTAATCATGCACTTCTCTAAACTCTGCTCTAAACCAGTATAAACTGGTTTATACCCTCCAATCTGCAGCTCTTAATGCGGATCTCTTTTTGGTATTTTTATATGAAACTTATGCTTGTAAGTCCTATTAAAAAGATGTAAAGTTGAACAGAGACTTGTTCTCCCTCAGGTGAGGAAGTGATCTCAAAGTGAGAGGATAAGACCAATAAAGAGAAAGTACAGAGACCTTGGAAGATTACTAATCAACTGCCCCCCTACCTCTCTGATCTCTTCTCCTCATCTCCTTTGCTGAGTCATCTCTAACCCATCCCCTATTCTTGTGTGTCTCTTAAGATTCCATCTATCTTCTGTTCTTTCTCTCTCCTGTCTCTTGGTAATCTCATCAGCTCCAATGGGTTCAGTGACTATCTCTGTGCAGAGGACTACCAAATTTATATACCTATCCCCATTCATTCTCCTGAGCTCTAATTCTACACCACCTACTGCCTTTGGGACATCTCCACCTAGATGTCACATAAACATCCAAATCAACCCAACCAAAAGAGAACTAATTATCTTCCCCATTAAACCCACCCATCCTCCAGAATGCCCTATTTCACTTTAATTGCTGCCCTATTTTTGTTGGTAGAAAACACAATAAAAGGGTGTCACAGAAAGAAAGGCTTTTCAGACATAGACGTTAGAATGTTAGCAATGCAAGGGACCCTAAAGAACATATAAGTCCAAGCCTCTCATTCTGTAGAGAAGAAAATGAGAGTGCACAGAAGGGAGGTGACCTGCCCAGGAACATCCTGTAGCAGCAGAGTGAGGACTCATGCCTGTGATTCCTAACACTCAGTCCAGTGCTTTGCTCACACTACATTGTCCCCTCTCAGCCATTAGATACATGTACGTTTTTCATGGAACATGGGAACTTTCCCTAATTTATGGCAGTAGAAAGTTTTGCTCATTTCACAGATTTGGGCCCTGGTTCAGGCCATCATCTTTCTCCTAGACGATTGTAATGGCCTTCTAATTGGTCTCCCTGCTTCTAATTGGTCTCTCCACTCTTCAATTCATTCTCCAGATGGCTGCCAAAGTAATATTCCTAAAATGCGCATCTGACTATTTCACTATCCTATGCAAAAATCATCAGGGATTTTCTGTTGCCCCTAGGATAAATATCAACTCCTTAGTTTGTTATTTAGAGCCCTTCAAAATCTGGCTTTAGCCTACCTTTCCAACTTAATTATGCATTATTCCCTTTCATGTAGTTTATGCTGCATCCAAATTGACTGACTTGCTGTTCCCCAAATTTGGGATTTAATCTCTTGCCACCGTGCCATTTACCGCATAGGCCATCCCTCCCCATCCTGACTTCTTGGACTGCTCAGCTCTTATCTCTCACCTTCTGTGAGAATCTGAGCCCCTTCATTATTACTCCTTCTCAGGTCATCACATATCTGTATATATACTGTATTCCTGACCCCTAGAGATTAGAAGCTACTTGAGGGCAGAGGCTGTTTATTTTGTCTTTATATTGCCAGAATCTAATTCCCTCATACACAGTAGTTAGTAAATGTTTTGTTGAATGCCTTGACATATGTGTCATTTACCTGCTCTCCATTGGCCTGATTTTCACGGGATCTTAGACCTAAGATCTAAAGAGGTACCTGAGAGAAAGCAGGTAAAAATTATGCTTTATATAGTTTTTACCTTATAGAAACAAATAAACCCTTTCTTCCTGGTAGGTCAATGCATTTGGATCCCTAGAGAATTAGTCATGATGAGCATGGACTGTGTGTCTAGCCACAACAGACTGCAAAGGATAATGTGTTCCAAGTCCTGAAAGCTGGTTTTTAGTAATTAGGTTGTAAGTCTTTCATTCTATAATTATGAACTGTATTTGAGTCCTAGACTGTGACCAGATGCTTAAAGCAAAAGACTGAACCTAATTTCAAGAAATTTTAATTTAAGATTGGCTTTTCTTTTATAGTCTCTTCCCATGCTACCTCATTTCTCAAGGCCTATACGCAGTTAATTTCCTCATTCATTTGCTGTATAAGACGCAAAGATCAGGACGCCCTAATCTCAGGCAAGATATAGCTGGGCTTTGGATCCATCAGACTTCTGATACTGCAGAGATGTTGTAGCTCATATATGTGCTCATGCTTCTAGTTGACACTTTCTTTGCATCATATCTATGTGTTAGAGCCTTCTCATACTGTCAGTGGATTAAGATTTATGGTTGCTATAGCCTTGTAATACTTGGGTGGACAGCAGACTAATAAGCAATGCAGTCATTTACCAAAACTCTGTCAGATTTGATGAACATAATCAAATGTTAACCTTAAATTCGTAGTGAAAGGACTAGACTTCCAGCAATTTATTGTGGTGTGGGCTTTACTGAAGGGCTCTAAAGAAAGTTCACCCCAATTATTAAGCACTGATTTTGCCTTCACTATAATGCCTCTCCTCTTTCCAACATAGGTTCAGATTGCTTAGCCATGATCATGTATTCTCCAAGGAGGCAATCTCACAAGTTAAATTGAGGAAAGGGTTTTATTCTTCCCCTTTTTATTCTAATTCTCAGCTTTTAAGATAGTTTGTCTAATCAATAAGACTGATTGTTCTGATATTATTAGTGCCATTTTTGTTGTTGTTCAGTTGTTTCAGTCATGTATGACTCTTCTTGGGAGTTTGGCTTAGACTTTCTTGGCAAAGAGTGGTTTGCCATTTCCTCCTCTAGCTCATTTTTCAGATGAGGAAATTGAAGCAAATAGGGTTAAGTGACTTGCATAGGGTCAAATAGCTAATAAGTGTCTGAAGCCAGATTTGAATTCAGGAAGATGAATCTTCTTGACTTGAAGCCCAGCACTCTATTCACTGTACCACCTAGCTGCCCATTTTACAGATGAGGAAACTGAGTCTTTGAGCAACAAAGTGACTTGCTTACGATCACACAATAAGTAGATATCAAAGCCAAACCCAGATCCAAGTCCCTTGACTGTCTTATACTACTTTCATCACATCACGGCTATCTCTGAAGTTTTATGAAATAGCACAGAAAGATCATGTGTTTATAACTTTCTTTTTGTAAAACAGAAGGACAGAATGTCAAATGTTATTATTTGAAAATCATCAGACAAATACTACTCTGAGTCATATATTTAGAACTGAAGGAGATCTCAGAGACCACTGATTACAACTCCATCATTGTGCAGATGATGAAACTGAGGCAAAGAGAGATTAAATAACTTGTCCAAGTTACACAGCTAGACAGTATCTAAGGCAGGCTTCCCACCTACGTCCAGGGCTTTCTCATGTGAATCTTGTACTTTAGCACTGTAGTAGCCGTTCTCTACTTTATCAATTTGTTTATGAGGTATTGCTCCACAAAGTGATCCTTAGGTGTGTGTGTGTGTTTATTTAACTACCTGAGTTCAAGATTTTTGTCTTCTTTTTCTTTTTTTATTCCATCCTCCATAGTCTCCAGAGCTCGTAACAGGTTCATTATTTCCACAGTAGGCTCTTTTTTAAAAAAAAAAACTTTTTAAAATTAAATTTATTTTTAGTTTTCAACATTCATTTCCACAAGATTTTGAGTTACAAATTTTCTCTCTGTCTTTCCCCTACCCCCCACTCCAATATAGCAAGCCTACTAAATACCCCTTCTCCTAATCTGCTCTCTCTTATATCCTCCTGCATTCCCCCTGTAACTTCCTAGTAGGGCAAGATAGATTCCTATACCTGTATATCTTAATTCCCAGTTGCATGTGAAAAGCAATTTTTTTAAACATTTGTTTTTAAAACTTTGATTTCCAGATTCTTTCTCCCCACTGGGAAGATAAGCAATTCAATATAGGTTGTACATGTGTAGTTAAGCAAAATGTTTTCATAGTAGTTATATTGTGAAAGACTGTATTTCCCTCCATCCTATCCCCCCCACTTATTCTATTTTCTACTTTGACCCTGTCCCTTTTCAAAAGTTTGTGCTTCTAACTATCCTTTCCCCCAATCTGCCCTCCCTTCTATCATCCCCCATATTATCCCCTTCCCCCCTACATTCCTGTAGGGTAAGATACCCAAATGAGTGTGTATGGTATTCCCTCCTTAAGCCAAATTCAGTGAGAGTAAGGTTGAACTATTCCCTTTCACCTTCCTGCTCTTCCCCTCCATTGTAACAGTTTTCTCTTGCCTCTTTTATATGAGATAATTTACCCGATTCTATCTCTTCTTTTCTCCTCTCATTATATTTATTTCTCATCTCAATTTTATTTTTAGATATCTGTAATGTAATGCCAAGCAAAGGCAACTTCCCAAGGTTCAAAATACCAGCATAGGTGCTCTCCATTTTATTCAGTGACAAATTAAGAACAGAGAAGGTTAAAACATGACATCATTCAAAATACAGCATTTACTAAGTGTGATTAAATAATCTCCAAGTACTACCCCACCCCAGGACCTTCCATACAATCACATCCAATCAATTATAAAGTCCCTGTTCTAAATACTACTCCACCCCTAGGCTGTACCTTCATTTGGTCCATCACAAAGCCCCTCTTCTCAAATGGAGATTAGTTTCCAATCTAAGTAAAGTACATTCATTTGTTCAACCATAGAACACAAAAAGGTCAAAAGTTCCCCACCCCTGGATCACAATTGAATCTACCCCAGAGTTACAACAAGTTTAAGCACAGCACTTAATACCCAAATGGAGGTCTTTTCTTCATCTTCTATAGTTCCTGGGGAGACAAGGCTTAGCAAGGCCACAAGATACATTGCCAGTCTCTTCATTGATTCATCCTCTGTCTGCAGAACAGTCCTAGAACCCCTGAAAACATTAGCAAAACCCTCTCCCAGGATTTCTGTAAACATACAACAAGAAAATCCTTCTTCAGGGCTTCTGAACCAACAGAAAGGTTCCCAGACCCCTGCAACAACAGCACTGT
>NW_027185694.1:31735585-31819882 GCF_028583685.1 Petaurus breviceps papuanus | reverse complement strand
CCCTGCAACAACAGCACTGTCCTTCACCAGTGGACAGTATTCACTCTCTGTCTGCAGAACAGTCTCAGTAGCTCTGAACCAACAGCCAGGTTCCAAGACTTCTTCAACAGGACTGTCTTTCACCAGTGGACAAATCTGGCAAAACAACATCAAAACAGACAGACAAAGTACCAGCAAAACAGCCATGTCTCCTCAGTCCTTGGCAGCTCCGGGGGCAGGTCTCAAAAGTCCAGGGCAATTCAAAGTAGCCCTCAGCAATCCTCTCAGTCTCTCTCTGCCTCCACGAGGGTGCTGCTTCCAAAAAGTTCTTCCGCCTCTCTCTTGTCTCTCCAAATCTATGTCACCAGCTCCTCCCAGTTCGTGTCTCTCTTTTCACATCAACAAGTCCATCCCACAGGTGGGATTAACAAGCTCTGGGTTTTAACACAATCAATTTGAAAACCAAACCAATACAGAGGGATCTTTATATTCCATTACTATCACAATATCATCCCTTCCTATTCAATTAATCCTGTGCCCTCTCTCTATTTATACATGTACACACATATACACACTCACATATATATTTATATACACATACACCCTCCTACACACACACACACACACACACACACATACACACACATACATTCCCGTCAACTATCCTCATACTAAGAAAAATCTCATGAGTTACAATTATCATTTTTCCATGTAGGAATGTAAATAGTTCAACTTTAATAAGTTCCTTACGATTTCTTTTTCCTGTTTATTTTCTCATGCTTCTCTTGCTTCTTGTAATTGAAAGTCAAATTTTCTGTTCAGCTCTGGTTTTTTCATCAAGAATACTTGAAAGTTCTGTATTTCATTGAATGACCATATTTTCCCCTGAAGCATTATACTCAGTTTTGCTGGGTAGGTGATTCTTGATTTTAACACTAGCTCCTTTGACCTCCAGAATATCATATTCCAAGCCCTTCGATCCCTTAATGTGGAAAGTGCTAGATCTTGTGTTATTCTGATTGTGTTTCCACAATATTCAAATTGTTTCTTCCTGACAGTTTGTAATATTTTCTCCTTGACCTGGGAGCTCTGGAATCTGGCTGATATTCCTAGGAGTTTTCTTTTTGGAATCTTTTTCAAGAGGCAATCAGTGAATTCTTTTGATTTTTATTATGCCCTCTGGTTCTAGAATATCAGGGCAATTTTCCTTGAGAATTTCTTGAAGGATGATTTCTAGGCTCTTTTTTTTTATCATGGCTTTCAGTTAGCCCAATAATTTTTAAATTATCTCTCCTGGATCTATTTTCCAGGTCAGTGGTTTTTCCAAATGAGATATTTCACATTGGCTTCTATTTTGTCATTTGTTTGGATCTGTTTAATAGTATCTTGATTTCTCATAAAGTCATTAGCTTCCATTTGCTCCAATCTAATTTTGAAGGAATCATTCTCTTCAGTGAATTTTTGAAATTCCTTTTCCATCTGGGCAATTCAACTTTTTAAGGCATTCTTCTCATTGACTTTTTGGGCCTCTTTTGCCATTTGAGTTAGTCTATTTTTTAAAGTGTTATTTTCTTCAGTATTTTTTTTGGAGGGGGGTCTCCTTTAGCAGGTCGTTGATTCACTTTTCATGATTTTCTTGCTTCATTCTCATTTCTCTTCCCAATTTTTTCCTCCACCTCTCTTACTTGATTTTCAGAATCCTTCTTGAGTTTCTCCATGGCCTATAACCAGCTCATATTTTTCTTGGAAAAATTTGATACAGGAGTTTTGACTTCATTGACTTCTTTTGGTTCCATGTTTTGATCCTTTTTGTCTCCAAAATAGGATTCTATGGTCTGATTGCGCTTCCTCTGCTTGCTCATCTTGCCAGCCAATTACTTGACCACAGTAGAACTTTTCTTCCAGAGTGGAGAGAGCTATGTCCCAAATTGCTGGTGTTTTCACAAATGTTATCAGAGGTCTGAGGAGAGCATCCCAAGACTGCATCTACATCCAAGCAGGTCAAAGCAAAAGCGATTACCCTCTGAATGGTCGCTTGGTTCCCTTACAATCTGCAGGCCAGGAGCTCTGGAGGCAGCCACGCAGCAGCAGCTGCAGCCACTTCACCTCCTCTACCTCTTGCCCTGGGGGCAGGGGCCAGACCATGCTCTTCTGTCACCCTGTTAAATGACTTTCTCAGGGTCACTCAAATACTAAATGGCAGAGAAAGAATTTAAACCCAGGTCTCTTCACTCTAAATCCTTTGCTATTCCACTGTATCACACCACAATCTCATGTATGGTCTTTCTCAGTTTTTTTCATTTGCTTCTTGCTTAAAGGGTCTATTTCATGTACTGGAGGCTTTTCTCTGGGCTTTTTCTCATTTTGTAGATAGCAACAGAACACTTTGGCTGTCTATTTCTTATCCCTCACTCTGACCACACAATCAACCCACTCCCTTTTTGGTCCTACGTGTCCTAGATGATGCCACTTCTCTAGTGCATTTCATCATTGACTTTGCTGCAGCATCATTCTTACATATCATCTACCATACATATTCATCTTTCCATTGCTCTTTGGGCCACATGTAGCTTTGATTTTCCAGAGGTTGTGATGTTCTGTGATTCATAGGCATATAGTGTCACTCTAGCAGTATTCATAATTTAAATGATGGATTGTCGCAGTAGGGAGCCATTTGGAATCATTGAAAGTAGAGCACAATTTTGTAAGTGTTGCCTACCCTACTTCCAGCTTCCTATTCTCTTATGAGGTTAGTTCATTATCTGTAGTGCCTCTCCAATACAGATGTTTTGATGGACTCAGACTCAGAGGAATATTGATCTAATTGCTCTTATAATCTGGGCAATTTGTATTCGTCATTCGCTTGGTTTTTCCTGTATAGATTACTAAACAAGGCTCCTTTTAGTGACCATGTATCTGAATGAATGAATACATAAATAAGTAGTAAGTCCTTACTATGTGTTGGGCACTGTGCTAAGGACTAGAGATAAAAATATAAGAAACAAAACAAACTCGTGTCTTCAAGCAGTGAACCTTTTAGTAGATGAAGATAACATAAGCAGCACATATGCAGTGGTGTGGTTTGGAATTGGCAAGGGAGTGACATGGAGACCTGGCTCTGGGAAAAATAAGGCAGAATATCACCTATAGGGACCAGTTTGATTCCAGAGGCAGTCTGCTGTTATGGTGAGAGGGAGAGGAGGAGGAGGAGGTTGTAAATGATAACCGGAAATGACCAGGAAAAGGTGCCCTGAGATGTTCTGGAGCTTAATGCAATCAACTCAAGATCATATATAAACAGAAGCATTTAGACTATTCTGACTTCTATATGAAGCCCTGCCACCATTTGGACTTTGCCTAGTGCCTCCTCCATGACACTAATAAACACTTTTGCTCACCTTTGACAAGCACATATTTGTTTCATACTTAATATTGAGAGAGAATCTCTGATTGTATTTATCAATGAATTTTGAATGATCTTACCATGTATATGGGAGCTGCCTATTGCATTTTTTACTGCCAAATCAAATGCTTTTTATAATCAACAATGAACTCAGTAGGATCTTGTATTCTCTGTACCTTGTAGTCATTTGCATAACTATGAATATGTAATCTACAGTAGAAAATGGTCTGGGAAAACTGGTATTTTCCCTTCCATTGTTTTCATCAAGGATATTTGCATAGAACATTCTCACAAAGATTTTATAGAGAAGAGAAAGTCAGCATGTGAGTTGGTAGTTGCTGATGTTACATAATTAGTGATTATTTTTCCATTCTTTGGAATCTTCCCCATTTTGGAGTCTCTTAAAAATCAGTCTTCTGAGTGCCTTAAAAATCCTGTTGCCTCCAACACAAATTTCCTTTCTGTATATTTAAGCAAGTTTACTCTTTTTATTTGACTGCGTTTTCTTGAGTGCCATTTCCTGTCCAACAGCCCATCAAGTACTGAGGTAGTAGCATTTGAATGTGTCGTAAGTCTATTGTAAGGAATGACAAAAATACATCCCTGTAGCTACGCTAAAGGAGTCTGTTCCATTTTACTTCTACTTGTGTGCTCTTCCCAGTTTTATTTACAAATGCTTTTTGAATGGCTTTGCTTTGTTAGGTCTAACCACAAGCTAGTAAAGAATCTGAGATTTGGAAGAGATTTCTGCTTTCTAGGGCCAAGTAGAACAATTTTGTAATCCCTCTTCCGAATATAGCTCTTCAGATACTTAAAGGTAGCTATCATCTCCATTCTAAATTTTTTTTTCTCTGTATTTAATATGCCTAGTTCCTTCAGTCAATCTCTGAATGGTAAGATCTATAGTCTTTTCACCATCCTGGAGAATTTCTCTATAGGACTTGGGTGGATTGAGAGTTACCAAGTCTATTCCTTTTAGTGAGATGAAGGTCCTTCAGATCTCACCATCTTCGCTGCCAGTATATCTGATGGTCTTCCAGACCTTACCATCTCACCTGCCTGAGTCCAAGTTTAATTTTCTTTTCTACTATACCAGGCTACCTCATGTAAGAGGGTTAGGGAAAAGGGAGGGATAAAAGAAAAAAAAATACCTGAGATATTTCTCCTTAGAAATTATATTGGTTGTTCCAACATAGCTCACTAGCTATGAAGTAAGATTTTTCTTTTGGATAAACATAGTAAGCTTAGTATGCTATGAAGTAAGATTTTTTTTTTTTTTTGGATAAACATAGTAAAAGCAAAACAAAACTTATTTATCTCTGCCCTCCCACAAAGCTGTTATAGCTCAAATCAAGGTGAATTCCTATCTTTGTTAAGATAATTGTTAAATATGTATATACACATATACACACATACATACAAACACATATCTACCATTGAACTGTATTATATAATATGGCAGATATGTATAATAATATATATGGCAATTCAGATACATCTTTCAGAGGTGAAGGAATTGGGTCCTTAGTGAATCTGGGATATTAAATTGCTATTAAATATTTGCATTTTCCTAGAGATCAGCTGTAGTAGCAGAAAAAAAGATGTGGGTCCTGTTTCTTGTTTATATTTTTATATTTTGAGACTGAGTTTCTTTCTCTTGCCCAGGTAGGAAGTACAGTGAGCACTACATGGTCCATCCCCACTGATGATTTGCAAGGAAGCTTGACCTGCTCTGTTTCTAACAGGAAATGACCAGCTCAGCCCACCTTAGGCAATCTGGTAGCCTCTTGTTTCTGGGAGTTTACCATATTGGTACCAGGCTTAGTATAGACAATCAATCAGTTTTAGCCCTATTGGCAACTCACAACTCTCAAACTCAAGCAATCTACCAACCTCAGTGTCCCCAGAAGCAGGGACCACCATGCCTTATAAGGTGGGTTCTGGTTAGGAAGTACTAGAAGAGTGACAATGGTTGAAGGGTGCAGTACTAGGGAGCAGAATACCAGGCAAAGACAATGGAAGAGCACTGGCATTGAAATCAGAAGACCTGTGTTCAAATCTCAGCTCTGCATGTGGTGACCTTGGTGACCTTTTTTAACCTCAGGTTAAAAGGTTTAATCTGAGCTTAACCTCTCAGGTGTTATTTTTTTCTCTGTTGACCCTCATGATCTCAGTGGTCCCTTCTGACTATGAACATTCTTTTTTTAAGTAATATATTTTTATTTACTTTGTTAAATATTTCCCAATTACATATACATATATATATATATATTTTTTTTTTTTTCTTTTTGGAGGGCAATTGGAGTTAAGTGACCTGTCCAAAGGCACACGGCTAGTAGTGTCTGAGGCCACATTTGAACTCAGGGCCTCCTGATTCCAGGGCTGGTGCTCTACTCACTATGCCACCTAGCTGTATATTTTTTAAACATTCATTCTCTTCCTCTCTCATTCCTCTCCCCCATCCTTGAGAAGGCAAGCCATATGATATTAATTATACATATGAAGTTATGCAAAGTATATTTCCATATTCGTCATATTGCAAAAGATAAAATACTCCAAGAAATATAAAGAAAGTTAAAGAAAAAGTATACTTTAAGCTGCACTTATTGTTCATCAATTCTTTCTCTGGAGGTGGATACCTTTTTTCAACATGCATCCTCGGAATCATCTTAGATCATTGTCTTGAGTCTTTCACAGTTGATCATTGTTACAATGTTCTCCTGGTTCTTCTCACTTCACTTTACATCAGTTCATATAAGTCTTCCCAGGTTTTTCTGAAACTATCCTGCTTGTTATTTCTTATAACATAGTAGTACTCCATCACAATTATGTACCACAGCTTGTTTAGCCATTCCCCAGTTGATGGATATCTCCTCAATTTCCAATTCTTTGCCACCATAAAAACAGTTGTGATAAATAATTTTGTAAATATAAGTCCTTTTCCTTTTTTATTTTAAAATCTCTTTGGAACATAATTTTAGTAGTGGTATTTCTGGGTCAAAGGGTATGCATAGTTTCTTAACCCTTTTAACATAGTTCCAAATTATTCTCTGGAATCGTTAGACTGGGTCACAATTCCATCAGCAGTGCAACATGTCCCAACTTTACCATATCACCCTCTGCATTTGTCATTTTCCTTTTCTGTCAACCAATCTGATAGGTGTGAGATGGTATCTCAAAGTTGTTTTTAATTTGCATTTCTCTAATACATTGTTATTCAGAGCATTTTTTTCATGTGGTTATTGATAGCTTTGGTTTTTCTCTTCTTTTTTTCTTCTGAAAATAGCCTGTTCATATATTCTTTGACAATTTATCACTCTGGATAATGGCTCTTTTTTTTTTTTTATAAATTTGACTCAGTTATGGAATATTTGAGAAAGGAAGCCTTTATCAGAGAAACATGCTATAAGATTTTTTCCCTCCCATTTCTCCTTTTCCTTCTAATTTTGGCTCCCTGAGTTTTAGTGTAAAAACTTTATCATTTTGATACTGTTAGCAGTCTCGTAAAACAAGGAATAGTTTACCTGTCAGACTTGTGGAGAGGGAAAGACTTTATGACTGAACAAGAATTAGAGAACATTATAAAATTTAAAGTGGATAATTTTGACTACATGAAATTGAGAAGCTTCTGTACAAACAAAGCCAATGTAACCAAGATTAAGAGGGAGGTAGGAAATTGGGAAAGAATCTTTACAACCTATGTCTGTGACAAAGGACTCATTTCTAAAATATACAGAGAATTGAGTCAAATCTATAAGAATACAAGTAATTCCCCGATTGATAAATGGTCAAAGGATATGAACAGGCAATTCTCAGAGAAATAAATTAAAGATATCTATAAGCACATGAAGAAATGCTCTAAATCACTATTGATTAGAGAAATGCAAATCAAAAGAACTTTGAGGTACCACATCTCACCAGTCAGATTGGCTAAGATGACAAAACAGGAAAATGACAAATGCTCAAGAGGATGTGGGCAAATTGGAACACTAATGCATTGCTGGTGGAGTTGTGAACTGATCCAGCCTTTCTGGAGAGCAATCTGGAATTACGCCCAAAGGGCTATAAATACTTTCATATCCTTTGACCCAGCAATACCACTCCTAGGGTTATATCCCAAAGAGATCATAGAAGTGGGAGGAAGACCCATATGTACAAAAATGTTTATAAAGGCAGCTCTTTTTGTAGTGGCAAAGAATTGGAAATTAAGGGGGTGCCCATCAATTGGGGAATGGCTGAACAAGTTGTGGTATATGCATGTTATGGAATACTGTTGTGCTATAAGAAACGGGGAGCAGATGGACTTCATATTTACCTGGAGAGGCTTGTATGAACTGATGCTGAGTGAGAAGAGTAGAACCAGGAGAAATTTGTACACAATTACAGAAACAACGTATGTGTGATGACTAACTTTGATAGACTGGACTCTTCTCAGCAATGCAGTGATATAAGTCAATCCCAAAAGACGCATGATGGAGAGAAATATGTGCATCCAGAGAAAGAACTGAGTTTATATCCAGGTGGAAGCAAAATACCTGATCTTTTTCCTTTTCTTGTTTGGTTTTATGTCCTCTTTACCATTTTTCATTCCATCTGATACAATCCGTCTTTATAACGTGACCAATGTATAATGTGAAAGTATTTACAGATCCTATACTTGACTATATGCTCCCATGGGGGAGGGAGGGGAGAGAGGGGTCAAAATGTGAAACTCAAGGAATTGTGGAATTGAATCCTGTAAACTAAAAGGAATCAAACAATTTAATTAAAAAATTAAAAAAAATTCTTATCATGTCAAAAAAAAAAAAAAAGAACTGGCTACTCCTTTGGGGCGGCTAGATGGCACAGTGAATAGATGACAGGCCCTGGAGTCAGGAGGACCTGAGTTCAAATCTGGCTTCAGACACTTAACATAAAACTAGCCATGTGACCTTGGGCAAGTCACTTAACCCCAATTGCCCTACCTTCCCCCCTCCAAAATGCAAAAAGCAAAATCTAAAAACAAAACAAAACAAAAAACTGACCACTCCTTAACTCCTCCCTAATTCTGCCCTGACTACCTAGTTAGCATATTTGCCAAAGGTTTTACTTTAGTTATCCCATATAAACTATAATATACCCCCTCTAAGGTTGAAGGTTCCCTAAGAACTCTTGCCCACTGTATAGTGAAACAATAAATCTTTGCCATCTTAACTCAGAGAATGCTTGAGTCTGTGAATTCATTCCAGACTGCTTTCCAGGGACTCTGGTTATTGGAGTTTCTGGACTCCCTGAACTCTTTGACCCCTTGAGCTCCCTGTCATTTCCTTCCTTAACATTGTTGTCATTCTTCTGGTTCTACTTATTTCATTTTGTATCACTTGATACAATCTATGTTGTTCTAAATTCTTCGATTTTTTCTGCACAATAATATTTCATTGCATTCCTATACCTGTTTTTCAGACCTGTCCCAATAGATGGTCACCCTGCTTTCTTCCCCAGTTCTTTTTTTTTTTTTTTGCTGGTGAAGACAGTGTCTGGTGCCTAGCTAATGCTTACTTAATGTCTCATGATTGCTTACTTGATTGACTGATTGATGTCTCTCCTCCAAACTGAAGAATCTGTTCTCATAGTTATTCAATAAATATTTTTGACCGTTTGATGTATGCATACAACTGTCAGGATCTAGAGAATAAATAGATTTCTTGTTTTAAAAAAAACTTTATAATTTCATGTATTTAGAATTATCTACTTTACTTCCTGTACTCTCTGTCTCTTATTTGGTCATAAACTCTTCCCTTATCTGTAGAATTGACAGGTACATTTTCCCATGAACCCCTAATTTACTTATGATAGTAACTTTTATGTCTAAATCATTTATCTGTTTTTATCTTATAATATTCAGGCTAAAATGTTCATTTATGCAAAGTTTCTTCCAAACTGCTTCCTAATTTGCCCAGGAATTTTTGTCAGATCATGAGTTCTTACCCCAAAAGCTTAGATCTTTGAGTTTATCCAACACTATATTACTTTGGTCATTTAGTACTGTGATTGTGTACCTAATCTATTCCATTGACCCACCATTCTACTTCTTAGCCAGGATCAGATTGTTTTCATGATTATTGCTTTGTAATATAGTTTGAAATCTGGTACTGGTAGGGGTGCCTTCCTTCACATTTTTCCTCTTGATTCTCTTGATATTCTTGATCTTTTGTTCTCCCAGATGAATTTTATTATTTTTTTCTAACTCTATAAAATAGTTCATTTGTAGTTGGGTATGGTACTGAAAAATAAATTAATTTGGGTAGAATTGTCATTTTTATTATATTGGCTTGGCCTACTCCTGAGCAGTTGATATTTTTACAGTTATTTAGATGATTTTATTTGTGTGAAAAGTATTTTGTAAATGTGTTCATATCATCCTTGGATTTGAATTGGCAGGTAGGCTCCCAAGTATTTTATATTGTCTACAATTATTTTAAATGGAATTTCTCTTTCTAATGGGTTTTGTTGTTAAAATTTAGAAATGCTGATGATTTGTGTGTGTTATATTTTATATCCTGTAACTTTGCTCAAGTTGTTAATTTTTCAATTAAGTGTTTTAGTTAATTCTGTAGAGCTCTCTAAATATACCATCATATTATCTGCCAAAAGTGATAGTTTTATTTTCTATTTTTTTTCTTCAATTTCTTTTTCCTGTCTTATTGCTATAGCTAGCATTTCTAATACAATATTTCCAATACAGTGTTGATTAGTATTAAAGTTCATGGACATTCTTGCTTCAACCCCTTCCTTATCAGGAAGGATTCAAGTTTATTCCCATTACAGATAATGCTTGCTACTTGGTTTTAGATAGAGACTACTTATAATTTTAAGAAACACTCTGTTGATTCCTGTGCTTTCTAGTGTTTTTAATAAGAATGAACATTGCATTTTGTCAAAAGCTTTTTCTGCATCTATTACTATAATGATAGGATTTTTATTTTTTTATTGATATGGTTAATTATCCTTAGAGTTTTTCTAATATTGAGCCATCCCTGCTTTCCTGGTAAAAAAAAAAATTCCACCTGATCATAGCATATAAGCTTTGTGATATATTGATGTAATCTCCATGCAAGTATTTTGTTTAAAATTTTTGCATCAATACTCATTAAAGAAATTAGTGTATAGTTTTCTTCCTCTGTTTTTGCTCTCCCTAGTTTAGTTATCTAAACCATATCTTTGTCATAACAGAATTTGTTAGAACTCCTTCTTTACCTATTTTTTCAAATAATATAGTAATTGTTCCTTAAATGTTTGGTAGAATTCACCTGTAAATCAATCTCTACTTGAGGATTTTTTCTCACAGAGCTCATTTGTAACTTTTTCAATTTCTTTTTCTAAGATAGGTTTATTTTAAAAAATATTCTATTTCCTCTTGTGTTAATCTGGGCAATTTATATTTTTATAAATATTTATCTGTTTCATTTAA
Organism: Petaurus breviceps papuanus; assembly: GCF_028583685.1. NCBI lineage: Eukaryota > Metazoa > Chordata > Mammalia > Diprotodontia > Petauridae > Petaurus > Petaurus breviceps. Next base: position 31,809,050 of record NW_027185694.1, on the reverse strand, counting down.
ATTATCAGTTGTACTGTCATATAATTGGGCAAAATAACTCCTAGTAATTGCTTTAATTTCATCTTTATTGGTTGTGCTTTCACTCTTTTCATTTTTATTACTGCCAATTTGGTTTTCTTCTTTTTTAAACATAAAATTAACTGAGGATTTATCTATTTTTTGGGGGGATTTTTCCCCATAAGGCCAGATCCTACTTTTATTAGTTTTTTTTTACTTTCAGTTTTGTTAATCTCCTTTAATTTTCAGCATATCCATTTTGCTGCTTAATTGAGAATTTTTAATTTGTTCTTTTTCTAGGTTTTTTAGTTGCATGCCCAATTCATTGTTCTGTTCTTTCTCTTTTTTATTTATATACTTACTTAGAGATATAATTTTTTCCCCTATGTAATGCTTTGGATATATATCACAAGTTTTGGTATGTTGTCTTATTGTCATTGTCTTTAATGAAATTATTGATTGTTTTTATGATTGATCTTTGACTCATTCATTCTTTAGGACTGAATTAGTTAAACTACCTATTAACTTTTCATCTGTGTTTCTACAGTCATTTATTAAATGTAGCTATTGCTGCATTTTGGTCTGGAAAAGGTGGATTTAATATTTCTGCTTTTCTACATTTGTTTGTGAGGTTTTTATGTCTTAATACATCATCAGTTATTATGGAAGTACCATGTACAGCTAAGAAAAAGGTATGCTTCTTTATATTCCCATTCAATTTTCTCCAGAGGTCGGATATATCTAAGTGTTCTAAGATTTTATTCATCTCCTTAACATCTTTCTTTTTTATTTTATGGTTAGATTTATATAGTTCTGAGAGGGAAAAGTTAAGGTCCCCCACTAATTTTATTGTCTTATTTCCTCCTCTAATTCATTTAAATTTTCCTTTAAGAATTTGGATCAATGCCATTTGGTACAATTATGTTTAGTGTTGATATTTCTTCATTATTTATGATGCCTTTTAGCAAGATGTAGTTTCCCTCCTCTTTTAATGAGGAATGTTTTTACTTTTGCTTTGTCTGACATCATGATTGTTACTGCTCCCTTTTTAAAAAAATTCGGCTGAAGCATAACAGATTCTTCTGCATCCCCTTATTTTAACTCTATTTATGTCTCTCAGTTTCAAGTGTGTTTCTTGTAAACATATTATTGGATTCTGTTTTCTAATCCATTGTGCTTTCAACTTCCATTTTATGGGTAAAATCATCCCATTCACATTTGTAGTTATAACTACTAACTATGCATTTCTGTTATCCATCTTTCCATCTTTTTATCTTGCATTTCCTCTAAAGTCTGTTTTGCTTCTGACCACTGTCTTCCTTTATCTGCCTTCCCTTTTATTACCCTTCCCCCCCTTATCTTTTTTCCCTCCTGCTTACTTGTTGGATAAGATGGGTTTATTTACCCACTTGAGTGTGAATATGAATATATATTTTCCTGTTAGAGCCAATTTAGATGAGAGTGAGGTTCAAGCATTGCCCACCCCTGCCACAACTATTTTCCCCTTTACTGTAAAAGCTCTTCCTTTTGTACCTCTTTTATGTGAGATAATTTTCCCCATTCTTCCCTTCCCCTCCTCCCTTCTATCTGGGCATCCCTCTTTCTCATACTATTTTTTTTTAACATTATCCCAACATAATCCTCCAACTCCTGTACCCTCTGTCTATGTAGAATCCTTCAAACAGCCCTAACAATGAAAAGAATGTAAACAGTTTAACCTTACTGCTCTCCATCATGATTTCTCTTTGATTTTTACCTTTCATGCTTGAGTCTTGTATTTGAAAGTCATATTTTCTATTCAGCTCTGATCTTTTCTTCAGGAATTTTTGAAAGTCCTCTATTTCATTAAATATCATTTGATTCTTGGTTGTAATCCTAGCTCATTTGCCTTCCAGAATATTATATTCCAAGCCCTCTATTCCTTTAACATGGAAGCTGCTAAGTCTTGTGTGATCCTCACTGTGGCCTTAGGTTTTTCCCCTCACTGATTGAAGTATTTTTTCTTTGACATAGGGGCTCTAGAATTTGGTTATATTTACCTGGGAGTTTTCATTTTGGGATCTCTTTCAAGATTAATGGATTATTTCCATTTCTATTTTACCCTATGGTTCTAGCATATTAGGGCAGATTTCCTTTATATTTTCTTTTTTTTTTTAGAGGCAATTGGGGTTACATGATTTGCCCAAAGTCACATGGCTAGTAAGTGTGTCAAGTGTCTGAGGCAGGATTTGAACTCAGGTCTTCCTGACTCCAGGGCCGGTACTCTATTCACTGCGCCACCTAGCTGCCCCCAATAATTTCTTAAAATATGATTTCTAGGCTCCTTCTTTGATCATGGCTTTCAGGTAATTAAATAATTCTTAATTATCTCTTCTTGGTCTACTTTCCAGGTCAGTTGTTTTTCTGATGAAATATTTCATATTCTTTTCGTTCTTTTGACTTTGTTTATTGTTCCTTGATGTTTCATTGAATCTTTAGCTTCCACTTGCCTAATTTTAATTTTTAAGGAATTATTTTCTTCAGTGAGCATTTGAAATCATTTTTTTCCATTTGGCAAATTCTTCTTCTTTTTATTTTTTTGCTTTTTGCAGGGCCATTGGGGTTAAGTGACTTGCCCAATGTCACATGACTAATTTTTGTGTTAAGTGTCTGAGGCCAAATTTGAACTCAGGTCCTCCTGACTCCAGGGCCAGTGCTCTATTCACTATGCCACCTAGCCGCCCCCATAAATTCTTCTTTTTAAAGAGTTATTTTTCATCAGCAAAGCTTTGTACCTCTCTTTCCATTTAGCCAATTCTTGTTTTTAAGGTATTATTTTCTTCTGTATTTTCGTGCCTCTTTTACTAAGCTCTCAATTTTCTTTTTTGTGATTTTCTTGCATTGCTCTCATTTTTTACTCAATTTTTCCTCAACCACACCATTTTGATTTTTTTTCCTTTGAAACTTTGCTTGTAGCTGTTTTGTCATGAGTGTCTTCTGAATTTGTGTCACCCTAATAGTTTTTTTTATGGTCAGGTTTTTTTGGTTGTTGTTTGATCATTTTTCCAACCTATTTCTTGACTTTGAACTTTATTAAATTTGGACTCTATTCCTGTTGTGGGAATGGGATGGGAGATGAGGAACAGTCCAAAGCTTCAAGCTTTTTCATGCTCCTATTTTCAGAGCTAATTTTGGTGGCTTGAAAGTTTTCAGTCCTTCCAAGGTCATGTGATTTGGGGAGTCGTGTGATCACTACCCTCCTGGTCTGTTCTCTGGTGTTACCCATGGGATTTCAATCAATACTGCTCCTCAGGGTCCCTGCTCCATTGTGACCAAAAGTTCACCTTTCCACCCTCAAACTTTAACCCAGAAGTGGGTATAGGCAATGGAGTTGCCAGACAACATCTGGTCCTGCATCCAGTGCTAGCAGAGTCCCTTATAATCTTTTTCTGACCATTTACCAGGTCCCCTTACCATCTCTGTCTTGAGAGCTCCCAAAGCTTCTGCTGCTTCGGTTGCCACCAGATAGTCCCATCACAAGGGCTTCAGGTCAGCTTCTCCTGTGTCATAGCTCTCTCCTTCCAGCCTTCTAAGTTGTCTTAGGCTTGTTGTTTTTGCCTCTCCAGAATTCAATTTGAGGCATTATTTTAAATTATTTGGAGGGGTATGTTGGGAGAGTTTTGACTGAGTGCTTCCTCTGTTCTGCCATCTTGGCTCCACCCACTCTGAACCGTCTATGATTCTGCATTTGTAAACTGGTCGTGGTGCAGCTGACAAAGTGGGAAACCACTCTGAGACAGCTTTGCCTATTTGAGATGGGCCTAGTTAGGAGGATTTTATTGTGTGTTTGCACATAGTTCAAATCTTATTGCTAAAATAGAACTAACTCTATGCCATAAAACCATGCTACAATATGGTAATCATGCAAAATATTTGTCCCTGTCCCACAGCTGCAGTCTTCTGTATGAAAAAGGAATTTCACTGTATAGCTAAAATCTTTTTTTTTCAATTTTCATTTATAGAAGTCTGTAAAGATTAGAACTGAAGCTGGACCTCGACTCTATCTTGACCCACCTCCTGACTTTGCTGAGGATTTTGAAAAAAATCAGAATGTGAACATCAAGACAAAGGATTTTCCTAGGGATTTTTCCCAGGTATGAATCTGCTGTGCTATGAAACTAATGGCCAAGCTTAGATAGTCATGATAATGGTAGTTCACATTTTTATAGTGATTTAAGGTTTAGGTATTGCATTTACGTCACATAGGCCAGTTCTTACTCTGATGATGACATAGGAAAACCTTTGACTAGCTGAGGAACTTTGAACTTATAACTTCCCACCTATAAGACTTTTGTCTTTCCTGATTGCCTTCTCATTTCTTGAATGTCACATTGAACTCCCATTGCCACCCTTAGTCTTTGGCACTTCATAATTTTTCCTTACTGTACAAAGCTAAGTTCAAGGGGTGACTGCTATCCAAGGGCCCATCCTGATCCTCCTGTTGCTAGAATCTTCCTCCAGGAAACCTCTTTGTTTTCTATTCTGAGTAGATGATTTGTGTTTACTTTTCTGTGTAGATGTCATTTCTTCCCAGGAGAACTTAAGCTTCTTGAGAGCCCGGACTGTTCCATGTTAGTCTTTATCTTTAGCTCTTAGAACCATACCTGGCACAGAGTAAGTGCTTAATAAACCTTTGTACTATCAATTATCAAGCATTGGTTAAGCACCTACTATAGGTCCATTGCATTATAGTTTAGAGCTGGAAAAGACCTTCTAGCCATTTTTGAATTAGAGAAATTGAGGCCCAGTGAGGTTAACGTGGGCCCAAAAGGTGCCCAAGTTGAAGAGACAAGCCCAGAGGTGTTCAAGGTTACACAGGTAGTTAAATGGCAGAGTCATTTGAACGCAGGTCTTTTGACTCCAAATCCAGCTGTTTTCACTGCAGCAACCAGGCACATTCATTGTAGAATGTATGAACAGTAGTAGATACAAAAGCTAAGTTAGTGAGCCATGAGAGTTCAAATTCAAGTTCTTTAATCAAGAAAAGTGGTGACATTTCCCTTAGTAGCATTCTCTGAACCATATTGTACATTCTATATATTTTATAGTCTCACAAGTACAGTAAAATCCTGTCTTAATATAATAATGTTGTAGACAAAATGTCAATTTCATGAAATGAACATGACTAGAAAAGAAGATTTAAATAATGCTTATGAGTTTTGCATGTAATTAAAATTGTTATGATAGACTTAGTAAAAACCCCAGCAAAAATGAACAGTCAAATAAATAGACTAGATTAGGAATAAAATCACACTTAAAAGTATAAACCCCATTCCATTTGCATTTTGATAGCAGGAAAAACAAATTTAAGGAAATAACAATAGCATCTTCCAATGTATTTCTATTTATTTACATACACAGTTTTGCTGCTGTTATTACTTTATTATCTAAGCATCATGTAAGTTGTAACTCTGAATCTGTTTTTCTCTTCATTTCAAAGTTTATCCATATTTCTTTACAGTTCTCAAATTTGTCATTTTTAATGACGCAATAAAATTCTATTGCAATGATACATCAAACTTTATTCGGTCACTTAGCAAATCATTGGATATATTAGTTGTTTCCAGACAACGCTGTTTACCAATGAGGCCTCTATGAATTTTTCTATATAAATCCATTTAATTCAGCAAATATTTACCTAATGCCTGCTCTATTCAAGGCACTGTGCTAGATACTGTTTATATAAAGACAAAAACAGAAAAATATCTGCCCTCAAAGAGCCTATGTTCTTAGAGGAAAGCAACAGGTACAAAGATAAGGAAGTGTAAGATAAATTAGATGGGAAGACAGTGACAAAAGCTGAGAAAGCTGGGTCCTGAAGGCAGGGAAAGATTCCAGATGTGAATGATGGCCCGTTTGAAAGCATGGAAATGGCATGTTAAGTTCAGGGAACAACCATGTTGATTCTTGAGTCCAGTTTGGCTAGACTGTATAGTACATTGGGAATAATACAATGGGAAATAATGTTTTCTAGATACATTCAAGCAAGATTGTGGAGGACTCAAATGCCATTATATTACCATAACCTCTTGTCTTTGCATTTGCCCAATCCCTTCAAAAACTATTGCTCATTTTCACTGCAGCCTCCAGCTACTTCACCCCTCCCTTTATTCTCAAATCACCCTTAGCCCAGCTCTGACCTCATTTTCTTCCATTTGAAATCTTATTGCTAGGATAGAGCTTTGGGGGACACCTTTGCTTAGGGAGTGAGAGAGAAATGATGGCCCAGTAAAAGAAGCAAAGGAGTCTTCAGGACAGGACAGTTCAATGTCCTCTCTTCTCAAATCCCTTGTCTCCTTGTCCTGTTACCACTGATCCCTTTCCAAAGTCCAACCCTGGATTACCACACCACCTGTGTTTTCCTCTGCTTCTGCTCAAGAATTGTTGACTGCTCCTGAAGGAAATCACACCTCTGCTGCTTGGGTGCTTAGGTGCGCTACCAGTTTATATGATCTAATCCTAACTGGGGCCCTCCCTAATACATTTCAGTCCTTTTTATTCATCCCTGTACTTCCATACCTTATGTTTCAGACCCTCTCTTTTTTCAAGCTGTGTCCAAGCCAATCCCTGAGTAGAGTACCTTGGTTCACATTTAGCTGAGAAAATCAAAGTTGTCTTTCATTAGCTTTCCCCCAAATCCCACACCTAAGATTTCTTTAACATTATCCCCCAGTATTCTCTTCTTTTGTTCTTATCTCAGAGAAGAGCCTTCTTATCATAGCTAACCCCCTTCTTGTTCCCTTGATCCCACCCCTTCCTTTCTCCTCCTTCTCTTTATAATCCTCAGTCTCTAGCCACTTATGTCTTTCCTGCAGTTTTCAAATATGCCCAGATCTTTCCTGTCCTTAAAAAATCTTTACTTGGTTCTGACATCTCCTCAAGCTATTATCCTCTGTCTCTACTTTTTCCTACCCATACTCCAAGAGAAAAGCCATCTATGCATTGTCTTTACTTCCCTTTCTCATCTCATGTTCATTTCTCCTATGTGTCTTAATCTGCATCTCATTGCTAAGTTGAGTCGTCTTTTCTCAGTCCTGATCCTCTTTGACCTCTGTAGCATTTGACGATACTGCCCACTCCCTCTTCCTCAACACTCTCTCCTCCATGACTGATCATGACCCTGCTCTCTTTTACTCTTACTTATCTCACCATTCCTTCTCAGTCTTGTTTGATGTGTTACCATACTTATCCCATCTTCTAACTATAGGGGTTCCCCAAAACTTTGTCTTGGATCCTCTTCACTTCTCTTCTGCATTCTATCTTGGTGATCAATCTCATTAGCCCCAATAGATTCTCCTCTCTCTATGCAGATGACCCCTAAATTTATGTATCTAGTCCTCTTCTCTCTTCTGAGCTCCAATCTCCTATCACCAACTGCCTGCTGTATGGATCCATCCAGAAGTCCCATAGGCTTCTCAAACCCAGCATGTCCAAAACGGAAGTCAGGCTCATGGATATAGAATTGGACGGGACCTCAGAGGACATCCACTCCAACCCTCATTTAATTTATATATTTATATTGTCTTCATTGAAGGCTTGATAGAGACTGTATCCTTCACTGATAGAGAGATGTCAGTGAAGAATAGCAGGATTGATGTGCAGTGGTGAGGACCCCTTTGAGATAACATATATATGATAAATAGTATTTTTTTCTTATTAATAGGATAAATTCTTACTTAAAATTAACATATTGAGATAACTAAGTCAATTGGTGTAGAGCCAATGCAATATTTACAGCAGCCACGATCACGATAGAGACTGTGACCGTAACTATCACATGACGTTCAATCTCAAAATATGTCAGACTCTCCAGACAGAGGATAAAGTTGAAGGATTTATTTAAACACCAGAAAACCAAATCCCAAAACCAGTAAGCCAAAGTACCAAAGATGTTAGGAAGCCATAATAATGTTGAGAGCCACAGCATCCTTTAGCTTTCCCACAAACTAATACAAGATCAATATTTACTCACGAAACTCCCTTATTTCCTTGCCTAAGCTCTTCTGTCCCCAACTGTCTGCAACTGTCAGACTCGCTCTCACCCAGCTTCTCTGTGGGCTCTGCTTCTCCTCAGTAAACTCCTTCCACCACAGGCTCCATGCCACTGCATTCAGCCTATCAGGGGGCAGAGTTTTTATCTTCACAGCAGGGGAGATTCAAACTACCCCCTTAGGTCTGTTAAGGGGCTGGGAAGATCTTCAAATTCCCATTCTCATTACAAATGGTATTATCAGTTTTGAAACTCTAATTATATAATGATAGCCTAGTATCCAAAAAGCCTAAACCTATTTATAGTGCCGCCAGGATTGTAATAGCATTCCTGTTTTAATCCCTAGAGCCCTGATGATATTATGTTTTATCATTTTAAACTATTTTTTATCAATTTGATGGGCTTAAGGTGGCACTGAAATTATTTTAGTACATATTCCTTTATTAGAATTTGAAGCATTTTTCAAGTTGTTATTAACAATTTGTTTACTAGTTTGTGGATTGTATGGTTAGATCCATTTGCCCTTTATACATTGGAAGAATGGAAAATACTTTTTTAAAATTTGTATCAGTTCTTTATAGAGTCTGGATATAGAGTTTTATCAGCTATGTTAATACAAAGATTTTTCCCTCTTAATATCATCAGTGGATAGAGCATTGTACTTGGAGTCAAGAAGTCCTAAGGTCAAATCTAACCTCATACACTTACTAATTCTGTGCTAGAAGTCACTTAATGCCTCAGTTTCCTCATCTGTAAAGTGAGGATGATAATAGAACCAAACTTCCAACATTTTTGTGAGGATAAAATCACAAGTTTGTAAAGTGTTTTACAAACATTAAAGTCATATGTAAAATACTATTATTTGGTAGTAGCAGTGACAATAATAATAAAATATAATTTCAAATATTTTATTTATAGTATTCTTAAAGTCTGACAAGGCTAGCCTCATTTTTGTAGTTCCACTTGCTATCTTGCCCAGTTATTTTTCTGTGTAAATTTTGTTATTTTATATATTTTTGGAGTAGTAGATAGAGGGTTCCTCCTTAAAGTCAGGGAAACCTGAGTTTAGATTCTGCTTCTAATACTTGCTGGTTATGTGTTCAAGGGCAAGTTACTTAATCTCTCAATGTCAACAGGCAACTCTTAAAGACTAGAAGTTACAAAGAAGTTTCCATTTTGCAACTTTTATGATGCTCCATTGCATATGGAGCTGGTTTTTGGTTTCAAATAACTTTTTATAACTTAAGGCAAAATCCTTATTCCTAAACATTTTAGTGTAAGTGGGGTTGTATTTTATCAAAGGCATTTTTATAGTGATATGTATATGATATTTTTTATTAGTGAGATGATTTATTATACAGATGGCTTTTCTGATATTGAACCTTTCCTATATTCCTAGTATCAGTCCTACACGAATAGAGTGAATAATTTTTTTGATAACGTATTATTCACCATTGTTTTATTTAGTACTTACATATGTGCGTCAATTTATAGAGTCTGGATATAGAGTTTTATCATTGAATCATAATGGTCTTTCATCTTTTTTTATCTGCCTTTTCCATGCTAAATTTCATGATCAAAACTTTATTAGCATCAAAGAAAGAACTGTGCAGGTTACTTCTGAATTTTGACATGATCTTTTCTTGAGATTCCTGAGCTCAGTTCATCTTTTAACATCTTACATTTATCTCTGTGCTAGTTAATTTTGCCTTGAGAAATTTCTTGCATTTTTTTCTAATGCAACTCTTGGTACTTGTTTTAGTATGTCTTTATTCTGATGATTTTGGTTTTTTTTTGAGGGGGCAGGAGTCTCCTTAAACTTGCTCTTTTTTGATGATTTTTAATTTTCTTGTAAGATTTTTGGACAGTTTTGTTCCTTTTTAGGCGTTATTCCTGTTTTGAGAGGGGGAGAGTGAAATCAATTCACTAAGCATTTTTAGTCACTTCTTCTGTACAAGATCCTGCCCTAGACTCAGCAGATAATGAAGATAAAAATAAATCAACCTTGTCCTCAAGGGGTCTGCATTCTAGTTCCAATTTCTTTTTCCATCATCTTCTCAGAAGCCCATTTACATAATTATTACATTATTCATGGAGGAGCAACAGCATATTTTTTCTCATCATTATTCAAATCAAAATTTTTAGTGTAATATTTTTTTTTCATTGAAACTCCATTACCACTGTCACTGCCCTGTGGTTCAGAGGAAAGAGAACTAGATTTGGATACAGAAGACCTGGATTTGAATGTCTTTTTTTTTTTTTTTTAAGCAATCAGGGTTAAGTAACTTGCTCAAGGTTACATGGCCAGTTATTTTGTGTGGGTGTTAAGTATCTGAGGCTGGAACTGAACCTAGGTCTCCTGATTCTGGGGCCGGCGCTCTTACTGCGCCACCTGGCTGCCCCTTTAAAAAAACTTTTTTTTTGCTTTTTTGAGGGGAATTGGGGTTAAGTGACTTACCCAAGGTCACACGGCTAGTTTTTGTGTTAAATGTCTGAGGCCGGTTTTGAACTCAGGTCCTCCTGACTCCAGGGCTGGTGCTTTATTCACTGCACCACCTAGCCGCCCCTGTGGCTTATTTCTAAGATTAATTGCCAATTTCCGTTTTGGAGGGAGGAAAATCCTACCCTTTTCATGGAGTGACCTAATGAGTTTGTTTCCTAATACATCCCACAAAACAGTGTTTTTTAAATTTAAAGGAATTTACCTCAAATTCTTTGCCATCACAAAAAAGACTATAACAGAGTCATATTTTGCATTATGTTTGATAACCCACCTCCTTAACATCATAAATACAGCCATTAGCTTTTTTACCTAAATCAAGTTGTAGCCTTGTTAGTCTCAGTTCCTTTCAAATACAGCACCAGTTTTCCATGGTTTGGGGGTCAGATTTTTAATCAAGCTCAGTCTTGTTAAACCACCTCAACACAAGGCTTACAAGTCATATATCTCCTTAGGGAAGTACAGTCCTGCAAATAAGGAATGTCAAACATGGCTGTGGTCAGCAACACTCTTCAGTGGCCCCTGAAACCAGATTAAAATGTAATTGGAAAATTTTTAACAAAATAAATAAAAATACAACAAAACATAGATAAAGTTAACATGTGGTTTTCTAAATCAGTATGTAGCCTGCAAGCAACCTTACATATGGAATAACGGACCCTGCTTTTAGTTGAGTTTGATATCACTGCTGTAAATCATTGCAGGTAGGAATGAGACCAGCCTTAAAAACTGTCCTTCAGGTCCTCCATATGGGCCTGAAGCTTTCTTATATTTATACTTTATTGTGCTGTAACCCAGAGCTATTGGAATGGTAGCTCCTTCTTTGTCCCTTCTGCTGCTTTTGTCCATGCCTCACTTCTGGAGAGCTTGGATACTCCTAGTCTATGTATAACCACCCCTATCCTGCTCTTAGATAGTAGTTAAGGACTCTTTGTAGGAGGTTAAAAAAAAGAAGGAATAGTATTAAGAGGCCATAGCCATCTCATGACCCAACCCCAGGCCTACTTGGGCTTTCTACAGGCCTTAGTTTTCTCTATTCTTCCCTAGCAGGAAAAAAGCCATCTCTATCCCCACCCTCCCAATTCCTTTATTTACTCAGATGCCATCTTCAATTTCAATTCATTCCAAAAATGTTTATGTGTTACCTACTTTATATGTGAGAGTCAGGATGACCTGAATCTAATTCCTACCCCGTGTGAGCTTGTCACTTAATTTCATTTTTTACCAAGTGACCCTCTCAGACTATAAGATGCAGAACAGTTGCTTATTTGCTTATTGAATGAATTTGAATTTAAATAAAAGGATTGTTTGGAAAGCCTTGAATGCCAGGCTAAAGGTTTTATATTTTTTCTAATACGCACTAGTGAACTACTTAAGGTTTTTGAATAGGAGAGGGACATGTTCATGCCTGTGCCTTTAGAAAGATGATTTTGGCCACCTGTGAAAGATAGGATTAGAGAGGGAAGAGCAGAGAGGTAGAGAGAAATTAGAATTATAGAAGTGAGGAGGGCCTGCGGTAGGATAGAAGAGAAGAAAACAGGGAAGGTTACCATCCTGGTGAAACTGACAGCCCTTGACCACTGTTGTGATGTGGGCAGTGAGCAAGGGAGACAGGTCAAGACTGTTACAGACGAAAAACAGGAAAACATTTTTGCAACAAGTATCTCTGATAAAGGCCTCATTTCTCAATTATATGGAGAAATGAGTCAAATTTATAAAAGTGAGTATTCATTTGATAAATGGTCAAAGGATATGAACAAGTAGTTTTCAGACAAAGAAATCAAAGCTATGTATAGTCATATGAAAAAATGCTTTAAATCACTATTGATTAGAGAAACACAAATTAAAACATCTCTGAGGCCCCACCTCAAAACTGGAACCCTAATGCAGTGGAACTATGAACTGATCCAACCATTCTGGAGAGCAATTTGGAACTGTGCCCAAAGAACTATAAAATTGAGCATACCTTTGATCCAACAATAGCATTGCCAGTTCTATATCCCAAAGACATGCAGAAAGAGGAAAAGGGCCTATTTGTACAAAAATACTTACAACAGCTCTGTTTGTGGTTGCTAAGAATTGGAAATCAAAGGGATACCCATCAACTGGGGAATGACTAAACAAGTTGTAGTATATGATTGTAAAGGAATATTATTATGCTATAAGAAATGATGAGCAAGATGAGTTCAGAAAAACCTAGAAAGATTTATATGAACTGATGCATAGTGAAGTGAACAGAACCAGGAGAACATTATACACAGTAACAGAAATGTTGTTCAATGAAGGACTGTAATTGACTTGGCCATTCTCAGCAATAAAGTGACCCAAGACAATCCCAAAGGACTAATGATGAAGCATACTATCTACTTCCAGAGGAAGAACTTATAGTGTTTGAATATAGACTGAATAGAAATATATGCTATTTTTCACTTTCTTTCATTTTTTTCTTTTATTCAAGTCTTTTTTTCTACTTATTTATTCAAGTACAAAATGATTAATATGGAAATGTTTTACATAATTGCACATGTATAACCTATGTCGGATTACTTACCATCTCAGGGAGGAGGGAAGGGGAGAGAAAATTTAGAACTCAAAACTTTAAGTAAAAATGTTAAAGAATTAAAAAAAAAGGTGACTTTAAGCCTTTGGGACTGGGGTACATGGCAGCAAGACCAGCTCTTGGAAGAAAGCATTCTGTCAGAATTCTTTTGTGCACATGCTGTGGATTGGTCTCACTGCAAAGCTCCAACAGCTTGAGTTTCTTGACTTTTAATACCTGCTCATTTTTCCATCTGTCTTGAGGGGGTGCTAGTCAGCTTTCCTTTGAGAATTATTAAGGGCTTTTCTTTCCTGTTAAATGAAAGTATGAAATAGCAAAGCTTACTTTTAGTGAAGGCAGAGCCTTTATTAGAAATGTTTTTTGCATTTAGCTAAATGTTCTCAGTGATTGCTATTGCAAGTATTTCCTGAAATGGAGGCAAGAAAAGCTCTTCTGCATAGGAACATATTTGTCATCTTAACCCTTCATGATTCAGAGATAGAGAGGTTTTTCCTTCTGCTTTGCCTATATTTTTCATCATTGGTAAAGGTTTGGACAACTTGGTCAAATGACAACATTTTAAAATTTGCTCTTTTTTTAAATATGAGGCAATAGTACTTTGAATTCTTGTTACATATTTCTTTTGAGATGCACTGGTTTTTTTTAATAGATATAATGGTGTTCTCTCTGTTCCTCACATATATCACTCCATCTCATATCTCCATGTCTTTACACTGACTGAATCCCATACCTAGAATGTTTTACCTCCTTACCTCTGCTTCATAGAATTCCTCTTCCTCCAAGACACAACTTAAACATCACCTTCTGCATGGTCTTTCCTCATCCCCACCAACTGTTAGTTCTCTCTCTCCCAAACTACATTGCATTTAACTTTTTAGTATTTATTTACATTTACTATCTTTATATTTATTCTCTTTCCCTCTCTCTTTCTCGCTCTCTCTTTCTCTGCATGTATATTCCTATACATACATATAGACATATACTCCTTGTCTTCTGGTAAGAGCACCAATTCCTTGAATGTAGGATTGTTTCATAGTTTATATTTCTATTTCTTGTTAGTATAGTGACTGATACATAGTATATGCTTAATAAATTCTTGGTTATTGATCACTTAATCATTTTTTCACAGTTATTTTGGCACCCAATCAACAAACATGTAGTAGTGACAGACACTTTACACAGTTCTGAGGATACGAGGACATAAAAGAGTTATTAAAATAAATAAAAATTCCTTTTTGGAGGAGTCAGATTGGGTAAGCACTAGTAGCTAGGGGATCAGGAAATGCCTCATAGGATGTGGTGCTTGAGCTGAGCTTTGAAGGAAACTAGATCTCCTAAGAGAAACAAATGATAAGGGATTAAATACCAGGCATGGTGAAGAGCCTGTCCAAAGGCAGGAAGAGAAGAGATGAAATGTAGTAGGTGAAGAGAAGGAAGGTCAGTAATACATAGTAAATCTGAAAAGGTAGGCGGCAGCCAGATGGTGAAGGATTTTAGATGCCAGACAGAGCAGATAACATTACTATATTACTTTACTTATTGTACAGTTGGGGCAACTAAGTCATCCGTAGTAGAGCTGCTTGAGTATTGGCCTTGGAATCAGAGGACCTGGGTATAAATCTAAGCAGGGGAAGCCTGGTATGGTAGGAAAAATGCTGTGTCTTCTGACAATAAAGTCCAATGACTTGGGCTTTGGCTCTGCCCCTAATTGTGTGACCTTGGACGAGTCACTTAAACTCTTTGGACCTCAACTTCCTCAAGTATCATATGAAGCAGCTGGATTAGATAATCCATCTCTAAACCATTTCCACCTGGTTGACTTTGGGCACATCATATCCTTTTTTCTAAGCTTTAGTTTTCTCATCTGTGACATGCTGCATTGGACTAAACTATTTTCAACCCAGAGTATAGTTGAAGATAATTGAGAGCAGAGCCTGACTTGTTTTCGTCTTTGTAGTCCCACCACATTGCACAGTGCCTGGTGCATAGTAGGTATTTAGTAAATATTCATTAAATTATTAAAAACATAAAGGCTAGAAGTTATGTCCCCAGATCACAGTGAATCAGGTCTATAATCCAGAGCAGCTTGCTCCTACCTAGAGGATTACTTTTTGTTGTTTGCTCATTGTGGCCATTCAATCTGAGTTAACATATTGTTTTGCACATATAAAAGATTGACCTGCAGGTAACCCTATGTTTCTGGTTTCTTTTTGTTAATAGAAAATGAAGAGGAGCTCTATACTGTATAGAATGAGAGATTTAGATCAAATTTTAGGAGGTCCTTCCTGGAAAAGAGAGTTATTAAGCTCTAAAATGAGTTATGAAAGGAAGTGTTGAGATATCTTCTTCAAAAAACTTTAAAAGAGGATTGATTTTCTGTGTAGGATGATTTGAGTGTGTTTGTACCAACAAGTAATCAGAACAGGACAGATTAGACTTGTCTAATCTGATAGTCTAATCTGCTTCAGAGTTACCTAAGACTGAAAGTCCCTTTCAACTCTGAGATCGTATAAAATTGAAGAAAATATATTTTTCATCTTTCTTAACAAAACAAACATTTATTAAACTGCTTATTATGTACCAGGAACTGTGCTAAGTTCTGGGGATAGAGGGGGAAAAAAAACAGTCCCTGCCCTCAAAGAGCTTACATTCTAATGGAAGAAACAGCATTTATAAATCTTAACATATAAGATAAACACAGATGAGATTGAAGAAGCTTGAGAAGGTGACACTAGCCGTCGGGAAGACTTTGTCAAAAGGCCTCCTGGAGGAGGTGGCATTGAATCTCCTGGATCTGAAAGGAAGCCAGGGATTCTAAAGGTTGGATGTTTGGAGAGAGAGCATTCCAGGAATGGAGAACACCCAGTGAAAAGATATGGTGACCGAGGATGGGGTGTGGGGCACAAGCAACAACAGATTAGATTGTAGAGTACATGGAGAGTATAAGGAGAGTCTAGGTTGTGAAAAGCCTAGAATGCGAAACAAGGACTTTGTATTCATCCTGGAGGTAACAGGGAGCCGTTGGGGTAGGGATGGTGGAGGGAGGTCACACTTTAGGAAAGGCTCTTAGTCAAGTGCAATAGGATGCGCCCTTTAAGAAATCACAGGGGACAGAGTAGAGGATAGATTGGACTGGGGAGAATTAAGACAGGGGGACTGATTAGAAGGCTTTGAAGTAGTCCAAGTGAGAGGTGAGGAGGGCCTGAATAGAGGATTGGGTTTGAGAGAGGAGAGAAGTTATATATGAGGGATGTTGTTTAGAAAGGAATAACAAGATTTGACAGCTGATTGAGTGAGGCCTGAGTCAGCAAGGAGTTGAGGATAACATTGAGATTTGAAACCTGAGTGACTGGAAGAATGCTAATTCTCTCAATAGTTATTAATCTAGAATTATTTGTCTGGCCTTTTAGGTAAAAAAAAATGTCTTTCTACCTCCAAGCTTTCCCCTCTTGCACAAGTTTCTATATGCATGGTTCTGATAATATCATTTTACTGTTTTAATACTTTCCTTAGTATTAAAAGGAATTGACAGTGGAATAAAAGTCTATCAGCCACTGTTCTCTGTTGGCATTTGGTCCTTTACTCATGGTTTCACCCATTCCTGAAGTGGGCCTCATCTCCCACCTACCCTCATCTCTTATCTGTGGAAATGCTCCTGTGAGCAGAAGGATCCTTCCTGTGGAAATCCCCTTCTTCTTTCAGTGTCCAATTCTGGTGCCATGTTTTCCATGAAAACTTTCCTTATCTAATTGTACTCCCCGTAGCTGAAAATAATCTCTCCTCCTCCAGATTTTCATCTGGACTTCGTATATTTTCTAGATATTTGCATATATAATTTATCTTACCTATTATAAACTACTTGGAGGCAGTTTTTGTTCAGTTGTTTCAGTCATGTCTGACTCTCCGTGACCCCATTGGGATTTTCTTGGCAAAGATCCTAGAGTGGTTTACCATTTCCTTTTCTAGCTCATTTTACAGATGAGGAAACTGAGGCAAACAGGGTTAAGGATTTGCCCAGGGTCACAAAGTTAGTAAGTGTCTGAGGCCAGATTTGAACTCAGGAAGGTGAATCTTCCTGACTTGAGACCCAGCACTCTATCCAAGTGAAGGCAGAGATGTATTTTATTTATTTTATCTTTGCATTCCTAGTACCTACAAATTGACCTTAGAGACAGGAAGACCTGTGTTCAAACATGCCTCTTATGGATACTGTGTTGCGCTGAGTACTTACTTACAGATTTATATTCTGATCTCAGACAACTTTCTAAGAGAGTTCCAGGTTTGCATCAATGGACATAGATTCTACATATTAGCACTTCATAAATATTTTTGAATTTAATTAGTTAATAAATATTTTAATTTAATTTAAAAGCATAGAAAAGTATTATTAGCTTCCCTTCCTTCCTGTAGGAGGCAGGCAGACCAATAAAATGACTCCCAATTTAGAGTTAACCTTATATATTCTTTACAAGCATATGATCAAGTGATTTTCTCCAAGACTGAATTAATATTTAGTTTATTCCTTTCATCTGAGAATCTCAAAATACTCAGTAAAAATTGGATGAGATGGTAATAATGTGTAGAACCTTATTTAATATGGCATCTATTAGTCAAGAAAAGATACTTTAGTGACTAAGTAACTATCTCATTTCCCAAAGGCCCAGGCTTATACTCTTTGGATCCACACTATCCTGCATTTTCACGAAACATAAGATATGCATCTACTCTTATCTTTCTTCCAAAGGTGAAGAGACTGAGACATAAACATTTGTCTGCAGTTGTCCAAAAATACATCCTGCCTTGCAAACCAAGCAGCTTCAGGTTAGGTAGGAGGCAGGGTCGCACAGTGTAAAAAATCAACAAATAGGATTCTGAAGAAGTAGATTGTAAACTCTGTCCTGCCACATGCTGGCTGTCTCATTAAGAGTTCCTTCCCTTCTGGGGTTTCTGTCTCCTGTGATATTATTCTGGTAATATCATGTCATATGCAGGGCTGAGACCTGATCTTACCTTTGTAGGATTCTATGAAAATGTAGATCATAAAATGGGATCACAAAATCATGGACTTGGACTTGGATGTGACCTTAGAGGTCATCCGGTCTAATCTCATTCAGAAATGAAGAAGCTGAGGCCCAGAGAAAGGAAGGGCATTCTCAAGCTCACATCAGTATTAAGTGGCAGAGTAGGGATTTAAACCCAGCATCGTTGGCTCCAAATCCAGTGCTCTATACCCCACACAAAACTGAAGCCTCCCAGGTGCCAGGCTTTTGTCTGAATCACGTAGCCATCCTGTTCATGTTTTACTGGATGCTGACCACCCTCTTGTATAGAATGTAGTTTCTTTTCTCCTTTTGTTCCATGTACTAGCTATATAGTCAAAAAACAAGTGAACGATTGATTATTTTATGTACTTGAACTTATTGATAGTCACTGGAGTATTTCTGTGCTATTGCTATTCAAATTATCTGATTATTTGGGATTATTCATAAAAGAAAAGAGATGAGAGCGTCAGATTTACTCTATATTCCATTCATGGGGATTTCCAAACTGGATTTCCTTGGACCAGCCATCACTTTTAACACTTCCCGTCCTATAATAGTAGTGTCTGTCAGTGTTCCTGAGTGGATAGAGCTCTGGACTTGAGATAGGAATATATATGGGTTGAAATCCCACTTCATGAACTGCCTAATATGTGACCTCCTGCTTAACCTCTTAATCCTTAACCCATCATTTCCTTGAACCTGAGTTTCCTCTTCTGTGAAATAAGGATAATAATAGCACCTATCTCACAGGTTAGTTGTGAGAATAACCTATACATAGTGCTTTGCAAGCTTTAAAGTGATAGATTAACATGAGTCAGTAGTAGTAATGGTATCATTACCCTCACTTGTAACATGTAAGAAACTATAATAAGACCAGCTGAATGTTGTAGATCCATAAAAGGAAACCCAGTAAATAATGTGCAGGAGGGCTAAGGAATTCCACTACTAAGGGAGGAAAAGTCAACCCCAACATTCATCCCAGGGAGTTGAGTCAGAATGTTATTTTCTACTTTAAAGCAACTATTTGTAAAGTTCAGAGTACAACTAGAGGAAAGGTTGATCATACTGTTTTCAAATGAAGACATATGCTTGTTGAGAGACTAAATGCCTAAAGATATTTTGAAAAGTAGGAAAGCTGTTTTGGAATCCTTTTAGAGTTAGACATTTTCAGAATAAACCAGATGCCAAGTTCTTTCCAATCCCTAAATGTGAATATTCCTCCTGGGTCTGTCCTTGGCCCTCTTCTTTCTCCATGCTCTCTTTCTCAGCAGGCTCATATACTCCCACTTCTCTGTGCAGATAACTTCTTAATCTCATATAGACAATCCTGACCTCTCTTCTGAACTCCATATCTGAGTCTCTAACAGGCAGCCCACAGACTATCACCCCCTGCATATTCTGCTGTCAGCTCAAATTCAACCTGTCTAATAAGAAATATACTCTCTTTACCCATAAATCTGTGGTGGTCTCGATTAATTCAAATAATGAATCCCCTGAAGTGGTCACATGTATTCAAATCTGTACTATCCAAAGTTATAGTTATATAAAATATGGCAATTGGTTCCAGTCCAATGAAATGTCAGTTTGAATAATGTCACCACATCATGGGATTCATTATTTGTGCTAATTGGGACCTGGCTGTATTGGCATTTACCCAGTCTTCCATGTTCAAAACCTTAGGATTATCTTTGATTCCTTCTCCCTCACCTCTGATATTCAAACTGTCGCCTTCTCTTGTTGATTCTACCTTTCTTGCATCTTCTACATCTATCATCTCTTTCTATTGCCATCACACTAGTACAGATCCGCTGCAAGAAGAAGCTTCTTTATACCTAGATGTGGCCCTATTGTTGCTTTGCTTAAAAATCTGTTGTCTACAGAGCAAAATTCAATAATATAATATAATATGATATGATATAATTAATATAATACAATACAATATAATATAATTAATATAATATAAATAACGAATCAATCCAAACTAGTTAAGTATAATACATTTGGGGAAGGAGCATGCTAGCACCTGCAAGAGTCAGAAAAGGTTTCATGTAAAAGGTGGTGCTGTGTCTTAAAGGGAGGGAAGGATTCTGTAAGACAGAGATGAGGAAGAAGTACATTCTAGGCAAGGGGGACAGTAGTGCAAAAGCATGGAGATGGAATATTGAGTGTTATGTATGAGGAAAAGAGAAAAATCAAGTTTAGTTGGCTTATACTGTGAGGGAAGGTGAATAATGTCCAGTAAAGCTAGAAAGTTAGTTTGGAACCAGGTTGTAAAGGTCATTAAAAAGCTAAACAGAGGAATTTATATTTTAGTCTAGAAGCAACAGGGAGTTATTGGCATTTATTTTTTAATTTTATTTTTAATTTATTTTTTAAATTTTTATCTTTTTGCTTTTTGGAGGGGGGAAGGTAGGGCATTTGGGGTTAAGTGACTTGCCCAAGGTCACATGGCTAGTAAGTGTTAAGTGTCTGAGGTCGGATTTGAACTCAGGGCCTCCTGACTCCAGGGCTGGTGCTCTATTCACTGTACCACCTAGCTGCCTCCATTGGCATTTATTGAGTAAAGGAGTGACATAGTCAAACTCGTGTTTAAGGAAAATGGCTTTGGCAGCTTTGTAGAGGATGGACTGGTGTGGAGAGAGCCATGAGCCTAATTAGAAGGCCATGGCACTGATCTATGTTATGTCAAGTATTTGACATATTGTCAAGTTTGAATTTGAAAGGGAAAAGATTAATTTGGTTTTTCTTCCACCTGACTAGCTAAACACCCTGAAGGTAGGATTAATAAACTTGAAATTAGCTTTCCAATTGCCTTTTTAGTTCAGTTATGTCAATGTAGCCTCCTCCTGAGGGACTGGAAGTTCAGTATGAGTCAGCAGCATGATATGGCTGCCAAAAGATGACCGCCATTGTAGCCTGCCTCATATTTGGGCCTAGGGACATGATGGCTCTGCTGTATTCAGTTCTGGTCATACTATATCTGGGGTGTTGTCTTCATCTCCAGGGGAACCCACAGGTTAGGAAGCACCTTAACAAACTGAGGACAGCCAGGATGGGGAGGCACGGGAAGATCATACCACATGAAGATCAGTTGAAGGGAATGGGATTTCATTTAACCTGAAGACAAGAAGACTTGGTGTGGGTGGTGAATGTGACCATTCATTTGAAGCAGTTTAAAGGCTGTCACAGGCAAGAGGATCAAATTGGGGGCAAAATTCAGAGGAACAAACAAGCTGAACAAAATATAGAGCAGCTTTAAACATGATTGAGGAAAAACTTCCTAACAGAGCTATCTAAAAGTGAATGTCCTGAGTTTACTCATTGGGGGCAGAGCCCGCGGCTCCGGCTTCCACCCTCCCCAATCCATGTAAAAAGGGGACTCTAAACAAACTTTGGAGCTGCAGAACCCACATAATGACACAGAGAAGCTAACCTCCCACTGAGCACAGCCCAGCAGGCCAGCAGGAATCAGCCAGCTTAGCGCTCTGGGAGCTGAGCCCAGCACCACGCCCTTTAGCCCCAGGGCGGGCCTGACCAGCCGCCTGCCAGAGGGACTCCAGATCAGCAGCAGCTCTGGCCGTTTCCAGATTTATCAATACATAGATGCGAAGGACAAGGTGAGAGGCCAGTGCAGTCTGTACTTTGGGACCAGTAAGTGGGAGTGCGTGGCTTTTACTCCCGGGGCGAGAAACTGCTGAGATGCCAGCACAGCCTGCCAGCGCCACGTGGTGGCTTCAGCTCCTGGCCTGCAGAGTGTAGGGGGACCAAGCACCAGTCTGAGGGGTAATCGCTCTTGCTTTAACCTTCTTGGATCTGGATTGCAGTCTAGGGTGGAGGTCCTGGGGTGTGTGTCCAGCTTGCCAGAGCGTGTGGAGACCTCAGAGAGAGTACCCATCTAATACCTCCGGCAGCTGAGAAAACCCCAGCGTTTGGGACGAAAACTCCCATGTCTGTTGGCAGAGTCCTACTGTGGCAAAAAGCCCAAAAGTCAAATCATTGAGTGGCAAAATGAGCAGGCAAAGGAAACAAAGCAGACAGAAGATTCCAACATTACACTCCTATTTTGGGGATAAGAAGGAGCAAGGCATGGAACAGGAGGAAAACAGTGAAGTCAGTACTCCTGCACCAAAAGCTTCAAAGGAAAATACAAGCTGGTTACAGGCCATAGAGGACCTTAAGAAGCAGATAAGAGAAGTGGAGGAAAAATTGGGAAGAGAAATGAGAACAATGCAAGAAAATTATGAAATGAGAGTCAACAGCCTGACTGAAGAAAATAATACCTTAAAAAACAGACTGACTCAAATGGCAAAGGAGGCTCAAAAAGGCAATGAGGAGAAGAATGCCTTAAAAAGTCGAATTTGCCAGATGGAAAAAGAATCTCAAAAGCTCACTGAGGAGAATCATTGCTTCAGAATTAGATTGGAGCAAATGGAAGCTAATGACTTTATGAGAAATCAAGATGCTGTCAAACAGATCCAAACAAATGAAAGAATAGAAGGCAATGTGAAATATCTCATGGGAAAAACCACTGACCTGGAAAATAGATTCAGGAGAGATAATTTAAAAATTATTGGACTACCTGAAAGCCATGACCAAAGTAAGAACCTAGAAAGCATCCTCCAGGAAGTTCTCAAAGAAAACTGTCCTGATGTTTTAGAACTGGAGGGCAAAATAGAGGTTGAAAGAATCCACCGATCACCTCCTGAAAAAGATCCCAAAAAGAAAACTCCTAGGAATATTATAGCCAGATTCCGGAATTCCCAGATTAAGGAGAGATTATTACAAGCAGCCAGGAAGAAACAATTTGAATATTGTGGAAACACAATCAGGATAACCCAGGATCTGGCAGCTTCTACACTGAGGGATCGAAGGGCCTGGAATGTGATATTCCAGAGGGCACAGGAGCTTGGATTAAAACCAAGAGTCACCTACCCAGCCAAACTGAGTATCATGTTTCAGGGGAAAATATGGTCATTCAGTGGAATAGAGGACTTTCAAGCATTCTTGCTGAAAAAACCAGAGTTGAATAGAAAATTTGACATTTAGATACAAGAAGCAAGAGAAGCATGAGAAGGTAAACAGGGAAAAGAAATCATAAGGAACCTATCAAAGTTGAACTGTTTTTTTTTTTTAAGCATTCGGGGTTGGGTGACTTGCTCGGGGTTGCATGGCCAGTTGTTGTTTCTGGGTGTGGTGCTGAGTGTCTGGGCCTGGATTTAATCTGGGTCGTCCCAGCACTGGAGCCGGTGCTCTTGCTTGCTGAGCCACCTGGCCAAAGTTGAACTATTAACATTCCTACATGGAAAAACAATAATTGTAACTTATGAAACTATTCTCAGTAGTTGAAGGGATTAGAAATATGTATATGTGTATATATATATGTATATATATATGTGTATGTATATATATAGGTCTTTATATGAGGGTATGCGGGCACATGAATACATATGTGAATGTGTGTATATACTTTTACAGATATACATAGATAGAGGGCACGGGACCAATTTAACAGGAAGGGATGATACTTAAAAGGTGAAATTAAGAGGTGAGAGGAATATAATGAGAGGAGATGGGGAGAGATAGAGTGGGGCAAACTATCTCATACAGAAGAGGCAAGGGGAAATGGTTACAATGGAGGGGAAGAATAGGAAGGCAAAGGGGAATAGGTCAACCTTATTCCTATTGAATCTGGCTTGAGGAGGGAGAGAAATACACACTAAATAGGGGATCTCACCCTCCAGGAGAATAGGGGGGAAGGGGATGTGAGGGGGGATGATGGAAGGGAGGACAGGCTGGGGGGGAGGGAAGTTGGAAGCACCCGCTTTTGAAAAGGACAAGATCAAAGTAGAGAATAGAACAAGTGGGAGGTGGGATAGGAGGGAGGGAAATATAGTCAGTCTTATACAATACATCTACTACGTTATTGTTTTGCATTAGCCCGACATGTACAACCTATACTGACCTGCTTGTCTCCCCAGTGGGGATGGGTGGCAGGGGGGGAAGGGAATGAATCTGGAATTGAAAGTTTTAAAATCAAATATTCATATATATATATATATATATGTGTGTGTGTGTATATAAAAAAAAAGATTAAAAAAATCTACAGAAAGAAGTTCAGAAGGATACAATGATAAACAGGACAGTTTTAAAGGTAATAACACATAGAACTTAAAAAACAATTGAATGCAAAAATTTGCATTTTTATATATAATCTTTTTGTGTTTTAATTTGAATATGGAAATGTTTTTTTTCTGTTTGTTAAACTCAGAATAAAAAATACAATTTAATTAAAAAAAAAGAGTTTACTCATTATGGAGAATATTTAATAAACTTTGCTTTACTTTGACTAAAAAAACAAAAATAAAAGTGAATGTCCTGCCTCAGGAAGTATCACGTTCCTCCTCAGTGGAGATTTACAAGCTAAGGCTTAATGACCATTTGCTGGGTATGCTGTAGAGGAGATTCGTGGTCAAATGTGGGTTGGACTAGTGGTAATGGAGGTCTGCTTCAGCTCTGAGAGTCTGTTCTCCAAGGAAGCGTCAATTGCTATGTAGGAGATGTTTTATAACTTGAGAAATAATGAAGGATTTTGACCACACTTTGTTCTTTGTGTTCATCTCTAGGATTCCAGTTATCCCACCAACAGCACTCCCTGTGATTTTAATTTTTCCCTTCTGAATACACATGGACAATCAGACCCCCACAGCGATGCAGACAAAGAAAGGATACTCTTGACTTTTCATGATGTAATGGTAAGATCTCTTTTCAGCATTATACCAAGAAAGAACCATAGACCTTGCTTCGATTGTTCCAACAACTGGGCCATAATTTGACTCACTAGGTGAGGGCCTTTCACTGGCCACAGGTGAAATGTAAAAAGCAAGTAATAGGCCCAGTATTTAATGACAACAAAGGAAAAGCCTCCAGCAAGTACATCAAAAGACTTAAAGCAACATGGGAGAGATTTATCTGATTCTATTAAACATTATATTCTTTGGAATTAATGATCACAAGCAAGAGGCTATTCTGAATGTCTTTCTTCCATAAAAGTGCAGGCCCTACTGAGAAGAGAAAATGTTGCCCTGGGTTTTTGCTGTCCTGCCAAAGGCTGTTGAAAATATTTTTGGTGCACTGCCCAGAGGAAAGATGCTCCAAGATGACAGTCTATCAATTGTATTTTATGTTGTTTTAAAAAATGAAAGAGGGGCAACTCTTAAGGTAGGATTAATTTCCTGAATTAATCCACAGTGGAGAACTTCAATGAAAAAAATAATTTCCAAAAGAAAGATCTAGAGAAGGTAGAGAGTGTAGGTAAGGACTATAATCTGTGCTTTCTTATTAGTAGACATTCCAAAATACTGCCAATTTAACCCATACTATAGATGAGCTACATTCATGATTTTTCTTATTAGAGATTCATAGCACTAGTTTAAGCCCGCAACTCAGAAAGTACTCTTATGGTGCAGGAGGGAGAAAGAGGAAACAGAAACTTTTATTTTTCTTACTTTGGAAACAGAGCTGAATGGACAACATTTGCCTTTGTCATCCTTTTGTACCCTCTTTCTACCCTCTTCTCAGGCCCTCAGTAACTTGTCCTCATATTCCTTAAATTTCCCACTGTGGCACTCTACCCTAACTTGTTCTATCCTTCAAAGGACTCCACATGTTAAAAATGCCTACTTTGTCCCCAGTCAAAATACCCATTCCTTCTGTGCACAGGAAAGTCATCTAGTTTTAATAAAGGCTCCTTAACAATCTAAGAAGTCTTTGGAAGTACTCAAAGAGAAAAATGCTTAGCCCAGGTAAATCTCTGAAATATGGTGATTGGTCCTCTGGTTCATCTCAGATTTTCCTAAAGCTCTTGGTTTTAGTGGTTCCTTTCATGTCTTATATTATTCTTATTTCTGTACCTGTTGTAGCCTTCCAAGTGAAATGTAAGCACTCTGAGAGCAGAGAGAGTTTTATGTTTGTTTTTTTCTCCTTGGTGCCTAGCAAGATGTCTTGGATTTAGTAGACGCTTAATAAATGTCAAATTGAGTTAAATAGAATAAAAAAGAATGAAAAAATTCAGGTAATATGGGAGAAAATAACCACATAAATATCCCTGGGAGTCTGCCCCTTGGGTCAGTTCCTTTAAACTCCTTCTGTTTTTCAAAGTTTCTTCCCTTTTTCCGCTAAACCCAAAACTCTTTCTAAAAGTGCTGAGTTGTTTTCAGGACAATTTCCATGACCTGAATCACAAAGGCTACCCAGTGGTAGGAATGGGGGTGTTTGTATGTGGGTTGAGGGGAGAGGAGAAGAGGAAGGACAGATTTTAATGAATGGAGCCTTAATGAGGCTGGTATTTGTAAGTCTAGGCCTATCTGGTAGCCAGTAATGGGACACTGCATAGTGCTGGGCCCCATGTACCTCCATCTGTGACAAGGTACAGAGAGTTTCTTCATTATCAAGCTTTCGATTCCTCACACTGAAAAAGTCTAGTAGATGAGGAGGGTGGTTTTGTCACTTTCAAGTAAAAGTTGGAGAAGACATTCTGTTCTCTTTCCCCATTCTCTGTGCCAACAGCTGCTTATCTCTGGGGCCATGAACTGGTGAAGTCTGGCAGCCATGCACTTCAGCACACATAGAGGTCCCAAACACATAGAATACTTTCAATATTGCTGTTGTGGTTCCACACAGATAACATGGAGCAGTAGCAAAGGTGTGTTCCCTGAAGGAAGTGTGCCCCAAAGCCAAGAATAATAATTAATTAGTTAACATGAGTCATGCTGAATAAACATTAACTTCTTCAACTAATATCCTGCCCCAGATTCTAAACATGGTAAAAGGAAGACCCAAGCTCTGCCTGTGGAGCATGGGCCCTTGCAGGTCCTGCCAGTTTAGAAAGGCCTTCAGTCATGGACCTAACAAGGAATTACATGGCTGTGGGGTAAGAACTTATCTCAACAAGTGAGAAGGAAGCTCATCAACATAAGATTGGCCACTGGATGATGAATATTTTTTTCATTGTAGCAACTTAAGAGTACTGTTGACTAAGGAAGTGTTCTTGAAGTGTGGCCTTTAGATGCTGGGAGTCTCTGAGAGTTCATGGGAGTCCATGAGGTCAAAACTGTTTTCATAACAATAGTAATAATATTAAGACATTATTTGTCTATTAATGCACTCCTTCCTTTTTCCCAATTACAAATCTATGTAAGGCAAGCTTTTCTTCATATGCTTCAACTAGAAGCAGATATAAGAATCTAGCTGTCTTCCATTAGCCCAAATATTAAAAAGATATGCAAAAATGTATAAAACTCTTTTCACTAATTTTATTTTGTTTTGGAAAATATAATTATGTTCATTAAAATGTTATTCAAATTAATGTATAATCAGTGGGTTTATTATTTTCATTTTAAGTGAATATTTTAAAATTTTATCAGTAGTAGTTTCTAATATGGTAAATATCAATAAATATTACCTAAGTAAACCAGAGCTCTTTGGGATCCTCAGTAATTTTTAAGAGTATAAAAGAGTCCTAAGACCAAATGTTTGAGAGCTGGTAGACTAAGGAGTCATGGAGGGGCTGTTATATGCATCAGCAGAAGGAAGATGTAAAGGGATACAATTAAAGATCTGGGAAGTATTAAAATAGTCATTGGTTCTATGTAGTAGAGATGAGATTTTTTAAAAATCTTGCAAAGCAGTTTCTATGAATTGAGATAGCAAATGATGTCTGGCTCATACAGGTAGTCATATTAAAATTTCCTTTTCATCTTGGTTTGAAAACTAAAGGATGATTTTTGAGTCCCTAGACCAACTCTAATTAGAAATAAACTATACCGATTTTACATTAGACAGAGATGTTTTCCTTATTGTGACAGACCTCATTAGATTGACTTCTTAAACAGTGTAGACATGAATAAACCCTTGGAAAGGAAACTAATAGAAGGAAAATCCAAAGCAATCACTCCTTTGAAGAATGTGACAATTTAAAAAAAGGTTATAGGGATATAAAACTTTTCAAAGCTAAAAATTCAGTATTTGGGGCACACTCATATCCACTGGGGGCCAAATGTCCCTAGTTCATGGTTCCATTAAGATTTGAGAGGTATGGCATAAAATGAGAGTAGTGGGCTTTTAGCATGGGTTCAAAGTGTGTCTTACAAGCGATGTGTGGCCTTTTAATGTATATAATATGCTTTGTAAATCTTAAAAGTGGTACAGAAATGCCGGTTATTAAATGCCAGCTATAGCTTTATAGGTTTGGGTTTGCAAGGCTAGCATTTCAGAGGCTGTTATGTTCTCCTGTATGCTCTATTGGCAGATTGGGAAATCTGCCACTTAGGTCTAAAAACACACAGCCAGATGTGGGACTCATCCCAAAAAAGCTAGGTTTTCCATATCCATTGTTAACTGAATCCAAGAGAATATAACATGTTTGTCATTTATATTCCTGGAGATTTTGTTCTGTATGTAAAAATATTAAATTAATCTCAGTGCCTATCTTACCTCCCACCCCTTACTCCTATTTCTCTAGAGAAATACCCATTTATCCCTGCTCCTTGGTTTCTTTCTTCAAGCCTAACCATGACAAAATATTAGGATGGGGGAACAGGTTTGGAAGTAATGATTTTTTTTTTATGTTATTTCAGTGGAAATATTTCTTTCGCTAAGATTATTTTCAAATGAGGTGTTCTGTGAGTACTACTTCTTTTTTTTAATCTATTTGGATTCTGCTAGGAACTGAGAAAAAGCCTGGAGCTTAGTGTAAATCTACAGAAAAAAGAAAAAGACTGTTCCAGTGAAGATTATGACTCTATTGAAGAGGACTTATTCACAGAACAGGTGCCAGAGGATAAGACTCTAGACTCTTCTGGAGATGACCTTCCACTTTCTGGAAGTGACTCTGTCCTGGAAGAAGCTGCCAAGGATCAGGAGGCGAAGGGATTCAATACTGAATGCTCAAATACACTCATTGTACTGGAGTTTAATCCAGCTTCCAAAAGTGAGCTATTTCTTACATTTGGTGTGGCATGATTTTTGTTTGGTAATGCTTGATCTCTCGAGGTGATGCCCCTTCATCCTACCTTAACATCAGAGTAGGCCAGGATGGGGTCAGTGACTGCAGGAGTTAAAAGACTCGAGGCTTCAAAGGAACAGGTCTCAGGGGACTGAAAACCAAGCAGGGGAAAGCATGAGAGGAAACATGGCTATTTTTAGCTGAAAATGCACCAGAAATACATTGGTACTGTGTATTAAATTACCTCTGAAAAGAAAAGTAAAGAGGGAGGTGGGCTGTAATGACAGTAAACCTGATCGATCTCAGGACAGGCCAATTGAGGGAGGAGGAATCCATGTCCTTTCCATGCATTTGAAGGGAGAGCCACCACTGAGGGAGAACAATTGAATGGGGTGGTGCAGAGGCTTGGTACTGGGGCGAATTCGATGGAAGGAGACGTAGCTTCTTGACATTCCAATATTTTTAACAATTAAACTGAGAAATAAGCCCTGCCAAATGAGGTGCTTGGAGCTGCATCATGAGGTATGTAAGAGCCTTGGTGCCTGTGGAGTTGCCATACTTCCCGCTGCCTTCTAGCTCTGTGCCTTTGATCAGCAGCAGCATGCTGGGCTGTTTAACCTCAGTCAGGAGGAGGAGCTGGCTCTCACTGGAGAGGGCAGCATCCTTTAAGTCTCTGCCAATGGACCTGAGAAAGGCTAATGTGGAAGAGAATATAGCCAAGTTTTCCTGAACCCTTATGCCCACACACAAATACAGTTCTGGCCTAGCTCAAGACTGGTCCAAAATGGCCCTTCTGGCTCGAGGCTTTGTCTGAGAAAGACTGTCAAGAGAGCATAATGATCCATGCAGGCTCAAGGGCTTAGGTCCATAAGTCCATGGTATTGGGCCTTTCAGATGAAATCAATTCAGCAAACATTTATTAAACACTCTTATATGCTGATCACTGTGCCTGATACTTGAGGAAATACAGGATGTAGAGATGACATGGGCCCTGACCTCACAGAAGTTCAGTCTTGTGTGATAGGTAGGGCAAGGGTGCGGGCACAGGTTTGTGTTTCTTGACTATCTAGGCAAAATTGAGCCTAACCCTAGAGCCTACTGAAGCACTGCCGCAATCCTAATCTCCCATTAATCCTGTGGGTTCAGTGTTGAACTGTGACATCTAGAGGATTCCAGATGAGCAAATTCCCCAGGCCTATTCTACTGGCAAATGTTCTAGTATCATAGCAAGGGTTGGTAAAGGGCCCCAACTTCCATAGAGGAGGGAGGGCAGGAGAGAGAGAGAAAGAGAGAGAGAATGAAATCCAGCATGCCACAAAGTGATGTAAAAATGGATGTCAGTAAGTGACAGTGTCATGACTTTTCTGTCACCACAACTCAAAACCAACCAGATGGACATAAATCAATTGCAGTTATTAACCTGATACTTTCCTAGAATTCTGATATGACTTATTAGTTTGATACCTAAACCACAAGTTTAGGTTGTGTTTATATTCTTATTAGACAAATGTACATGACAGTAACCACATTGCCATAACCCTGCAATGTGTTACAGAGCACTTTCTTTATAACAAACATGTGAGGTAGGGCATATAATTATTGCCCCCAATTTACAGGTGAGGAAACTGAGGCAAGTCTCTTCAGCAAACTGAAGTGAGTTTCATAGATTCACACAACTATTTGAATGTCAGAGCTGGGACCTGAATCTAGGTGTTTTTACTTTGAGACAACTACTCCTTTCTGTACACCACAGCTACCTCCCCCAATAGCTCCCATTTATCTAGTGCTTTCCAATTTATTAAATGGTGTGTGTGTGTGTGTGTGTGTGTGTGTGTATGAAAATTTTCCTTTGACCCTTAGAACAACCCTAGGAGGTAAGTTGTGCAAGTATTATTATCCCATTTTTACACCTAAGGAAACTGAGGGCCAGGGAGGTGACCTTGTGCCTAGGGTCACACTGTTGGTTAGTGGCAGACCTAAATCTCAAAACCAAATCCTCTGATCCTCCATCCAGGGCTTCTTTTTGTTTGACCATTACACCATCAACAAGAACTGTGTTTTCTTGCAGATAAAAGGGAAAGAAATCTGTCTGCCAAGCGCAAGGAGAATGCTGAGCTCTTTATTCCAACCAAGCCAGACACAGGCCAAGGTCGAGGAGATAGCCAGCAATGTGCTGCTTTACAGGACCAAGAGAAATCATACTCTAGTAAGAGGTCCAAACATTATTCAAAACAGGTCAAACCTGGGCTCCATCCAGGTGGGGCTGTGGGGTCATGTATTCCTTCCCTTGAACCTGCTGTTTGCCAGAGGCAGTTGAAGAGCATCTTTCTCTGCATTTCTGACTCTTCTTACCAGAGAAATTATTAATAGTCACAAATCTTCTTTTCATATGTCTGCTTCTCATAATATTGAACTGATTGATTTTCTTTTGCTTGCTTAGAGGTGAAGGCTTCTATTGACTTGCTGAGCAACTTTATGAAAGTAAGAAGTCTATTAGTGTTTTGACACTACTTGTTAACAGGATTTTATCCCTGCCCTTCATCTCCTTACTTTAGGACATGGAATTTGAAGAGAATTCAGGCTTTCTTTAGCTAAAGGTGACTGCTTCACATTTTGTTATGTTTGCTAGCACCATAGGATTTGCAGAGATCTTGCGCTGAAAATCACTCTCAGGGCCATCAGAGCTGGAGAAAGAGAATGGTGCCTTGCGGCAAACGTCAGGAACAAGTTAAGACTCAATCAGCACCAAGGGAGCCACTTTGGCTCAGCATAAAGACATGAAAGAGGTCTGTTGGGTCCTCCACAGGGCCTGAGAAAGATAGAGAGAAGGCAACAAAATCACAGTGACAGTCAACAATATGGGGAATTCAATGTAGTTAGTGTCTTCTTGATGGCACAAGAATGTCAAGGTCACCAAAACTGATGTGGTTCATGAAATCATAGGATTTAAAGCTGGAGAAGACTAGAAATTATTTAGTCTGATGCTTTCATTTTACATATGAGACAACTGAGGCCTAGAAAGGTATAGTAAGTCTAGGATATTCTATTAATTTTTAAAAGCAGATGAATTTTATTTTTTTTATTTTTTATTTTTTTTTAAAGCAATCAGGGTTAAGTAACTTGCTCAAGGTTACACGGCCAGTTATTATTTCTGGGTGTGATGCTGAGTATCTGAGCCCGGACTTGATCCAGATCATCCCGACACTGGAGCTGGCGCCCTTATTCGCTGAGCCACCTGGCCACCCCTAAGCAATTGGGGTTAAGTAACTTGCTCAAGGTTACACGGCCAGGTGTTTCTGGGTGGGTGCTAAGTGTCTGAGCCTGGGATTCGATCTCCAGGTCTTCTCAACACTGGAGCCGGTGCTCTTACTCGCTGTGCTACCTGGCCGCCCCAAAGCAGATGAATTTTAAAACAAGATTGGTATTGTCATGTAAAATTAGAATTCAAATTAAGTGAATTTTGACTATTACATGCTTAATAGAGAGACTTAGATGGAGTTTCCTTCACACATAGGTAGGAGGCTAAATATTCTTGTATTTTTAAAAAATGGAATTTAGTGGGAACATGGACCTCTCTTTAGACTACCATAGTTTCTGCATTCATAGTATCTGGACAGCAAATTATTACCCTAAATTTGGCAAATATCAGTCTTTTTCCTAAATCCTTTCATATATATTGAGGCAAAAAAAATACTTAGTATCATTGATTACTTCTTTTATTGACCATGTTCATTTTCTGCTTTCTATGATGCCCTAACACTGAAAGAAAAAATAAAAAATAATTTTAAAAACAAAAGTCCAATTCATTTGCCTTTAGGTTAGTAGATATCATATGCTATATTTATTTCTCTGGGTTACATAATCCTCAAAACTCAAAAGTAGGCCTAAGGTTGATTTGCATGCCCCAGTCATTTTGAGCCAAACTGATGTGTCAGCAGCTGTACTTTTGTACTGGAATATTATAGATTTATTAGCAATACTAGCCTCTGAAATGAAAAAAAAAAATGATAAATGCTCATGCTAAATCCTAGCTGTCCATGGTTCTGAAGAATGCTCCTCCTCTTTCATGTTCCTGTGACTTCAAATACCAGAGTCTATATATTCATGAACTTTCTAAGAAATGAATTTGAAAAGCTTTTCATAAGCCTGTGGTCTTCTCAAGAGTCTGGAGAGGGTGAAAGGACATTGGTCTCTCATGGCAGAAACTTTACAGTCCAAGCTGTCAAAGTGCTCTGTGGAAGTGACATATTTGAACCACTTTTCCCAGACAAGCTGCCAATCCAAGTAATAAAGTAATATTCCTCAGGTTCAGTGAGAGAGCACTACCAAGCCCTGTCATGAGGCTGAATTTCATTAGCATTTCTGTCATGCCAACCCTAGAGTACATAAACCAAGGTCCTACAGCCTCTTAGGCCAAATCCTGCTGGGTCAGAATAATCTGTCTTCCATATGCTTGCAAGAGTCTGTTGCATATTTGAGAAGAAGGTAAGAATTAAAGAACAGTATTTACCTGGTAGGGGCTGGAGGTCAGAGGAGATTTTATTTAATCTGGGTTCCTGATTGTCTTATTATAAAATCATAAGTCTTATTCTGTTTGCTAGTGATTTGCTTTCTTGTGAACACAGGAAGTTACAGATCCATCTTCTCTTTACCTAATTCCCTCCGATCTTCACCCAACATTTCCATCAGAAAAACATAGAATGTCAGAGATGGAAGGGCTGGATTTCATAGCCCAGCCATCTCATTTTACAGAGTAGGACATACACCAAACCATAGAACCTGAATCCTGGAAGGAAAACATAGAAATCATCTGATCTAGCTCTCCTGTCTTATAGATCACAGACAGGGATATACAAAGAGGCTGAGGGAGAGTTCTGACCAAATTCACACAGCAAATCAATAGCAGAGCTTGGGGTAGAACCCAGATCTTCTCCTAGTTTCATGTCCCTTTTCTTTGGGACTACGTCACCATACACCTTTATCAATAGAAGTGAAAAATTGGATCATTTTAAAAATTCTGTGCAGAAAGGGCACTGTGAGGCCCGTTGCATATTTTGTTAGTCCTCATTTATACAAAGAAAAAAATATTCATCCTGTATGTCAATGACCGATTAGTTAATAGATTCAGTGATTTGCTAATTCCAACTGTCATGCTGTCAATCTGACATAGTAGTATCAGTCTGCTAGTTTTATTTTCTAAATTGCTAAGCCCTGGAGATGGTCAAATAGCTTCTGAAAGGAAAGAAGGCTATAATGTTTAAAGGAGAAGGAAGGACATTGACTGGGGTTAGAGAGAATTGGATATCTGTCCCCACTGAGCATTCAATCAATTCTTTATTTTTATGATCATAGAAGCAACACTTTAGTAGGTAGGTTTTTTCTGAGGGCTACACAAGACTCTGATAGAAAGGAATGCCACCTAATTCTTAATCACCAAACCACCCATAATCAAGACATAGAAAGGAATCTCCTTAATGCCCTTGAATAACCCTAAACCAGACTTATAGATTGCCTACTGAATAGATATATGCACATAGCAGAGAGTGGCATCCGTTTTATGAGGGGAACATCTCCATTCAAAACATATTATCTTGGCAGTGCTGGAAACTACCACTGTAGACTCATCCTAGGTTGTTTTTTTTTTACCCTTTTGAGAATGCCAATATTCCTCCACCCACTGAGAATGCTTTTCTGTGTTACTGCTATTGCTTAACTTCCACATGTTGGATCTCAGTAACTCTGAGAGCAGAAAGGGACATTCAAATGCAGCAACAGGATTTGTTCCCCCTTTGGTTGTTGTGATTGCCTACCCAAACAGATACAAATCAGAGCGTGTTATTTAATGAACAGCCTTTATGTTTGCTCCGTAATGGTTAATAGAGGTGCTTGAGTCAAGTTGTGCATCTAAACATATTGAAGTTGCCTTCACACTTCAGTGCTCCATAAATCCATGACTTTATTGATGTGAATATTCCCTCCATGAAAATAGACTGAAATCTCCCCCACACAGCAGTAGATAGACTGGAGCCAAAAATCATTAATCACCCAAGGACTAACTTTCTACTGATGAGACTTCTCAAACTCAGTAGGCTGGTCCTTAGGGGACAGATGCAGTTTTTTACTTCCTCCACACCAGCGTAGTATTTGAGAATCCAGAGTAACTTCAAGACCACAGTGACACATCAGAATGGTACCAAGGTAAGGGGAAAGTTTATATATGTCCGTATTATATGCAGGAAAACCATTGCCTCATGTAAGGAGCATTGATATTGAGGACAGGAGGCACAGGTTCTAGTCCTACCTTTGTGCTTTGGCCTTTAACCTAATGGGATCTCAATTTCCTCATCTGTAAAATGAATGAGTTGTAGTAGATGATTTCCAAGGTATCCCTCCAGCTTAAAATTCAGTGATTACATGAATCAGCCCTTGACAACAAATGTTAAGTGATGTGACCTAACTTCAGACTTCAAATTGAGTTCCAATAAAAGAATCTCTTGCTAACCAAGATGGTATAGAAAAGGTTTGGGCAAACTTAGTATCATTTGTACTTCTCTCTATACGTGTGGTCTAAAGGAACATCATCTTACTTTCTACTGTCAGGACCAGGAAGCCGAAAAGAGAGGCCCCTATCTGCTACACGAAAGAACATGTGTAAGGATGAAGACCCTGAAGAAGATGCTTCAGCTGTCCTCAGAGCTATACAAGTTGAAAATGAAACCTTACAAAAGGAAATCCTTAGCAGAAAGACAGAAACGCTAGCTAGCCAACCAAAGGTATGTTCAAAAGCTGAATTAGTTGCAGAAGCATTCAGGAATCTCAGGAGGGGAAAGAAGTAGTATTTCTTTATTTAACATAGGTGTACTATTATGTGAAATGCAGGTGTAAGTGGTAATTCTCCTAATGGCACCTAAAATAGAATACAAGATAGCAACCCAACTCAAAGATGTTAGATTCTAGAGAATGCTCAATTTAGGCAAATCCTCAGCTGCTTTAGGCAGTTGCCTCTGTTCTCCTCAAAGCTCTTGCTTTCTCTGATTTAATATTAATAATAATAACTGACATTTGCACAATATTTTATAGTTTGCAAATCAGTTTGTGTTACTTCATTTGATCCTTATGACAGCTCTGTAAGGTAGACAGGGCAGGTATTATTGTCCCCATTTCATCATTGAGGTAACTGATATACAGAAAGTTTGTATCATATCACACAGCTAGTAGTTGATAGAGAGGACTGACTCTCTGGATTCTTAGCTGAGTGTTCTGTCCCCTACCATGTCACCTGGGGAAAAGCTAACTGTTATTTAAACACATCTCTTTAAGTCTTGCTATTGTCATTTTTAATAAGGAGGATGTAGGCCTGAGGCCAAGGAAGTAGTAGCCAGTATGGGAAAGGAGATAAAGCAGGGAAGTTCCTATAATTACTTTGCAATAAGAGTTGCTCTTCCAAAGACTAATTGCCAAATCTACAGCTGCCAACATTTACTTTAACTGGAGTTGGTTTTTTTTTTTTGGACCTCTCATAATAGGAAGAGGAGGGTTCACCAGTGAGACCCTGGACTAGTCTTCTCAAGGAAGTGGAAGAAGTCCCTTTTACTGCCCTTGATGTAAGTGAAATTTTATCCCTTCAAATATAGTGAATAAATAAAAGACATAGTGTTACACAGAACATTGGAACTGGCACTAAAGAACTAGATTTAAGTCCAGTTCCATTCCTTCCAGCATTGTGACCTTAAAGTATTCAGCCTTTCTTGAATCTCAGGTGCTCCATTTTTAAAATGAGGATGATGCTTGTACTACCTGCTTCCCAGGATTGTGAAAATCAAGTGGTGCAATATTTGTAAAGTACTTTGTTAATACTTATTGCAATATGAATGTAAGGTATTATCAGTAAGGCAGAAACTAATAGGGAGTTGAGTCAGTGTGCTCTTTATTTCCAGGATTTCCATTATACCCTGGGAACTGGCCCTCACATAGGTAACTAGGGAAGAAATCACAAATTGCCCATCACCATCACCCAGCTTTTCCAACAGCAATATATACAATATACCTCAAAGATGGTAACAGTTTGGAGCAGATGATTTAGGATTAAATCTTCTCCTGGAACCACCTTGCACACCAGAACTTCTGAGGGCCTGGGAGATGCAACCAGCTTTGCAGCTCTGGTCACTTTGTCTACTTTCTTTTCTACCATACAATTTTATTTTGATAAAGTAGACATTTCCCGACAAATACCCAAACAACACCCACCATAAAGTATGTTTCTTAAACACAATTAAGCAAAACCTTCCAACAGCATGACTAGGACTGATAGTACAAGTCACTTTCCATTTTTGCAATTTACTACTTGTTATCAGAAAGGAAGACAACCTGCTTCCACTTTGCTAGCATGGTACCAACATTGTCCATTTTCTCGTTACCTTTATTTACATTGTTGTGCTCACTGTGCATGTTGTTGTATTAGCTATTCTTTCTTCATTCTTCATCATTTGGTATAAATATTCCTGTGCTTCTCCGAATTCTTCAGATTAGTCATCTTTTATAGCTCAGTAATATTCCATTAAACTCATATTATAATTTGTTGAGTCATTTCCCAGTTGTTGGGCACATTCCCTCCCCCCACCCCCCACCCAGCTTTTTGTTATTACAAATAATAATGCAGCTATGAGTATATTTGGACATATGGGCCTTTTCTTGATATCATTAACTGGCTTGAAGTGTAATTCCAATGGTGGGATTTCTGAGTCAAAGTGTTTGAATAATTTAGCATTTTTGTTGCATAATTCCAAATTGTTTTCCAGAACATTTGGACCAGATCACAGTTTTACCAGCAGTGAATAAGTGTGTCTGTCTTCCCACAGCCCCTCCAACATTGAATTTTCCTATCTTTTCTAATTGAAATGTGTGAAAATGGTACTTCTGAGTTTTAATTTGCATTTCTCTGATTACTGATTTTGAACAAATTTTCAGATGCTTGTTGATAGTTTTTATTCTTTTGAAAACTATTTGTTCATATTCTTTTGAGTACTTATCTTTTGGGAATACTTTGTAATCTTAGAAATGGGTATCATATTCTTATAAATTTTTGTTGTCAAACTTTTATTTTATATATTTAATGCAAATTTTACCCTAATCCATATATTTTCTTCTAGCTACATGTTTTTGTTTAAAGGATTTTTAATTCATAAAATCCAAATATCATTTTATATTTGATAATTCTATTTCAAATTCTATTTTTAAAAAAATTGTTTTCCTCTGTTTCATTCTGTCCACTTCTTCAAAGAACTGATCTACATCTGTTCAAATCCTACCTTGGAATACTTCCTGTACTAGTCATACCTATATAGAACAATTAACACATCCCTTAGATATATCCCTCCATTTTATCCCTTAGAATCAACTTATGAGTTCTTCTAACTTAACGACATCCTCATGATTACATATCTTCTCATCTCACCTCTTCTCCCCCCCTTCATATGCGCTACCTGAAATAAACTTGGTCCATGATAGCACTTATCCAACCCCAGATGATTCCCTTCTCTTCACCTATTCCAAGATTGTGACAAGGACTAATTATAGGATTCTATAGCATTTTGCAAAGAAAATATATTAGTACTTTATGTGAGTAGCTTATTAGAAATATATTACCAAAAAGGGGGAGCTGGGAAACATTATAAGCACTCTTCATGAAAAAGTAGTGACTGAAACACATATGAACATTACACGGTTCTTTTAAGGGATACTAGATATCACATGACTTTTCTCCTATTAGCTCCTTGAAATCAGTAGGTTGGTTGTCGTCCTTCATTATTGAAGAGGACCAAAATGACATCACTAGGTTGGGTCAAGGTACAGTGTGCCCTACTGTGGCTGATCAGACCAATAAGAGCTCAGAAAGGTCTACCAGGGGTGGAGCACAAATATTCTGTATGAACATTTGGAGTGGAGATGACTTGAAATGTGCACATCTTGCATTCCTTTTGAGCAGTTATGCTTTACTTACAGAGCATGTTACCTTCTTTGATGCAGGCATGCTTTGCTGGCTTGTCCTGTGCCAGTATCTCCTGTGTTTCGTAATTAATTCCAAAGTTGTTGGGTTTTTTTTTCAATTTTTTAACATTTTCATTTAAACTTTTGAATCCCAAATTCTATCCCTCCCTTCCCTTCTGTCCTCTTTGCCCTCCCCCCTTAGACAGTAAGCAATCAGATATATGCTATATGTGTGCAATTATGTAAAACATTTCCATGAAGAGAAGGGAATCATCTGGGGTTGAATAGGTGCTATCATGGACCAAGTTTATCTCAGGTAGAGCATATGGGGGGGAGGAGAAGAGGTGAGGTGAGAAGGTATATAATCATTAGGATGTAGTAAGTTAGAAGAACTCATAAGTCGATTCTAAGGGATTCCATAGTTCTTCAGAAAGATCTTGAGAGTGTCCTTATATCACTTCTTCTGACTGCCACGTGAGTGTTTAACTTGCGCGAGTTCTCCATAAAATAGTCTTTTAGGCAAATATACTTTTGGCATTTGAACAATAAGACCAGCCCATCAAGAGTTGTGCTTTCTGCAGCAGAGTTTGTATGCTTGGCAGTTTGACTCAAGAAAGGCCCTCAGTAGAGGCAGCTAGGTGGCACAGTGAATAGAGCATCATCCCTGGAGTCTGGAGGACCTGAGTTCAAATTGGGTCTCAGACACTAGCTGTGTGACCTTGGACAAGTCACTTAACCCCAATTGCCTTGCCTTCCCCCCTGAAATAAAAAAAAGGCCCCCAGTATCTAGTGCTTTATTTTGCCAGATGATCTTCAGAATTTTCCTAAGATAATTCGAATGGAAGCAATTCAATTATCTGGCATGGCACTGGTATACTGGTCAGATTTCATAGACATACAGCAATGAGGCCAACACAATGGCCCTGTAGCCCTTCACTTTGGTAGGCAGCCTAATAGCCCTTCTCTCCCACACTTTCCTTTGGAGATTCCCAAACACTGATCTAGCTCTGGCAATGCATGCCATTTTATACTTATGTACCTGTAAGTACATAAGGTATAAAACTATGCAAAGTAGTAAATAAGATACAGAAATTTCAGGAAAATAGCACCTTATATTTTCAATAAACCACCAACAAGAATATACTTTATCAAGCACTCAATTCTGCTCTTATATGCTCATCATATCCTAATTTGTACATTTTCCTATGTTCATGTCTTAGACTAACCTCATTGAAGACAGAAACCATGCTTTATTTATCGCTATATGTCCCCCAGCTACTAGCACTTTACATTGTGTATAGGAGATGTTTAAGAGAGATTTGTTGAATGAATGAACATAACTGACTAGTACTTTATATTTTTTTTAAGGTTATTGTTTCTAGGTGCTCACATTAGTGACCTGCATTACTTAAGAAAATTTTTTTTAAAATTCTACTCATTAGAAACTTTGCATGAAGTCAAGAGGTTTCTTTGAGGAGCCAGGATGTTTAATTCAGTGTCCAAAGGTCCTTGATTTTCCTTCCTTGAGCACATGAGAGACAAAATTAGTAGTAATAAGTAGATTGTGATTAAACAGTGACATTTCATGCCTTTTAGTTCTTGACTGTTTTAAAAGGCTAATAAATGTATATTTCATCATTAAATGAGTAAAGGATCCTTACACTAAGCAGCAGTCATTCAAGCCTTCTTTAATGATATAGAACAAAGGCAATAGATTTGAATCCATTTAAAGAATGCACTAAAGGAAAGAGTAGTGCAATATAAAACTAACAGGTTTTAGAATGCTTATAACTTTACTGTAAACATAATATACAGTTTCCCAACACAGATATCAAGGTTTTTTTCCAAAGTATCATCTCCTGGTAGTATAATGATAATGATAATAATAACTACCACAATATATGTGTGCATTGATTGGAGAATGGCTAAACAAATCATATGTGAATGTAATGCAATATTCCTGCACCACTAACAAATGGTAACTATGAAGAATACAGAGAAGCATGGGAAGAATTATATGAAATGATGTTCAAAGCAAAGTAAGCAGAACCAAGGAAACAATCTACATAATTGCTACAACGATGTCAATGGAAAAAAACCTCACCATTTTTTGGTTTTGTTTTATATTTGAAACTTAAATACAAAGAAGAAAAAGCATGTTGTGTGTATAGCAGAAGATAAAAGAAGATTTGAAATATGCAACAATAAATTTTCATTTCAAGAAGGATTATGATAAATAATATACATTCCCATTTTAGAGATGAACAAACAGATGTGAACAGGTTAAGTGATTTATTTCAGATTTCATCATTAGTGATCTAGGCCTTTTTACTTGAAGTCTACTCTTTCCATTACACTAGTAGGCCTGAAAGAGAAAGGTTCTGGATTTCTTTGATATGAGCCTATATCCAGCTTCCTGGAACATACCCCTGGACGAAGGATTTTTTGTTTGTTTGTTTGTAGATAAATTTTATGTTTATTTTTAGTTTACATCATTTCCACAAGATTTTGAGTTATAAATTTTCTCCCTATCTTTCCCCTACCCACCAACCCCAAAACAGCAATCCCATTGTATATCCCCTCCCCCAATCTGCTCTCTCCTATATCCTTCCCCATCTCCCCTCTTCCTTTCCAGTAGGTCAAAATGGATCTCTATACCCCAGTGCCTGTATATCTTATTTCTGGATCAAGGATTATTAACCTTTTTTTGGGTCATGACCTCATTGGCAATTTAGTGAAGCCAGACTAATGTCTTCAAATACATAAAATAAAATAATAGCATTACAAAGCCAATTATGTTGAAGTGAAAATTTAATTTTTCTCATCCAAGTTCATATACTCCCCTAAATCAATTCACTGACCCCTTGGGATTCTGTGGAACCCAAGTTAAGAACACTTTCCTGAGACTTAGTTAAGTTGAATAGACTCTGCCCCTTCAAATCCCACCCACCCATCAAAGTAATAGAAATTTGAGTCATTGGTGAAAAGAACACTGAATTTTGAATCAGAATAATTGGGTTCAAATCTTAGCTCTACTAATTTCCCATATATTTTCTTTTTTTTTGTTTTGTTTTGACTTTTTTTAAACTTCTGATTTACATCATTCGTTTCCGCCAGATTTTGAGATACAAATTTTCTCCCCGTTTTTCCCCTACCCACCGCCCCAAAATAGCAGTCCACAGGATATCCCCTCCTCCAATCTGCTCCCTCCACATCCTCTCCCATACCCCTTTCGACTTTTCAAGAGGGTCTCTATGCCTCAGTGCCTGCATATCTTATTTCCCAATTATATATAAGATGGTATTAATAATAGTATATATATATGTATGTATACATATATTCACACACACATATATACACATATATATTTGAATATTTGATTTTAAAACTTTCAATTCCAGATTCATTCCCTTCCCTCCCCGTCACCCACCCCTACTGGGAAGACAAGCAATTCAGTATAGGTTGTACATGTGTGGCTAATGCAAAACAATAACATAGTAGATATATTGTAAAAGACTGACTATATTTC
Source organism: Petaurus breviceps papuanus (assembly GCF_028583685.1). Taxonomy (NCBI): domain Eukaryota; kingdom Metazoa; phylum Chordata; class Mammalia; order Diprotodontia; family Petauridae; genus Petaurus; species Petaurus breviceps. The sequence goes on along the minus strand of NW_027185694.1, from coordinate 31,766,404 downwards.
CCTCCCTCCCATCCCACCTCCCACCTACCTGCTCCATTCTCTACTTTGATCCTGTCCCTTTTAAAAAGTGGGTGCTTCCAACTTCCCTCCTCCCAGCCTGCCCTCCTTTCCATCATCCCCCCTCTCATCCCTTTCCCCCCCTACTCTCCTGGAGGGTGAGATAGCCTATTTAGTGTGTATTTCACTCCCTCCTCAAGCCAAATTCAATGGGAATAAGGTTGACCCATTCCCTTTTGCCTTCCTATTCTTCCCCTCCATTGTAACCATTTTCCCTTGCCTCTTCTGTATGAGATAGTTTACCCCAATCTGTCTCTCCCCATCTCCTCTCATTATATTCCTCTCTCACCTCTTAATTTCACCTTTTAAGTATCATCCCTTCCTGTTAAATTGGTCCTGTGCCCTCTATCTATGTACACCTGTAAGTATATATACACACATTCACATATGTATTCATATGCACATATACCCTCATATACAGACATATATATATTTCTAATCCCTTCAACTACTGAGAAAAGTTTCATAAGTTACAATTATTGTTTTTCCATGTAGGAATGTTAATAGTTTAACTTTGATAAGTTCCTTATGATTTTTTTTCCGTTTACCTGCTCATGCTTCTCTTGCTTCTTGTATCTGAATGTCAAATTTTCTATTCAACTCTGGTTTTTTTCAGCAAGAATGCTTGAAAGTCCTCTATTCCACTGAATGACCATATTTTCCCCTGAAACATGATACTCAGTTTTACTGGGTAGGTGACTCTTGGTTTTAATCCCAGCTCCCTTGACCTCCGGAATATCTCATTCCAAGCCCTTCGATCCCTCAGTGTAGAAACTGCCAGATCCTGGGTTATCCTAATTGTGTTTCCACAATATTCAAATTGTTTCTTCCTGGCTGCTTGTAAATATTCTCTCCTTAATCTGGGAATTCCAGAACCTGGCTATAATATTCCTAGGAGTTTTCTTTTTGGGATCTTTTTCAGGAGGTGATCGGTGGATTCTTTCAACCTCTATTTTGCCCTCCAGTTCTAAAACATCAGGAGAGTTTTCTTTGAGAACTTCCTGGAGGATGATTTCTAGGTTCTTACTTTGGTCATGGCTTTCAGGTAGTCCAATAATTTTTAAATTATGACTCCTGGATCTATTTTCTAGGTCAGTGGTTTTTCCCATGAGATATTTCACATTGCCTTCTATTCTTTCATTTGTTTGGATCTGTTTAACAGCCTCTTGATTTCTCATAAAGTCATTAGCTTCCATTTGCTCCAATCTAATTCTGAAGCAATGATTCTCCTTATTGGGCTTTTGAGATTCTTTTTCCATCTGGCAAATTTGGCTTTTTAAGGCATTCTTCTCCTCATTACCTTTTTGAGCCTCCTTTGCCATTTCAGTCAGTCTGTTTTTTAAGGTATTATTTTCCTCAATCAGGCTGTTGACTCTCATTTCATAATTTTCTTGCATTGTTCTCATTTCTCTTCGCAATTTTTCCTCCACTTCTCTTATCTGCTTCTTAAGTTCCTCTATGGCCTGTAACCAGCTCGTATTTTCCTTTGAAGCTTTTGGTGCAGGAGTTCTGACTTCACTGTTTTCCTCCTGTTCCATGCCTTGCTCCTTCTTGTCCCCAAAATAGGAATGTAATGTAGGAATCTTCTGTCTGCTTTGTTTCTTTTGCCTGTTCATTTTGCCACTCAATTACTTGACTATTGGGCTCTTTGCCACAGTAGGACTCTGCCACCAGACAGGGGAGTTTTCATTCCAAACGCTGGGGTTTTCTCAACTGCCGGAGGTATTAGATGGGTGCCCTCTCCGAGGTCTCACACGTTTCGGCAAGCTGGACACACACCCCAGGACCTCCACCCTAGGCTGCAATCCAGATCCAAGCAGGTTAAAGCAAGAGCAATGACTTCTCAGAATGGTGCTTGGTCCCCCTACACTCTGCAGGCCAGGAGCTGAAGCCCCCACGTGGTGCTGGCTGGCTGTGCCGGTGTCTCAGTGGCTTCTCTCCCCAGGGGTAAAAGCCACGCACTATCACTTACTGGTCCCAAAGTCCAGACTGCACTGGCCTCTCACCTTGTCCTTCGCATCTATGTGTTGATAAATCTGGAAACGGCCACAGCTGCTGCTGATCTGGAGTCAGGTCCGCCCTGGGGCTAAAGCCTCGGCGAGGGGCTGGGCTCCGCTCCCAGAGCGCTGCACTGGATTCCTGCCGGCCTGCCGGGCTGTGCTCAGCGGGAGGTTAGCTTCTCTGTGTCATTTTGTGGGTTCTGCAGCTCCAGAGTTTGTGTAGAGTCCCCTTTTTACATGGATTGGGGAGGGTGGAAGCCGGAGCCACAGGAGGGTCGTGCTTCTACTGTATATTTTCTTAAGCAAATTACTTCTGTTCCTTGGGCCTCAGCTTCCTCATCTATAAAATTATGGCATTGGACCAACTCTGATAATAGAATCCTAATGCACATTATATAAGAAGTTTCTGCATCTAACAGTAATACTTTGTTTCTTCCTTTTACTTGACCCAGAGTTTCTTTCCTTATAACTAGCGTCCCTCCCCCAGAATCTACTGACATTTGTAAATTTTTGTTAGTAACCATTTCTGCCACCAGTACAGCAGTTGCAGACACCATATTGCAGTGACCTATTGTGCTTCTGAAGATTAGAGAAATGCAATTTTAAATAGAAAAGAATAGAATTAAGATCATAAGGAACACGTCTTTAGTTTGGATGATGAATTTTTTTTTAAATACGATTTTAAAAATAGGTAAAGGAAGGACCACTGTATTTGGAGTCAGATGACCTAGGTTTGTATCCCATCTCTGCTACTGATTAGATTTGTGTCCTTGAGAAAATTATTTCCCCTCTCTGGACCTCAGTTTCCTCTTCTGTAAAATTAGTTGATTGAATTAAATAATATTTCTGGTCCTTTCTGTCCCTAAATCCTATGATCCCAATCATGTGGTTGGAATTTTCTTTAGATAATTCATTCAAAAAGGTTGACAGTGATAGAGTGTAAGTCTCCTGAGACCAGAGACTGATTTGTTTTTGTCTTTGTACCTCCAGTGCCTACCAACAGTGCATGGCACATAGTAAGCATATAGTAGAAGCTCATTGAATAGAATTGCATTAAATTTCACCCAGCAGCCAAAAGAAATAAAAAATTTGTACATTGTTTATTTTATTGATCTGAATTTCAGTGCACCCAAAATATTTCTTATTCTCATTTCCTACTGAAAATTTATTATTTTTCATCTATATTCCTTTAAAGAGCAAGTCACTGATGCTTCTGAAATTTCGCTTCTGTACTCTTTTAATGAACTTATCCCATCTCAGGTGCCTCCTCCTGACCTTTCCATAGCCAGTGTTGTATCTGAACCGTCTGAAACTGCAGGGGGTACAAATGCAGTCACGGAAGCAATAGAAAGAATTGGTCTTCTGGGAAACAGGTACTTATTAAGGTTGATTTTTTTTTTTAAATAAATTGAGTGAAGTAATTATTAGAGTACCTTGCTATAACATTTTTGTTTTTATTTCTAGTATATCCCAGAGTCATTTTAACTTCTACAATCTCCTTTCCTTCGGGTAAAGAAAACTTAAAATTCGTTTTAGGAAAATGCCCTGTCCTTGTCTGCTCATGCCTAATATGGACAGAAATGCAGAACTCTGCATACCTTTGCAGCCACAAAAGAAGCAGTTACTCATCTGCTGAATATAAATAGGATAGGCGTTTGGAATAATTGCTGCTTGGAACTGTTTCATCAATAGTACTAACTTAAATAAAGCCAAATGTGCCTCTTTCTATCATTATACATGCACAAACAGTCCTTACTGTTCTAGTGAGAGGCAATGTAGTATTCTGGATCTGAGGCGAGGGGTCTTCACCTTTGTTTGTATCATGAACACTTTCAGCTTACTGGTAAAACCCATGGACCCCTTTTCAGAATAGTGTTTTTAAATGCATTAACTAAAGTACATAAGATTCCAAAGGAAATCAATTTTGTTAAAAAGCAGTTAGCAAAATATTTTTTTAAAAAAGCAAAGTCACAGAGCCCAGGTTATTATCCCCAGACTAGGGTCAGAAACTTGTTGTTGTTCAGTTATTGTCAGTCATGTCCAACTCTTCCTGACCCCATTTGGGGTTTTCCTGGCAAAGATATTGAAAGTGGTGTTCCAGTTTCTTCTCCAGCTCATTTACAGATGAGGAAACTAAGGTAAACAGGGTTAAGTTATTTTCCCAGGGTCACACAGCTAATAAGTATCTGAGGTAGGATTTGAACTCAGGAAGATGAGTTTTCCTGATTCCAGGCCTACTGCTTTATCCTAGTTGCCCCAGGATCAGAAAGACCTGATTTTAATACTTCCTCAGATATTTCCTAGCTATCCAGGAGAAGTCATTTAACTTTTCCCTGTCATTGTTTCCTCTTCTATAAAATGGGGAAAATAGTGCCTTGTAAGACTTATGTGGAGTTTTGTGAGGATCAGGTGATACTCAGTGGAAAGCACTTGGAGTATCTTAAAGTACTATAGCGTCATTATCATTCTTGAAAGCAGAAAATGTTGGAATTCACTTTCCAATGATTAAAGCTGGAAGCGATGTATAGAATGAATGACCCTATAGAAATAAGAGCCTGAAAACTGACTCTTGTTATAGCCAGTGTAGTTGTTTGTCCTCTAATAGGTCATGAGTTAGCCTGGCGGGTCTAAGCTATTGTCCAAGAAGTTTGTGCATTGGGTGTACAATGTGGCCCCAGGGTCTGAGAATTCTGGAGAGCACCTTCTACTTCTGAGATTCTGTGATTCTAATTTCATCATAACCAGTATTTCTCACTTAATGGACTGGGCCTTCCTCATGTGACATCCATGTGGTTGCTCAAAAACTTATCGTGTTTCAGGGGCAGTTTGTTCTAGAACCAGCCTAAACCAGAGAGATCAATACTTTTGAAACCAAAGGACCTGTCTTCAAATCCCAATTCTGGAGTTTAATTACCGTGTAATAGCAGGGCAAATTGCCTCATCTCTCTGGGCCTCAGTTTTCTCATTTTAAAAGTATTATAATGATAATGATACTCATAATGTTGGAGTGAAAAGAGTTGTGAATTTGGAGGTGCTAGATTTGGGTCCAAATTTAACCGTTACTGCTTTTTGTCTGTGTGACCCTGGTCAAGGAAAGGCCACAGTCTCCTCCTCCATAAAATGAAGAGGGACTAGATGAGCTCTAAGGGCCCTTTCAGCTCTAAATCTGTAATGCTGTAGCCTACTTCATAAAGCTGTCTTGAGGGATATACAACTTTGTTAACCTCAAAGTGCCACAGGAACAGGAGTTATTATTATAAAAATGATTTCATCAACATGTGGGGGTTTTCCAACTTCCCAGTGGGTCATAGTTATAATGTATCATCAATGTTGTCCCAAAATGGGAGCTGCTAAGTGACACAGTGGACAGAGCACTGGACCTGGGGTCAAGAAGGTGAGTTCAAATCTGGCCTCAGACACTTACTTAGATGTGTGATCCTGGGCAAGTCACTTAAGTCTGTTTGCCTCAGTTTCCTTGTCTGTAAAATGAGCTAGAGAAGGAAATGGCAAATCACTCCAGTATCATTGCCAAGACAACCCCAGATGGGATCATAAGGAGTCAGACACAAATGAACAACAACAACCCCAAAATGACATCAGTTAGGATGGCATTATGTGGGATGAGCCTCTGCATGTGCCATCTGAATGTTCCCTCAGCCTCTGAGCAGAGATTTTATGTTACCCAAATTTGCTTCTTTAACAGTCATTGGCTCCAAAGCCAGCATCTGGGGGGTATTTTATAGTGAGGTGTGTTGTTTCTTGGGCTGGCTTGATTAGTGCACTTTGCAGGCAGGAATTATCCATGTATATTTTCTTCAGATTGCCGCCTGGAAAAAATCCCCAAGATTCTACTCTAGTTTCTTATTGGCTATGTTTTCTTCCTACCTATCCCCTTTCTTTGGGACGCAAAGATAAAAGGCATTACTGGTAACCATGTTCCCTTTGCATATCAGTTGCTGCTGCGTGTTTCCTGAAAGTTCAATTATATTTTAGGCAACAGAAGAAGCTTCTGAAAGTCCTTCAGGCAATTGAAAATGACCCTGCCCACCTCAGTTATGTAGGAGCTGAGGAACCTGTATTGGATCTTGAGGTGAGAAAACATGCCCTATTTAACCTTTGATAAATGTTTAGTAAGAACCTTCTCTGAAACTCCAGTTTGTAAGGATGCTGTGTCATATATTGGTAAGAGCACCAGACCTGGAGTCAGGTCCTTTATCATATCCTAGGATTTAGGAATGGAAGAATCCTGAGCAGTCATCTAGCTCAAAACCCCAATTTTATAGGTGAAAAAACAAATCTCTCTGAGCTCAGTTTTGTTTTCTGTATAATGGGGATAATAATACTTTCACTGGGGGGCGGTTAGGTAGCACAGTGAACAGAGCACCAGCCCTGGAGTCAGGAGGACCTGAGTTCAAATCCAGCCTCAGACACAGAACACTTAGCCATGTGACCTTGGGCAAGTCACTTAACCCCAATTGCCCTGCCTTCCCCCCTCCAAAAAAGCAAAAATAATAGTAATAATACTTTCGCTGTCCACCTCAGATATGAAAGGAGATACCAAGTGAGGTAATGCATATAGAACACTTGCAGCTATATTCATGTCCTTTGTAAGTGATAACTATCATATAATAATAGTAGCAGCAAGCATTTTTCAGGTGTGTAGGTTAAGAACCAAAGGCATTCAGAGTGAAGAAGGAAGAACATGGACTGTCTAATGCCATCCCTTCCAGTTCCTTACTTTGTATGAGTCTGCCCTGACCCTATTTTGTGCCAATGATCACTCATCGTGAACTACTGCTAGATTATACAACATTCAGTTATGCACTGAAAGTCAAATAGGAAGACACTTATTTTTAAAAACCCAGGCAAGACTTTTTTTTAACCTTTATAGCATAACTGTCACTATTCCAATGGATACCTTTTCTGCCATGCACTCAGATGTCACCATTTGCTGGTATGTACACTGGTGAAGGAGCGTAAAGGCAGAAACAGTAGCTGAGTTGCCATTTTGACCGTGACGTTTTCCTAGCCAACAGGCCTTTCAGTTTCTACATTTAGAAACTAAATGGAAAGACTTTACCAATTGTATACTATATTGAGTGTGAGCCAGAATAGCCAGTCTGCAAGGCATTCTGCCTCCATCTGGCATCTTTCAAACTGCCAACTCACAACCCTGATTTTTAGCACCTCTTCAGCTGGTCATCTGGCTCCCATAAAGCAGGGCATGAGCAGATCTTGTTCCCCTCAGGACCCTCTCATGAGGTAGGTCAATGTCACTTGCTTCATCTTGCAAGCAGAGAAACTCTGGCAAAGAGAGAAAACGTCTGGCCAGGACCATATAAGTCACTCATTAGAAAAACAAAGTCTGTGTTTTGCCTGGTGATTAAATTAAAAGTCCTAAATTGCCAACATTATGGAAAATCTGACCTCCCACCTCTCCTCAGTGTAGAATGGGAAGCATAATAGAGATATCACTTGGAGAACTGGTTCTAGTCCCACCTTAAGCTCTGATTAACTGTGTGACCTTGTAGGCCTCAGTTTCTTCACATGTGCAGTCAGCTCACATTAATATCCTAGGGTTTTGCAGATCCCCACTAATGGGGTTATTAACTAAGAAAAAAAAAGTGATGAACAGTTGTTGTTCATTTCCTCCGCTCCCTGTTCACAGAACCATTACAGATCTTCAGATCTCATTTACAGAGGGCACATGGGAAATTCTCTTTTATGAATGATTGATCTAAGGAGACAGGTGCCACATTCCAGGCCACAAAAGAGGTATTTGAAGGCCATTCTGTGATTTTATTGTATGTTTACGACATTCATGGAAATTTGCAAAAAACTGCAGGTGTAACCTGTGGTCTTTTCCCCAATAAGGTCAATAACACTTTATAACCATATTGTTTTCCAAAATCCTGCTTTAATATTATCTGGCCCTTGGGGTGGCTAGGTGGCACAGTGAATATAGAGCACTGGCTCTGGAGTCAAGAGGACCTGAGTTCAAATCTGGCCTCAGACACTTAACACAAAAGCTAGCCATGTGACCTTAGGCAAGTCACTTAACCCCAATTGCCCTCCAAAAAACAAAAAAAAAATATCTGGCCCATCACCCAAAACAAAATCATTCATTTAATTAGCAAATATTGCATTGAGGCAGCTAGATGGTACACTAGATAGAGTACTAGCCCTGGAGTTAGGAAGACCTGAATTCAAATGTGACATCAGACACTTACTAGCTGTGTGACCCTAGGCAAGTCACCTAACCTCTGTTTTCCTGAGTTTTCTCATCTGTAAAATGAGGATAATGATAGTACCTACCTCCCAAGGGTTATTGTGAGGATCAGATAAGGAAATAATTGTTTAATGCTGAACACAGTGCCTGGCACATAGAAAGCACTATGTAAATATTAGCTATTACTATTTATTAAGCACTTACCAAATACTAGACACTATGTTAAGTACTAAACATATGAAGATAAAAATGAAAATCCCCACCCTCAAAGAGCTACATTCTAAATGGGTCAAATGAGTGAAAGAAAATGTTTTCTCATTCATTCATGATATTCAAGATACATGGAAGGTGGACAAAATGTAGCCTTGGAAGGGAAGCCACAAGCAGCTGGAGAGATGAGGAAAGGCCTTCTGCAGAAGGAAGACTGGACCAAGTACTAAATTCATTGAGAAAGGAGGGAGGATATGGTAGGAGTCAGTGGTGAATTTTGGTAGAGTGAACCTTAAAGGATGAGAGGCTGCTGAGTGAGAAGGGCTTAAGGAAGTCTGGAAGTGGCAGTGGGGTACAAGGGGCTCTCCTATTTCCACTCTGGGACCAATGAGGTTGGAATGAAAGATATTTTGAGAAAAGATGGAAACAGTGTCATCCAGAGCAAACTAGATCTCAGTGAGGGTCAGAAGATGAAGGAGGGAAGTTTATTAATTCTAGTGTGATCTGGAAGAATCAGGCAGATCTGGAGTGGGACTTGGGTGGGTATAGTTGAAGTAGGTGACAATGAGAGAGTGAGTGATAGGGTTTGGGAAGGGGAATGCTCTTCAGCAGGCAGGGATTCAGTGTCATTCCCCATTGAAAACATATATGGAATATATTAAAGCAAAACAAATTCTTACATTGCCCATATCCAAAAATGTATGTCTAATTCTGCAACTTAAGACCATCACCTCTCTGTAGTGAATACTGCATTTCATCCTTGGTACTCTGGAACCACAGGTGGTCATTACATTGATAAGGGGATTGGGAAAGGAAGAGGGTTTGGAAGGTGGGAAATGAATCTCGGCAGACTGTGGTTGTTGTTCAGTTGTTTTAATTGTATCTGACTCTTTGGGACCCCACGTGGGGTTTTCTTGTCCAAGGTACCAGAGAGGTTTGCCATGTCCATCACCAGCTCATTTTACAGATGAGGAAATTGAGGCAAACGGTTAAATGACTTGCTCAAGGTCACACAGCTAGTACATGTCTGAGGTCAGATCTGAACTCAGGAAGATAGGTCTTCCTGACTTCAATCCCAGCATTCTATCCACTGTGCCACCTAGCTACCCTTATAGGCAAACTATCAGTAGGTAATAGGAGCTTTGCTGATGAATGAAGGTTAGTAGAATGTTCAGGGTTTTCGTGTGACCACATGGTCTCAGTGAGGCCTAACATTAATCATCATAGAATTTAGGACAAGAAGGGTTACTGGAGATAATTTAGTCCAACTTCATTTGACATATGAGGGATTGGAGGCCCATAGAAATTAAATGACTTGTTCGTGATTGCTTGGCTAGTTATTCACAGCACTGGGACTAAACCCCAGGTGATCTGACTCTAAATCTAGTGGGGGGGGGGATTCCATTATACAACTTCACAAAATCATTAGAACTTGAACCCCAGTAGCAGCATTAATTTCCTCAAGCTTTGGGTGTCACTGAGAATGTTGACCATTGTCAAACTAACCGATCCTATAACACTGTTTTATCACCTCTTGCATTTTTATAGAAGTAGTTAATGATATTAAGCAGGCTATTCCTATCAAAGAAGAGAGAATACGACAGAGTGTATAAAAGAGAGACACAATAAAAGAGAGAGAGAGAGCAAGAGAGCACCATTCCTGCCCCTCTACCATGGAGATAGGAAGGTAGTAAAATAAATGGAATAAATCTTTTTTGATATGTGATTGACAGAAATGGTGACAAATATACCCAGTGAAGAAGAGAAACACATGTCCCTGTAGAGTCTAACATCCATGCTGTATTTTTATTATTTGTATTTTTTTTAAAGGATCCATTAAGAACCAAAATAGAAGAGATCAAAGATGCCATTTATGTGACCATGGAAATCCTGTCCAACTGGGGAAATGAGGTCTGTGTGGGTCTGACAGAAGTTGAATTCTTTGACCTCAACAATGAAAAGGTGTTTGTGTCACCTCATGATGTGGATATCCGAAACGCTGACAAGCCTGGGGACCTGAGCTGCCTCGTCAATAGAAATCTGGCTGTAAGTTCTTGCTTATTTTTTTTCCTTTTATGCCCTTGATGTATTTGACACTTTTACTCAGAGGAGCTTAAAGTTAATGAGTTCTTAATTCTCCACAAACTTACTGTAGGAAAGGCAAGACATGACATCCAAGCATATTCTCTCTCAAATGTTCCATGCTATAGATCCCTGATCCTTGTGATTATGGGTCATACTTACAGGCCCTTTACTTTAGAGCTGTTGAGAACTTCTCATCTCAAAGAGTCAATGAAGTATAAGGACCTACTTTAAAATTTTTTAATGTAACTTTTATTTTTTTTAATTAACAAGCATTAGTTTTCTCCCACTCCCACTTCCCTCATTTAAAAAAAGATAAAAACCCCACAAATATGGATATTAAAGCAGAACAGTTTCTTGAGTTGACCATGTCCAAAAATGTATGTCTAATTCTGCATCTTGAGTCCATCATCTCTCTTTCAGGAAGTAGATATCGTACTTCATTCTTGGTACTCTGGAACTGTGGTTGATCATTATATTGATCAGTGTTCTTAGTCTTAAAGTTGTTTGTCTTTAAAGTATTGATGTTATTATATAAATTGTTTTCCTGGTTCTGGTAACTTTGGCCTGTGTCAATTCTATAAGTCTTCCCAGGTTTCTCTGAAACTCTTCTCTTGGTTATTTGTTATAGCCTAATAATATTCCATTACATTCATATGCCATATATTATTCAGCCATTCCTCAGTTGATGGCTTAGCTTTCAATTCTTTGCCCAAAAGAGCTTCTCTAAATATTTTTTGTAAAAATGGGTCCTTTTACTTTTACTTTGAGGATGAGGTTTAAGCCTAGTAGTGTTATTACTGGGTAAAAGGGTTTAATAACTTTTGGGAATGGTACCAAATTTCTTTCTAAAATGGCTGGACCAATTCACATCTACACTACTGGGGCATTAATGCACTTGTTTTCCTGTAGTCCCTTCAACATTTGTCAATTTTTCTTTTATGTTGTATTTGCCAGTCTGATGAGGTTGCTTTCATTTGCATTCCTATCATTAGTAGTAATTTGGAGCATTTTTTTCCTTAAGGCTATTGATATCTTAGAGTTCTTTCACTAAAAAATGTTCAAATCCTTTGACTATTATTAATTGGGAATGCCTCATAGTGTTATAAATTTAAATAATTTCTTGATATATCTTGGAAATGAGACCTGTATCAGAGAAACTTCCTGCAAAGATATTTTCCCCCAGGTAACTGTTTCCCTTCTAATTTTAGTTGTGTTGATTTCATTTATGCAAAAACTTCTTGAGTTTTATATAATTCACATTGTCCATTATTACCTTTTATGAACCTCTGTATTTCTCTTATGGTCTTGAACTCTTCCTTTTTACATAGATCTAACAGGAAATCCCTTGCTCCTCCAATTTGTTCATGATGTGACCTTTTATATCTAAGCCTTTTTTTCATATGGAGCTGATCTTGGTATAATGGTGTGAGGTGCTGGTTAAATCTAATTTCTGCCAAACTGTTCTCCACTTTTTCCAGTAGTTTTTATTGATATTAAGTTCCTAATTAAGCAGTTGAAGTCTTTGAGTTTATCTAACAGAAACCTATTTTTTCCCTGGGTTTTTGCCAAGTAGACATCAAAGCTACCATTTTATGGGACATATCATAAATATTTTCTTTCTTTTTTCTTCTCTTTTTTAAGGATTTTTCATCATATGTAGTTAAAGTTAGAATCACTGATTTATAATCCCCAAATAATGAGAGGTTATCTCTCCATCTGTAGACTCCAGCCATATGGACCATTCCAATTGATTTTTCCATTTTCTTTCTTGCTTCTATAAAGTGGAGAATACAGAAATTGCTTTACTGTTTTTACTCACCCAGCCCTCAGAAGCTGACATTTAGTGTAGCAGTTTAATTGAATTGCTCTTCTTTAAAGTTTCCTAAAATAGCTAAATCATGTAAATAAAAGAAAAGTATTAGAGAGGATCCAGCTGGAGTTCAGAAAGGTATTTATTCCCCATTATATGTGACATTTTTACCAACACTATATTATACATGTTGGTGAAAGTGTCACATGTGATTAAGAAAAAAATATATATACACATAGAGAGGGAGGGATGTAGAGTGTCTCCACTTTTTCCATCACCTGATTCTCTTCGACCCAAAGAAGACACATAGTAGGTGTTTGATAAGTGTTTTTAGATTGATTAATTGATCTTGACTATTAACAGCTGTCCAGAGCTTCACACTTTCAATCTCTCACAAAGATCTCAAAGACTGAGAGGCTATAGGGAGCACAAGGGGAAGAGCTGAGAGAGGAGGAGCTTGCAGTTTGCCACTTTTTACCAGAATGTTGATTGGGCCTCCATAGCTACAGGGTCTGCAATTCACTCCTCACATCCCTGGGGAGATCATAGGCATGCCAATTTGAGAATCAATCAATTTATTTTATTTTATTAAATTTATATTTATTAAATTTTATTTTATTAAATTTAATTTATTATATTATTATATTTTATTATATATTATATATAATATATTATTATAATATATATAAAATAATACTATATTATTATTTTATTATATATTATATTATTAATATAATATTATTATATTAAAATTTAATTTAATTATTTTATTAAATAAATATTTATTTATTAAATTTCTATTTATATTATAAATTTATATAATTTATAAAATTATATTTCCAATTTATAAATCAATTTATTTATTAATCTACTGTAGATTCAATCCCATGTAAGGAGGAACATAAGAAGAAGACATTTCTCTTGCCTTCTAGAAGCTATGAGTCTACTTATGGTATTGAGAATCACACACATAAGATGACAGTGGCTGATACACAGTAGTGTATAAGTGCTCAGTTGTTGGGAGTTGCCTAGGGTCTCATGAAGGAAAGATTTGAACTGGACAGGATTTGGACAAGGAAAACAGACAAAAAGGCGGCATTGCAGGTGAAAAACACAGTGGGAACAAAGTCACAGATAGCCAGAGACATCCACAGGAGGAAACCGAGGCTCACCCAGAACAGAGAAGTGACTTGCTCAGATTTATTTATAAGTTATAACAGAGGTAGGTCACAAGCCAAGGCTTAGGATTCCTAGCCTAGAGAATATAGAATATTAGGACTAAAAGGAACCTTGGTACATAGAATCACCCTAGATTGTTAAAACTGGAAAGGCGGGGGGGGGGGGCGGCCAGGTGGCTCAGTGAGTAAGAGCACCAGCTCCAGTGTCGGGACGTCCTGGGGATCAAATCCGGGCTCTGATACTTAGCACCACACCCAGAAATAACTGGCCATGTAACCTTGAGCAAGTTTCTTAACCCCGATTGCTTTAATTAAAAAAAAAAAACTGGAAAGGGAATTTAGAGACTAGCTAGTTCAGCATATTGTTTTATAGAGCCATAAACTGAATCACAGCAAAATTAGATGACTTGTCCAAGGTCACACAATTAGTGGCAGAGCTGTCACTCAAACTCAGGAATCTTCTGATTCCTAGTCCAGTGTTCTTCCTGCAACACCATTGCTGGTAGAGACATGAAGTAGAGGCAGGGCACAGGGGGCCTCAAAAGAGATGGGCAGAGGAATGTAGAGTTAGTGTAGCAGGAAATAAGAACGCCTTGAGAATTTTGAAGGGGATGAGTAATGTAATAAAAGTAGTTCTTAAGGAAAATTGGTGGGAGTTAGCAGGTGACGGGAGAAAAACAGGGAGCCCAGCAAGGAGGCAATTGCAATAATCCAGACATGAAGCATGATCACTTTGGGTGAATGTATTTTTTTTTGCTACAAGGAAGGATTCATTTGTAAGTGTTTGGGGTTAGGAGACATGACTATGCTGGTTTTTTTTTTTCTTAAACTTTTAAAAAACAATCCAGATTATGAGGTAAAGAGGGCTTGGACCAGAGTGATGGCTGTGGGTATAAAGAAGTATGGGAAGTATTTCAGAAAAGAATAAAGGTCTTAGTGACTGGTTAGATATGAGGGATATAGAAGACTAAATCAAAGGTGATTCTTAAGTTTTGACCTCTGCTCACTGGGAGAATGGTGGTACTAATGATAAAGACAGGAAAGTTTGAAGGAATATCAGAAGTGGGGGAAGGAAGCAGAAGCAACAGAATGATCGTAGGATCATAGATGGAGAGTTGTTAGTGATCCCAAAGTTCATAGAGTCCAATCCCCTCATTATACAGATGAGGAAACTGAGGCTCAGAGAGGTTAAGTGACTTACTCAGGGTCACATAGCTAGAGTATTGGGGAAGGAATGCAAGGAAGCATTGTAGAGGTGAAGCTGATACTGACCAGAGGGCTGTGCCTAAGGAATTACTAATGGTTCAGGCTCAGTTACAGAGGGGTACACATCTTCTCAAAGAATTACGCTAGTGCTATGCCTTGTCTAATTTCCATGGCTAATGTCCTTTGATTTTTATCATTAAATTGGAAGCATTGGGGCGGCCAGGTGGTGCATCGAGTAAGAGCGCTGGCCCCAGCATTGGGAGACGTCGGTTCCAGCCTCAGATACTCGGCACCCACACAAAAATAACTGGCTGTGTAACCTTGAGCAAGTTACTTAACCCCCGATTGCTTTAAAAAAATAAATAAATAAATTGGAAGCATGAACCAGATTTGCAAATGATGTGATATTGATTAGGGATGTCTAGCATTTCAGCTGAAATAGAATTCAAAATAGCCTCCAGAAATACTAGCAAAATGTTCATCCAGAAAACCAACAGCACAGATGCAGGATATATAGGAAGAAGTGTACACTAACCAGCTATAGCTAGTATATTTAGATGCATTCACAAAGGCATTTTGATGCTGTGGTCTGCTTACTCTGCTTGGCACTGGTCAGGCTGGTTTGGGCCTTTTCTGAACCTGGAAAGAATATAGAAGGGAACAATAGAACTGATTCAAAGAATGAAAATGAGTGAGGAATTCGTAGACTGGGCAGGGAGGACAAAACATTTTGAAAGGGAACAATAACAATCTTTAAGTATATCAAGAAATTATAAGAACACAAAAGCCACCTTTTCCCCCAATAGGCCAAAGGAGAGAAAATGGCATAATCTTCTCCAAAAGAGTGAGTCGACCTTAGTCTACTAATGAAAAATGTGGAAGCAAACATTATCCCTGAAGTAAGTGCACATGTATTAGTAGAAAGAGCATTAGACCAGGAGTCAGGAAGGACACTTGCGTTCTTTTCCTGACTGCCATTTTATTGCTCTGAGCCTCAGTTTCCTTTTCTGTTCAATAAAGGAGTAAGATTGGAACATCCTTATATTATTTTCCATTCTGTGATTCTGAGTCCTTGGAAAATAAATCAGATAATTATCCACCTCAGATAGCTTAATTAAGTATCCATCTGCCTAGAAGATGTGACCTTTTAAGTTACTGTCTAGCACCATGATTCTAATCTGTAAAACCATAACCTTTGCTTCTGAAACATAGTTTGGCTCACTGTCTTCCACACCATTGGTTCTAATAGCTTCAACATTTTGGAAACATGATACATAGACATAAGCATCACAAGGATAATAAAAAGAGCCATTGGATTTGATGTGGACCAATTTCTTGATTATTATGCCTTTTCCTGTAGTTGCCTAAAGCTGTGAAACATTGCCATGTGACCACAGTAGGAATTTTGGTACCTTCTGTCTGAGATTTCTTTTAGCATTTCTGTTGTGACACAAGGCAGCTGTCCTCACCCTGGGTTCAGGGTCTAAATCTCTAAGTCCACACTGAGAGTAGACTAAATTCCACCCACTTTTTTGGCACCAAGTCTTCCTGTTAGCCAGTACCATCAGCTTCACATACTAACTTCACAGCCCCAAATTCCAGCCCTGGGCCTGGTTCATCAGAACATGCTGCCTTTTACAAATGTATTTGTAGCAACTGTCCCTGGGAGAGAAGTGTGGGTCAGAGAGAGAAGAGGTTCTAAATACAGAGTATTGAGGGGAGAGTAGAAGGGAGAGGCAGACAAGGTAAAGATGCTTCAGAGGGCAACTGGGCATTTGTCCAGGGTCCTGTGGTTTTTTTGCACTTTTATAAGAGGGTACTATCTCTGGAAATTATACCTACTGGCATGGTATTATGGGAACCTTTCTGACCTGGTTTTTACAAATAGTTTGACTCCTAAACATCATGACTACCTTTTATCTTTAAAAGACTGAATTTGTGGAAACTAAATTTCAAAGGTCTTATTTGCTAATAAGGACCTCTATTATACATAGATTAATATTCTTTGACGTTCTACATGATTGTTATTGCTAACTCCTCATTCCTCTAGCAGACAGAAATGAGAAGGAAGCTCAATTGCAAGACTAAGGCCTCACTTCAGGGTTGGGATTTATTTGATTTCTATTTGTCAAGTAGCCATAAAGACCCATTTCAGAATCAGAATTTTAGAATTAGGGATGAGCCACTGCCTCCATCACTCCCACCCCTCCACTGGATTTTTTAGTACCTTGTATACTCCATCTGAACTTCCCAGAATAGAAAAAGTTCATGTGTGGCTTATGGAACTTGCCCAAATTAGTCATAAGCCCTCAAAACTGCCTCTTCCTCTCTCTTGTAAAAACAATTTTCTCTCTCATCTGAAAGGCACCGTTGTCACAAGTAAGAAACCATCTTTGTTCTCAGTGGCAGCTGGAGTCCCAGGCATCCAAATTCCTGGGGTCCTGAAGAGGTCCAGATGCTGCCATTCACCTCTTTCACAGGACTTGGGCAAGTACTGGGCCCATTTTCAATGACAAGGAAAGCCCAGTTGGGACATGCTGGAGTACAGGATGTTCCTCTTCCTAAATAAAACTGAAGTTCTCAAGGAGTATAGTGCCAAGCACATAGTTGAACTGTGGACAAATAGGAATTGATGGATGGTGATATTAATGATGATGATGATGAAGATACCCCTCTGAAGACTATAGGATGGAAACTCGAAGTTATCAAATACTTGTTTGAGAAAAGTTTCCATATGTCTGTAGTTTGCAGGGATTTTTTCCTTTTCTGTCCAAAACAAATGCTATCAACAGTATGAAATATTGCTGATGCAAATTTATTCAGAAGAACAACTTAGATTTGTCTTTTGTCTGCAAGTGGTACATGGCATAGGGGACTAGTCAGGCTCATTGGGAGGAAAGATATTCTGCAGAGACCTATAAAAAAGAGAAATAAACCCCAAGGCATAATGCACTGGTCCATCCCAAGAACGGGTTGAGCATGTCATTAAATTTTTTTTTTAATTTTATAAGGCTTAAAAAAAAAACCTTATAAGTCTTCACATGTCTGTTGAACAACAACCTCTTTCTCATCCCCTTCCCTCCCCCATTTTCCCTGGGCTGCACAAAGCTGATTAAGTTGATTAAAATAGACCAAATGGTGACCCTGCCTTCCCAATTCATTGTGGATGGCAAATCAGAGGGGAGTGAGCTGACTTCTGCCAGATACAAGGGTCAGGAACCTGCAGCTGTATATAGAAGAGGTGGCATGGGAGCCAGCTTTCTGTGATGGTTCATGCCCTCTGCTCTTTTTAATTAGATGAAGAATTAATCACAGATATTTACTTTGGGGAAAAGGGAAGATGTACTCATGGCTTTCTTTGCTCATTGGTTTTCAGAGTACTAAAGAGCTCTCTTTGTGGACCTGTCCTTTCTGCCCTCCAGTTCAGCTTTTCTTTATCATCCGCAATACTAGACAATCCTATGAATTTGGCATCTCCAAAATCAAGCTTTGGAATTACTGGACAACTTTCAGTGTAAGTAATGACTCAGTTCCTTGCTGTGTGCTCAGTTGATTAAAGTACCCAGTTATTCAGGGGTTGGCCTGTTAAATTGACTCAGTTAAATAGGTATAGGGAAACACCTCCTTATCTAACCTGACTGTAGTAGAAGAGAGGAGAGTATGTCAAGTAGATTGTGTGTTACATTCATTCTTATGGCCGAGTGTCCTCATACTTTGGAATTTGGTTTTACAGTTATTAGAACATCCTTTCCTGAGGCATGAAAAGCATATTCAAGTGTTGTAATAAAGGGTCAAAATAAGATGTGACAAAGTATGTGCTTTTATCTTAGCCCATGGTAATAGTCCTATTGCTAGGAAGAACATTTATACTAGAGTGTGATGATTTCATTAGCTACTTCCTGATAAAACCAAGTGCTTCACTGGTTCAAATTTTGTTCCTCAGACTTGGTCCACACTGGATACTGGCTGAAGGACACCATGTGTTATTGCCTACAGATGTCCTTATGTTATAGACCCCCTTTGGTTTCATCCATCAGCTATGGTGCTGCACCTATTCTGAAATGGGTGATAAAATGATGATATCATAGTTCACAGTAATGTGACTTATTGTGGCCACAGTATTGCATGCACTGGGTGAAAGAGGATTTTATGTACTGGATTACAGAGGAAGATTAGCTTCATTCTTTCTGCCTGGTACTATTTTCTGTCCAGCCATGCCAGTGCAAAGACAACATGCAACCTCAGATTGGAGAGGTGGTCTTAAGTACAAGGTTCTGCACAATAGCTTTGTGACATTGCATTTATTTCGAGAGACATTTCCTGCAAAGATTAAACATTTGGGTAGTATTTTTGAAATACAAAACAGAATCTGGGGGATTTGAGTTCCTTGACAAGGGCTACTGCTTATGAAATAATAACCCATCTGTTTTCAGAATTTACTGGGGAAAGAAAAACACAAACAAATGTTACTACAGGTTAATTTGGTTTGATATTTTCAGTATCAAGATATTATTGCCAATTTTTCAATAAAAGAAATAAGAGTTTATTGGAAATGTAGCATTGTAGAGCATATGAATCTTGTTAATACAGTGTTTTATCCATTTAAAATACAGAGAAGAAAAATTAAATTTGGATAGCTGATTTAGCCTGCTTAGAAAGTGATAAAATCAGTAATGGAAAAAGTGAGAATCATTTCTTATTTTAAGATATGCTGCTTTTTTGAGCAGGCCTTGGTTTTTTACTTTGTGGCCTCATATTTCTTCCCTAATTTAAATTTTATCCAGTTCTCCTGACTAATGGGTATCTACTCAAAAGCCCATTTTCAGTTTGTGTTTTTTAAAGTACCTTGAAGACATGACCCTTTACTTATTGTGATAGAATGTGTTATGTGGACGGTATCGTATATGTAATATACATGCTTTACTGGAAACCTGTTACATTTCTCTGGTGTAGTGGTGAGGCCTTGTGGTGCACATAGCTGTGAATCTAGGACAGCAGGGCATGTCTTATAAATGTGACTTAACCATGAGAGCCCTGTAGTAACCCCATGGAGCACAGGGACAGGACTGCTGGAGAATGTTGTTAGCTCCTTGAGGACAGGCAATGTTTATATTTTGTCTTTGTATTTTCAGTGTCTGGCACAGTGCCTAGAACATCTGGGTCCAAGTACATGTTATGTAGGGTGTATTCGGGGAGGATGAGCACCTCTCATTTGAGGGTTTGCCAAGCCCTTTTCAGGACTGTTCATCCACCTTTGGTGACCACCTGATTCACCCATCTCTCACCTGTGGCTCCAAGAAGCTTTAGTATGGGCAGTGTCCACACCCTGGTAAACTGTTTCAGCAGACAGGCTAAACTGATGGTCTCAAACTCATTGGTGATTTGGGGGGAAGGGTGTCTACCCCAAGCATGTGAAGACTTCCTCTGGTGAAATAGGCAGGTAAGAACAGTTTGTTCCAATGGCCATGAAGGCTGCTGAAGCAGATGCCATGGAGCACTTAGAGCTTGGTGTCGCATCGAAGACACCAAAGTCATCCATTGCATCCTGCAGTCAACCTGGTTTTGTCCTGCCGTTGGACTCTTCTCAGGAAAAGAGAGGCTGACGACTTTATGCAGCTCTGCCTCCCCAAAATCCACTTCATGCACAAGTCAAGACAGCACTTATAATGTCATTGGTACTCTTTGAAAACAAAGAACAAAAAACAATCCAATATCAACTGCTTCCTCACTGAAGCATGGCAATACTTTTACTCCTCCCTAACTGATTCTGTGTCCTGTTCTCTTCAAGGCCTATTCCATGTCTTCCCTTCTCTCATCAAGCCTCTCACAGTACTTCTTCCCCCAACACTCTCAGCTTAGATCCTGACCTCATGCATTACTAAAAAAAAAAAAAAAACAACCAAAGCCATCCACTCCCTTTTCTCCCCTGTGCCCCACGTGGCAGTCCCACCTCCTCATTTCACATCCCTTTGACATCATCCCCACCACCTTCCCCACCCCCACTCCTGGTCTCCTCCTAGATGGTGATGCAGCTCTTCTCCCTAAGGCTAACTCCTACACATGTACTCTTCTCCACATGATTGCCCCCATTATTACCTCTTCTCTCTCTCTCCCAGATTTTTAATCTCTTTATTTACAGATCCCTTCTCTGCTGCCTTCAAATGTACCTGAGTCTCCTCATCCTTAAACAATCCTCATTAGATCCTATCATCCCTGATAGCTATCATCCTATATCTTCCCTTTCTCAGCCAAACTCTCCCCAAAAGCTGTTTATTTATACCAGGTGCTTTTCTTCTCACTCTCTTCTGAACCCTCTGCATTTTGGCTTCTGACCTCATCATTCAACTGAAATTACTCTCCCCAGTTACCAATGATCTCTTAATTGTCAAATCTAATATCTTCTCAGTTCTTATCTTCCTTTATCTTTCTGCTATGACATTCACTCCACTCTGGGTTTTCATGACACTGCTCTCTCTCTCTCTCTCTCTCTCTCTCTCTCTCTCTCTCTCTCTCTCTCTCTCCCTCTCTCTCTCTCTCTCTCTCTCTCTCTCTCTCTCTCTCCCCCCCCCACTATTTGATTTTTCTTTAGTCTCACTTGTTGGATTATCATCCATGCCATGCCCACTACCTGTGGGTGTCCTTCTACCCAGGCACCATCCTAGGCTCTCTTTTCTCTCTAAATTCACTTGACGACCTCATCAGCTCCCAAGGGTACAATTATCTTCTCTATGCTTATTACTCCCAGATATATACATACATACATACATACATACATACATATATATGTATATATACACATACATATATATATATATATAGTCAGTCCTAGTCTCTCTCTGGATTCATTGCCTTTTGGCAATTTTGCACTAGATGACTCATAGGCACCTCAAACTCAAAATGTATAAAACAGAACTCATTATTCACCTCCTATCCCAAATCCACTCCTCTCCTGAACTTCCCTACTACTGTACAGTGTATCACTGTTCTCTTGGTCACCCAGGTACATAACCTCGGGGTCATCCTCCCTCTATTCTTTTACCTACATAGCCAGTCATCTAGAAAATCTTGTCACTTCTTTCTCCACATCATCTTTCACAAATGCTCCCTCCTCATCACTTATGTGGTTAACCCCCTAGTTCAGTTCACCTCTCTCCTGGACTACTGCAGGAATCTCCTAGTTGGTTTCCCTGGCTTATCTTCCCACTCTAACCCAACCTCCATATAGCTGCCAAAGTGATTTTCTTAAAGTGCAAGTGTAACCATGAAGCTCCCCTTCATGATGAACTCCAGTGTAGCAATCCCTGTGATCCATAGGATAAAATATGGATTACTCTATTTGGCATTTGACTGCCTCCTTAATATCCAAGCTATCTACACATATGAGTGTCCACTGCCATGTAAGGATGACCATTTCTTAAAATTTATTTTTGGAAGGGGAAGGCAGGGCAATTGGGGTTAAATAACTTGCCCAAGGTCACATTAGTAAGTGTTAAGTGTCTGAGGCCAGATTTGAACTCAGATCCTCCTGACTCCAGGGCCAGTACTCTATTCACCATACCACCTAGCTTCCCCATGGATGACCATTTTTTAGAGGGTTCTAAGCCAGTAGTAGTAAACTCCTTGAGAGTGGGATCATTTCATTTTTATCTTTCTATCCCTAGTGTTTTGTACATAATAAATGCTTTTTGAAATGAAATGAAATGAAATGGAAGACATCCATCTTTAGCTTATTTAGGTAAAACTTGAAGGCAGGGCCAGCTTCATGTACTAAGGCATAAACACATGTGAACCCATAAATTGGGTGCTATAAATTATGTGAGCCCTATATATCACCAGAACCCTCTGTGTTATCCTGCTGTTGAACCCTTCAGTAGACTGGATCTCAATAGTTGTTCCTCAAACTTCTGTCCAATACCAGCACCAATTTAGGCTTCAGATCCATTCATTACCTTCTGTTTCCAGCCCCTTAGCTCATTATTCTGAATCCTGAGCAACAGATTCTGATGCTTCACAGTGAATCTGGTGTTTCTGGCCCCTTTCCTGAGCAGAAACCTTACAGTCATTGTTTTTCTTTACTTCTTGGTCTGCAAGGCTTCAGCCTATGTTCTGAAAGTCTCTCAACCATAGCCAAAGTAGGTCCTTTTAGAGGGGAAAGAGTGATATAGTTTTGTATCATATGCCATGTTTATTTCTTTTGTTTTTATCAACGTTCACCTCTAAGCTTATACACCTCCTTGAGTTACAGATCTTGTAACTTTGCTTGGAGCTTTGGAACAACGTCTATGAAGATGAGAAGACTCTGAAGGGGCGTGGTACTTGTCTTCAGACATTTGAAAGACTGTCATGTAGGAGAGAGTTTAGAGTTGTTCTGTTCGTCCTTAGAGGATAAAGCTAGGAATACTCAGTGTAAGTAGCAAAGAGGAGAATGTAGACTTGATGATAGGGAAGTCTTTTTAAAAATTAGAGCTATTCTAAGAGGAAAGGGCTGTCCTGGAAAGTAGTTGGCTTCCCTTCACCAGACATCTTTAAACCAAGCCTTGATGATGTTGTAGAAAGGATTCTTCTTCATGTATGGGTTGGTCTAACTATCCTCTGAGCTTCCTTCTGTTTTCACTTGGTGATCCTAGTGACTTCTGATTATCACCTCAATGTCAGTGATTCCCAGATCTACTTAGCCAGCCCTTACCTCAAGCCTTGTAACTCCTACTGCCTATTGGATATCTTAAACTGAGTAGCTTATAAACATGTCCCATACCTGAATTCATTATCTTTCCCCCCTAATCCTCTCCTTTTCCAAACTTCCCTATTACTGTTGGGCACATCACCATCCTCCCAGTCACCCAAACTCACAACATCATTATTGTATCATCCTGGACTAACTTCTCTCACCTCCTATTTCCTATCTCTTGCCAATGCATATTGATTTTACCCTATACCATTTGTTGCATACCGCCCCCCGTTTCTCCTCTGACACTGCCATCACCCTAGGGCAGACTTTTATCCCGATGCTAGAGTATTACAATAGACTGCTGGTCACAGATCTCTCCCCACTCTAAGCTATGAGGAAAGGTCTGACCATATCTCCCTTCCCATTCCCCCCCTCAGTAAATTCTAGCAGATTCCTGTCATCTTCAGGATAAAATATAAAACCCTCTCCTTGTCTTTTAAAGTCCTTCATAACGCGTTTCTCCACCTGTTTGCATGTTCTATTTGCTGTTGGACTGTCATCTCCCTAAGAGCCAGAGCACTTAGCACAGGGCTTGGAACATAGTAGGTGCTTAATAAATGTTTATTGACTGACTGACTGGCATAAGACGTGTAATTAAGGTGCTAAAACACCATGTCCAAGTTGACCTTGAATGGTGTTGGAGGGATCATATCCTTTTGTTGAATTTCTCTGCAAATAATGATTTGAAATGACTCAACATAATAGCTAGCTTCATTTACGTTTTTCATTCAGTGTTTATTTCTTCTTTGATATCATTCTATTCCAGCTTTTCTATATTTACTCCACTCTTTGGGGGTTATGTTGTGTTCTCCTGTGAGGTTTTTTGCAATCCACAAGTGAACCTTATAATAATATTTACGCTTTTTGATTTGGCAATAATTGATTTTGTGATTTTTTTTTGACTGGAAATCCTAGAGCAAAAATTGGACTACTGCTGGGATTGTTAAGTCCTCCTTGACACAGAAGGATTTGATTCACATGAATAGTGTGTAGATTTGCAGGGAAGTCAGAGAATAATAGTTGCCTGGATTTTCATCATCACCTTTTTTTTCAGAAGCAGGACAGTTCTTGACAGTTCCTATATCTAAAGGAGACCTGGTAGCCTACAAGGTGAGGTATAACCTCCTCTTGAATGCCTTATTTAATACATTTCCATTTGCCTTGAGATATTTAGAACAAATTCTTTCATTTCCTGGGGATTTTTTCTTTCATTTATATTAATTTAGCTACCATCACTCCATCCTGCATAACATAGAGAATACCTTCTCAGTTGATATGAGGAGACTTGTGGATATAAGATAGAGAAAATTATTATAATTCAGTGATACCATTTGTTTTTTGTATCTGAAGACTGGCCATATTTGGCCATTTTTGGGGGGGGGGGAAATAGCAGCTCATGAACACTAGTCTACCAAGGCATAACTAAATTGTAATCTTTATAAGTGGAAAGAAACTTGAGTATATTTATAGAGAGATGGAAAGTATCCAGTGAAGTAGAAGTGATTTGAAATGTGTGAAAGAAAAGAAATAACTGGGTGGGCAATGACCTGGTGAAGGTGAGAAAGAATGAGATAGGTAAAGGCATAGGTAAAATCTTTAGCCTGAGTAAGGAGTAAATTTTACCTCTTTTTCTATGGCCAGTGCTAGGGAGAGCTGAAGAATGGATACCAATGAAATTACAATTCCTTGAAGTATGAATTTGCCCTCATTCATAGGCCGTGCTTACTATTTTCATCATTTAGTATGACTAGTCAGTTTGTACAACTTTAGTGCAAGATCTTTTTCTTCCTTCTCAAACTCTTTCTTTTCAGCTGATTTCAGCTCTGTTTCTCTTCAGTCTTTGAGATGATTCTTATACTCAGCTCCTCTCTAAAATCAAGTCTAAACTTTTTGGAGATGGTAAGAACTGGAAACAAAGTAGAAAGTCCATCATTTGAGAGGTGGCTAAACAAAGCATGATACCTGAAGATAATGGAACTTTACTGTGCTATGGGAAACAACGATTATGATGAATACAGAGAAGCATGGTAAGACTGATAGAAGTTGACATAAAGTAAAGTAAACAGAACAGGGGGAGGGGAATGTGCATAGTTGGAGTGGACACTATGGTCGGAAAGGACAATAACAAGAAACAAAACCAAATGCTCCAGAATCATAATGACCAAGCTTGCCCTCATAGAACTTTTCTCTAATCTTTACAGAGTGGGGGACAATGGATGTAAGACACTGCACGTAACTTCAAACTCGGTTGATGTGTTGGTTTTGTTGAACTTAGGGTTATGAGAGAAGGTAATTGGCAAATGTAGGCGATGTAGAAGTAGAAGATGCATAAGTTTTTTCAAAGTAAAACCAGGGGTGATATATTATTGGTGCATGTGAAGTATGAAGAACTTCAGATCTCATGTCAGACAGGAAAACCAGTAATCACATTCTTTAAAGACCTACAAGAATCCCATCCTAAGGGTGTCATTGTTCACAAAAACATTGGGTGACACGTTAAAAGTTATAAATCAGTCTGATCTCAAATTGTAGTGCTGTTGCTAAAATCATACCAAAAGGGATGCCAAAACTATAAGAGATGGAGAGTCCCCATGTTAGACTGCGCATTTTAATTGGAAACAAAGTAGATGCCTATCAGTTGGTAAATGGCCAAATAAATTGTGGTACATATATGCACTGTAATATTACTACATTCTAAGGAATATGTGTAATGAATTCATAGGAGCAAAGAGATCTGTATGAACTGAAACACATCAAAGTAAGCAGAGACAAGAAAACAATATACATAGTAACTACAACAATGTAAAATGAAAAGAATAATTACATACCAAAAAAAATCAAAAGTGAACATAACAAAATTATAAAGATCAAGCAGGACTCAAAGAGATGTGAGATGCCACCCCCAACCCACGCCTTTGAGGAGATCGACAGATGTTACACATTGTATGTGTTTTCATACTTTTTCAATATATTGATCAGTTGTGCTGACTTCTTTCTTCTTTCAAAAATACTGTTTATTGTAAGGAATGGCTCTGATGGAGAAGGAGGAATATTTAGGATAATTATGATCATGTGAAAACAAAAGATATCAGTAAAAACATATTTTTAAGAGGAAACTAACATTCCAGATGGAGTAATTTCCATTTCCTAAAGAAATTAACCACTTTCAAGATTTTAAAAGTCAGCATGTACAACGAGATTTCAGTGATGCTAATGGATGATGAACCAGTGAACAAAAAGACAGAACACTGAACAAAGTTTATTCATTCATAGCACTTTTGCTTCAGAGACTGCCTCTATGTCATAACCACCTATTTTCAGGAGTCAGAGAAACACTTGATAACCTAAAAGCATCCCAGTAAGTCGACCCTCAGTCTGATCTATTTCATCCTCAGCCATACTAGCCAATTCTTCTTAGAGAAAGAATCTGCAGTGGGTTGGAACACTGACTTCTCAGAGTGGCAGTAGTCCCATGAAGGGACTACTTCATGGGACTTCAAAAAAAAAACACACAACAAAAAACCACTAAAGGTACCACTGAAAAAACTTGCACCCAGAGTCTAGGACAGTAGAAAATCCTTGTTTCAAGAGAAGAATCAAGAAAGACTTAAGAACCACATCTACTACTCAGCATCTTTGTGGACATGGGCAATTCACTTAACCTCTCCAAGCTTCAGTTTCCTCATCTCTAAAAAATGTGACTAATAATATTGAAGAAAGCACTTAATAAGCCTTCAAGCACTTAATGAAATCAGAATTATTATTATTATTCATTCAGACACAAACTTTAGTAGATTGTAAGTCAAATGAAATGTTTGCCTCAAGCATTAGTGAGGCCCCAAAGCAGAAGATGGTGAGACGAGCACAGAAGGAAAGAAAAGGAAAGATTGGAAGGGGAAAGTAGAGAAGGCCATGTTAAGAAATCAGGGAAGTCCTGTGTGGAGAACTTCAAAGAATTCATTTCCTGAAGCACATCAAAATAGTGAAACATTGCCCATCCATTTAGCTTTAAAGCATTCATCATGGTAAATCACAGCTTCTCATGACCCAACAGAAATACCAAAGGGCACTACCAGAAAATGAGGTCCTTGGGCAAAACTGAATGCAGATGAGAAGTCTAGTTTTGCAAAGCATACCAAGCAGCCCATCTTTACCAACCAAATCCACAGGAAAATTCTATCTGTAGGATATACCGCAAAGCAAATTCTGCTAAGTATTCCTCTTACAGATGTGAATGAAGCTACAAATAGAGAAATAGGATTTGGCAATAAACCTACTCTAAAAGGTTAAATTTTCATCTCCTTTTTGGACAGCTTCACAATTTGCTATTGAATGAGTTGCAGCTATCATTTCTATGTACATGCCTCCTAGATCTTATCTTTAGCTTTGATCCTATTTTCCATTTAAGTCATATATCTCTGCATATACATCTGTCTGCTAGACTGGTCCCCTTGGAGGTTCTACTGTCACCTCAAACTCAGCATCTCTGAAACAGAGCTTATCTTCCTTCTTGACAACAATTCCCCTTCTTAACTTTCTTATTTCTTTAAATAGCCACATAACACTAATCTATTACCTTTGGAATCTTAAATCATCAGGCTGATCTTTCTCATTTCCTTCTCACATCCAATCAGCTATTGTCCTGTCATTTATACCTTTGAACATGTCCCCTTCCAAATCTGACCCTTTGTTTCTGTTGCCCCTGCCATTGCCTGTGTTCAGTCCCTTATCACCTCACTCCTAAATTACAATAGCATTCTTGTTGGCTTCCTTGCCTCCAGTGAGCTCTGATCAGTCCTATACACTGACACCAGGCTTATCTTCTTAAAACAGCAATATCACCACATCCTTCTTTGGCTCAGATATCTTTATTAGTTCTTCATTGCCTTCAGAATAAAGTCTAGGTTCTTTAAATGGTTCTCTGTGGATCTGTTAAGGGATCTTAACATGATTTTAACATATCACAGAAGGTAATTTATTGGGAGAGAGATTTTAATGCTGCATTATGCAACAGACCCTGTCCTTGAGGAGCTTACAATATAACAAGAAAGCTTGTTATATGCAGATAGATATATACAGGTTAGATTAAAAAAAAACACAAGGTAATTGAGGGAGGGTCAGGAAAAGCTTCATATAGAAGGTGGCATTTAATGTGAGCCTTGAAAGAATCTAGGGATTGATTCTAGGTGGCAGAGTTGATGAGGGAATACATTCCAGGAATGGGTCTGTGGGGTGAATGAGAATGAAGATGTAAGACTGACCCTACAGTGGAAATCTGAGTGACTGAAAGGATGGTTGTGCCTTCAACAGGAAGGGAGTTAGGGAGAGGAGTGGGTTCAGGGAGAAGGATAATAAATAAACTCCGTCTTAAACAGGTTGAATTTAGCTTTAGAGTTAGATGCCCTAGATTCAAATCCTACCTTTAGTAGATACTGCCTGTATGACCTTGGGCAAGCCACCTAACCTCTGTGAACCTCAGCTTCCCTATTGATAAGATGAAGTTACTGGACTAGACCTCTGAGAGTCCATTCCAGTTCTAGACCTATGATCCTAGGAACAGATGAGACTATCATTCAGGTGTCTACAGGACATCCAGTTCAAAATGTTGAGTAGGCATTTGGTGAAATAAGACTGGAACTCAGGAGAGATTCTAGGGTTGGATATATAGATTTGAGAGTAATAATCATAAAGAGGTTATTTAAGCCTATGGAAGATAATGAGGTCACCAAAACTATATCTGTCTGTCTATCTTTCTATTGAGAGAGAGAGAGAAGGTCCCAGAATAGAACTATGGGATATACCCAGAGTTGGAATGATGTGGATGATCATCAGCAAAGGAGACTGAGAAATGGGAGTCAGGATCTTATATCCTCAAATAAAAAAAAAACAACAAATGAAATAATGTATATAAAGTGCTTTGTGAACCTTAAAGCACTATATAAAATGTGTGAATTATTACTATTCTATATTCTGCAGTCACTTGTGTGATTGATTATGTGGTCTGCTATAGAAAATCATGTGTAAAAGCCTACTCTTCTCTCCTAGTGTTTTCTTCAAGGATGCTCTTGCTGTGTATGCAAACCATTCTCATAAAGATTTTATAGGCATGAGTAATCAGGTATTTGAGTTAGTAGTTGATGATGTCTTCTTGGGTAACTATTTTTACTAATAATGCTATGATCTTATCAATTCTTTTGGAATCACCCTCTCAGATATCTTAAAAATCATTCCCTGAGCACTGTAAGATTATGTTTTATTCAGCTTGATTCCTTCTATACATATTTGGTCAAGTCCACCTACTCTTCCCAATTTCATCTTCTGAGGTTCCATTTTCATTTTGTTCATAAAGTACATAAAGATGTTAGAGGCCAAGTATAGAATTGTAGGAGATGAGGGTAGAAGTAGGGACTGGACCTATGATTGTTGGTATAGGGAACTTAACTCCCTCTTCCAATGTAGTTAGGAATCTTATGGACACCTTATGGTTTTAGAAAGTTGTCTAGAGCCCTCAGAGGTTAAATGACTTGCCCAGGGTCATGCAACCAGTCAGAGCCCAGACTTGACTCCAGATCTCCCTTACTTTGAGGTCAGCTTTCTAGCTAATCCATCACTCTGTCTCTTCAGAGAGGTAGAAGCAAAGATTAAATAATATCCTGTATATTATCTCTTCTCTCATGGAGCTTACAGTGTAGGAGAGTATCATGCATATATAAATAATCGTGCTACAAAATAACACACTATTTGTACTTCCTTTATCAAGTGTTATTTGAGATCTAAAGGGGCACAAAGAAACATTACTGAACCAAGCAGGAAAGATTTCTTATATGAGCTAGGCAGAAAGTGGGCTTGGTGGGGCTTGGTATTTCATATATGTTAGATCATAGGATTAGGAGCCAGAAGAGACTTGGGGCTCTTCTAATCAAACCCCTTTATTTTATCAGTACTGGAATGATCAAGGGACTTAGCCAAGGTAACACAGCTATTAAGTAGTAGAATTCAGACCCAGATTGTTTGATGCCAGATGCAGTGTTCTTTCCCATACCACACTGCCTTTCCATATGAAGATATAGGTGGAGATGCAAAATGAGAAAGTTTATATGTGATATATAACCACATATAATTTCACAGATATATACTGTCATAGAATGTGCCTTCTTGATGTTTAAAGTATCCAAAATGAGGAGAGTATCTCATCAAGTCAACAAGCATTTATTAAGTACCTACTGTGTTCGAGACTCTGCTAAGTACTGGGGATACAAAGAACTGCAAAAAACAGTCTCTGCCCTCTAGCAGTGCCCGGTCTAATGAGGGAGACA